>NC_141764.1:32132628-32449794 GCF_982258835.1 Parasteatoda tepidariorum | reverse complement strand
AATATCTTTCTGCAGATTATTGCTATACAGCTTGCAAATTAATATTTAAAAAAAATAATCTTGGAATGTAAAATGCTGGAATATCTCTACTTATTTGAAACTTAAGGAGTTGTATGAAATATAGAATGAAACTAAAAAGAGAAATTTGATAGCAACTGAGCACAGAAAACAAATTTGTCCCAATTAGAATCATAACACTGAAATATTTTGTAATAGTTGAAAGCTTATACAAAGAATTTTGAAAGATTTTTATTACAAATTTTTGTGAAAATTACAAAAATATTATATGTGCACACAAGTAGAATGATAATGAAGGTAAATAATAGACAGCAGTACAGCAAGGTATAATAAAACGGTTATTTTACTATTGCATTGGAAAACATATAAATTTACTTTGTTATTAAACCAACAGTTGATACATGCAACAGCTTCCATTAACAAACACAATAATAAAGTTTACTTTTAAAAAATATATCTATCATAAATAGATCATAATAATGATCTATCAGAGAAATAAATTTTAGGTTAAGTTAGGGAATAAATCAGTCATAAATTAGCTAGGGAAAGAAATAGAATATAAAATTATACTTCACATAAAATAATTCACTACTTTAAGCTTTATTCAATTTTGACATCAAACTTTGTTTGCATATAATATAAAATAAACATGTAAAACAAAGAAAAAATTCATTACCCACTCTTTTCTCCAAAAGCATTCACAAATTCTGCTTTTGATATTTTCATCAATTGGGACATCATTTTAACATCAAACTTTTTCATCACTTGATCACCAAACTTTCCTCCAAGGTTTCGTCTGCAATTTAATTTTATTAAATTAAATGCTTGAACCGACTATAATAGTATGTAACATCAGTCTGATAAAAATATAAGGTCAATGCACAAAATAAAAAAACACCTGAATAACTTTCGGTTTAATGATTGAATTCTCGCATACAATCTTAATTGTTTGAAGGGCTGACCAGAAACATGTAAAATTTATGTATTCATTATGGTGATAAATTAAGTTACAAGACAAGACTATGGCAATTGTGATCAGCAAAAGAAGAGTTTAGACAGTTATAGAATAAATCTAAAGTCTATTAAAATGCATCAGAGTTGACAAAGTGAAGTGCAAGAACCCTTTATAACAAATCCAGCTCACTTTGAATTAAAAACGCCGATCATTTAACATCCAACTTGTGAAATGATTGGCACTTTTATATAATATCGACAACAGTGCACCGAATTGAATTGCGGTGAATGACTATATTGTGACGACAATGCTTTTTGGGTAATGGCAAAGGAGCAATTAGCATGCCAAAGGAAAGAAAAAAAATTTTCTTACAGAAAATTGAAAACTTAACAACTTTTACAAATACCTAATTAAAAATAAGCAGCTTTAGGCATTTTTTAAAAACACTACACACATTTGTCATTATAATACATTTTTTTTAAAAAGTAAATGTATGTAGTTTTAATTCACAGCATATTAAATATAAAATATGTTGTGAATATTAAAATGTAGTCCCTTATATACTTTTAAGTATTACTTTTATAAATAAGTTTAAGTACATAAACTTTACACAACACTTCATTGCTAGCAAAATTAGAAGGTGTTAAAAACCAAATTATGTAAGTGAAACATTTAAATTCATAAATTCCTTAAAAAATTCTATTGAAATTTTGAATATATTTTGCTTTGAAACCAAGAGTAGTTAAATGCATTAGAAAACTGATTGAAGCTGAGAGTATAAATAAGACTTTAGTATCCATTATTTCACAGTAGAAGATTTATAAAATAAAATTTTATAAATCACATTATTTTTGCGAATATATGAATATATTTCGCTTTGAAAATGCATTAGAAAACTGATTGAAGCTGAGAGTATAAATAAGACTTTAGTATCCATTATTTCACAGTAGAAGATTTATAAAATAAAATTTTATAAATCACATTATTTTTGCGAACGTAAACAATGAAAACAATTTCTGAAACTGAGTTAGAATTATAAACTGTTTAAAGGCTACAAGAAAAATTATTCGTTTAAAGGTTACAGTTTTTGAAGCAAACCGAAATTGACACATTACTTTTGCTGTTAATTCTGATGCTCCTAATGAGTTTAGCTTTCTTTTTTTGTAAATAAAAATAAGGTGCATGTTTTCGCATTTTAAAGTAATTTGCACCTAAAAACCATTTTAAAATATTTAAATATTGTTCTGACCTAGATATATTTAGTGAAGTTTACTGATTTGTGAAAAGATAACACAAAGCATCAAGTTTCAAGGGTTGCATTACAAGGATTTTCTACTGCATTACATTCAATTTAGACACATATTTACATGCAGACATATACCTAACATATACTTTTAAATTAAAAGTTTTAATATTTACAAATACCATAGACATATGGTATAAACGCATTTTATTACATATACTTACACTTTGTTTATGGGAATAGAAGTATATAGCAAGGGAACTGATGACTCAGGTAAAACTGTTTGCTTGTTAGGTTTGTTAATGCCACAAGATAGCTTTGCAAGCATCTACACCAAGAAAAGCAATGCATTAATTTTATATTACATGATTTCATTTTAGGAAATTCATAATATAATACACTTAGAAAGTCAAGCTCGCAGCTATTGGCCTTATGAATTAAGTCAGAAAAAAGACTAGACATGTTTTTGTTTGACAAAAGAGTACCACTAGGGTGAAAGTCTGACTTAGCTCAGAATCTCAAGGATGAAAATTCAAAATATATCAGCAATATATAGTTAAATATAGGCAATATATTAAAATTTGATTACAGTAATTGAAGTTAGAAATTTTCGAAAACAAATTTCGAAGAAAGTTAGACAACATGAACATAGCTTTAAAAATACTGCATGACATTTTAAATCATGTATCATTAAATTATTTGCTATCTTAATAGATTTTAAATAAGAATATGACAAATCGTCGTAAAAAAAACAAATACACCAATTAAACTATTATTAAATCTCTCTTATCTTTGTCTTTTTGCATCAGTCATAGCTTTTTATTTTCTTTCTTCTAAGAGATTTTAGAAACATTGCGTCTGACAACGAAACTAAAATTAATTAGTAAATAAAACAAATAAATAAAATAACAAAATAGTAATGCAATAATATTTGTTTGATATATTTATTGAATTGGCAAAAAAAAAAAAAAAAAAACGACTTTGATTTTTCAGTATGAAATAAAAAAAAAATTCTATCACTTTATCAGTCAAATCAGCACTTTAATCAGTCAGATATGATCCATTCTGCTCCGTAAGAGTTAGAAATTTTTCTGATAAGTTTATAATCTTGCACTTTAAACTCACAAACTTTTGGTCCTGATCAGCAAAAAACTCAACAAAGTGAGATATGAGGTTATGGATATTTTTACCATGTAAAAATTTTTGTAAACTTTGAAATCAATGATAAGATGGTGCAAGGTTGGGCCTATATGGGGGTTGCCATATCACTTCCCAACCAAGCTTCAAGAATTTCGCATGTGTTGGTAAAAATGTGAGAGGCCGTACAATGTCGCAGTAGAACATGAATAGTTAGTGATTTTTTAATTATGCTTCTTTTTCTTTTTAATTTCACTGAATGCTTCCTCCAATTTCAGATTTTCAGATGAGGTTGACAGTTAACTTCTGGGCTTTTTGTTAGGTTCCTTTATAAGCAGTTCAAAATAAAAAACACATTTATAATCACATTAAATGACTGCAATATATTTTTCTGATACATTAAGCTTACTGTATGCTGGCTCATCATGCTTAAACCATGATATTTTTTTGATTTATAATATTACAGACAATCCATCTTTTAGTATGAGAAATAATTTGTTTAAATAATGGTTAATTGTATTCTATTTGAAATTTGTATCACAAATATTGATTCATTACGTTAGGTGAAAAATTTTTAATTTGAGTATAACCGGAATATCGAGTTTATTGGCCGTAGCAGCTTTTTTGTCTTTATGAAAATAGAAAATAAAATATGTTGAAAATGCTTATTTGGTGCACATTGTGTTAAAACTGATTGTAAACAAAAATTTGTTACTATAGCAATCTAAAGAAATTGACTATAAAATTTCAAAAGCAAAAAGTTTTTATGTATAGAAAAGAATAAGGGGAAAAAAAAAGCAATGATATCTACTGGAGAAAACTGTACTTTCTTGTCAACATAATAATTAATTACAGAATGGTTACCCTTTTATTTTTAAATCCATATGAAACATGTGAAATTGGAGTTGCAAGTATTAGAACATTTAAATGAAATGACCCACTAAATATTTCTTATTGCCCTTTATGGGATCAAATTAAGATCAGAAGCGATATTGTTAAGAAAATTCGTGCCACTGAAAGAATAATGTATATTTCCAAATATGAGCTAAGAATTTATTTTTGAAAGCTTAAGCCCAGCTTAGCTTATGATTAGAACACTTAACTTCACAAAATTTATAACTTAATATAAACAAATATGGAGTAAGCTCATTATTTAAATAAAGCTAAAAGTGAAAACATTTAGCGTTTTAGCAGTCTTTAGCTTAGATTCAAATTAAAAATACATATTATTTTATAAAACATATGAATTTTTTGATAAATATAAAATGTTAAGTTTACAATAAAAATTTATAAATAGTAAATGAATCAAATTTGTAAAACAAAACATATTCGTACAGCATATTTTTAGTTACCTTACTTTATTATGAGCAACTCCAGCTGAACATCTAAATCCAGTTTTTTCAAACACTGCTGCTCTCATTTCTTCCACAATCACAGCAGCCACAGCTAACATTCTATCATTATACAAATGCTCTTCTTCATAGATCGTATTAAGCCAATTTTGAACATCATCTAAAAATATATTTTTATTTTAAGCAATAAGGTAGAAATCCCATGTTTTTATAACAAAATAATGATAACCCAAGAAAAATAACCAAATAATTTAAAAATAACCCAAGTTTTTACAACAAAATAATAATAAAAAAAAAGAAAAAAAAATGCCTATAAAGGATTTTTAACAAATATAAGAGAGAGGTAATACATAAGAGGTTTATGCTTAAGACTCATAGCATTTTTTTTTATCTTCTAAATGCACAAATGAAGGATAGGGTAAAATTTGTGCTATGTAGACTAAAGCAAAAAACAAATGACAGTAAAGCACATAAATGGAAACATAATAGTTTAAGTTCTATAAAAAAAAAGCCTTCTTCAGAGTCTAAAAGTGAAAATGATTCTTGAGTCAAAACGTCAAACAATTTTGACGTGTAGTCACTGAGGAAAGTTCTAGAACTCAAACTATAAGCATGTCCGTTTATCTATTTTTGTGAGTGGCAGCTATTGACAACGTCGACCATTAACTATCAAAAGGTACTTCCGGATAGAATCAAGCTAACATGTCTTATATACAAGTGAATGGAGATTGAATAGAGTAGTAGCTATGATACACTTTTATTTGGGCTTTATTCACATTTGTTTTTTGCTTTAGTCATTAGACCATTCTAATATTTCCATCCATTTGTCAAATTTTTTAGTGATTTTATCATAAAGGTTTATAGAGTTAATAAATTCTTAAAATTAAAATTAGTATGCCATTTCTGTTCTTCTCTGCTCTGCCCGTTGCTTATGTGCTTTGCACTGAAATATTTTAAGTCCTTTATAATTTTATCCCATTTATGTTAACCAAATCTTCGCCTATAAAAAAAGTAGGCCTGTTCAAAACTTATAATATAGTAACTTATTACAAAATATAATAACTTATCATAATATAATAATTATATATAATTAATTTATAAAATTATAATATAAAATCAAATTAGTATACAATAACCCTAACAAATAGCAGATTTAACAATTGACAATAATTTAGCAACATAATAAAATATTTGATATTAAGTACTATAGTAGGCATTTTGATTTACTATCTAAAAGTTTTCTAAAGTTTATTTAAAATAAAATAAAAATTAACTGCAAAACTTAATACAATAAGGATCACAAATTCTTAAAATTAACATTTGCAAAAATAAATATTTTATAAGATTTTTAGAAGTCATATTCAAGAATCAAATAGTAGTGGAGGATCTAGCAGGCACAAATTGGACAAAAACATTTACAGAGGACAAACCTAACTCTGAGTTATTTGCAATTTAAACTCGTTGAGTCAAATTTTAACTTCTTTTAGGAGAGGGTTACCATATAAAAAATTATGATGTTAAAACACACATTCTTATTGATTATTGGATTTTATAGAATAACTTAAGAAAACACAGTCGCAAATAAATAAATAAATCAAAAATTTGAAACAACTACATAAAATTCTCATTAGTACAATTACCCTTTTCCCATCCAACGACAAAAGTATTAGGTAATTGCTCCACTGTTACACAAACAGGATTTTGCATTCGAGAGTTAATAACTGATGTCAAATCAATGTAAGCTTCATCGATACTGGCTCTTTCAACACATTCGCTAAATTCACACAACACTTCAATAACAGAGGCTCCAGCTTCTCTATACCTAAAAGAAAAAGGATTATAAACCATTTACTTCTGTTATTTAAATTCAAAATATTAGCAATATATCATTTCCGTGAAAACCATTCAAGATAACTGGATTTTTTTGTAAGAATTAATTAATGTGCACATAAGTAAATTGTAGAAATTTTTAATAACCACATGTTCATAGTCTGCAAATAATAATAGGTCTAGTTAAAACACTAACAATTAAGCTAAACAAAAGCAACATCAGGAAAGATAATGCCTAATAGACAACTTACATGGAAGTATACACGCACTTACAACATATTTTGAAGCGGCTATCTATTTCATTAGAAAATTTCATATTTTACAATAATTTTCACGAAACATATATATTTAAATAACTTATTTAGCAGAAAAAACTTTCATGCTGCCTATCGCAACCATAAATTATTCAAATGCTAAATATAATATTTTTATTTTGAGTTATCTCACTATAAAATAACTAAAAAAGTATGAAAAATGTGTTATACAAAAATTTTGTGTCAAAGGGTTAATATCTCAGCGATCAGTTCTTTGATAACATAGCCTATGAGAATATTTGCATAGTATTTCACTATTAATATACAACATTACCTATAAATAACACAAAGATAATCTGCTTGCTATCAAGGTAAGTGGTTGGAATGACAGAAATTTCCAAGTCAAATGCTTATAGGGACCAGAAAACTAAGCATTTTCTGGTTAGTCAAAAAGACAAAAGATAACTCTTGTTAAAGTAAGAGTAAAAATGAATAATTATTAAAAATAATCCAGGAAATTCATAAAAATGTAGTATTTCTTTACTACTCGGATACACATTAATCACATTCAAGAAAAAAGTTCATCAAATTATCCACAATATACTCCCCGGGGCAGAATCACATCGACATTGTTGCAGAACGTTAGAGTTCTTGCAGATAGATTTTTCTTTTGAAAAGAAAAAAAAACTAGTTTTCTTTTCTACAGAAATTCACACGTACGATTTGAATCATGCATTTAAATAATAATTTATGGGCGTGCTCAATTTATGATGATAGTATCGTAAATCGATGTAATGCTTCAATTGTATTTTTCACAGTTATTAATATTGATTCTCACGTGGTTTTTAAATATCCTGCAATATTTCAAATAATATGGAAAATTCCAATCTTGCATGAGTATTTACTTTTTAAGGCAATGATTCTATCAATTTTTTGGCTTATACCGCTATTGATTTCTCCATAGTTTTTAAATCCGATATTTTTTATACAATGTCATTATATATAATCTAATGAAATATGCTTTTGAGTACCGTTTTTTTGAAGAGTCTCATTTATGTGATTAGATCATCGATCTTTTTTTTAGCAATCACAACTACGTATTTCACGATTTTAATTTTTTTTATGCATTGTGAAGATTATTTACAAACTGTGAAGAAGGAAATAATTAGTGCATCAAACCCCCAACAAAATTCAAGAATATCACCCATAATATTAAAATAAAAAATTTATAAATGTTTAATTAAAAAAAAATACATATATGGTTTTCGTAAACACAGCATTTTGTTATTTTAAATTAGTAACATATATGTTTGTTACTATTAAAAGTATCTTGCAGAAAGCTATTAGTGCTGAAAAATTTTGTCGCAGACAGCTGAAAGAAATTCGGCAACAGGGAATATACTCAAATAATTACTTGATAAGTTTCTATAAAATATTACCTCGTTAAATCAGCTTTACCCCTCACTTCTGGGACTCTAAATAAATGGATGTCTGGACAAAGTCTCTTGGCTTCTTCCCCTCGACCAGGACGTTTAACACCTAAAGCTCTAGCTTCATAATTCACAGCAATGATCCTTTAGGAATTAAATTAACTGTTTAAATTCAATAAAAATAATCAACATTAAGAACTTTACGTAGAGACATAATACAATGATTTTACAGATAGCACAGGGATTTACTTTATAAGAGGTTAAAATTGCTTAAGAGAACGATATAATAAATTATGCAATAAATCATAAGAGAAATTGTTTAAGTGTGTAGAATATAATCATATTATGTTAAAATATATTCAGTTTTCTAGAAGATCATGGTAACAAAGGAGTTGCATTATTGTGAAAACGTCGAATAGAACAATATGAACTGTGTCATTTTGCATAATTCGCAGCAAAAATCGACATGGTAAAGAGAAAAAATATCATTTTCCAAAAGCGAAAATTAAGCACTTAAAAAAAAAAGAAACAATGACTAAAGGCTTTTTAAAAACGCTACATACCCTGGTAACTAGGGAAGATATTTTTTCTAATTTTTGTAATTGGTTTAAAATTAATTTTTAATTTGCAGATTAGTGACTCTGCAATGGCTTTTTAGAAGCCAATGGTCCCGATGTACTACTGAACTAGCAATTCTTTATCTAAATACGCAATTAAAATTCATGTTCAATCTCATTTTTTTTATATTTAATAATTTATCAATGTCTTGTTACATAACAATTTTATTGTTTCCATAAATTTATAAAAACATTTCATCAAAATTTGGCCTTGCTCATTCTGGATGAGGCATTTTCAGACCATCCCACGGACTTTTGAACTTTGCATTATTTTAGCATTAAACATTACTTGTAAAACGACATGCAAGTACTACATCAAACGTTAATGTGAACTGCGATAATCTTTAGCAAAGCATATGAAATTGGTTTTAATTTGTTAGAGACATACTAACATAAAATAATATTATACATACCCACCACCCTTATAATTATTGTATTGTACAACAGCAGCTGGCTTGTTTTTATATTCTGGGCACAGTTTTTGTTCTACCTGGACATAAAAGCAGTCCATATCAACTAGAGCAATAATTTTATCCTGCTTGGCATCCATTTTTATGTTTCAAGATGGGGCAATATTAATCACACCTATAGAATAGAGTAATTACATAATAAAAAGTGTATGGAGCAAAAATTAAAGATACAATCTTAAATCTATAGTAGTATAGTAATTTATAATGGCATAGTAAACAAAATCATGTTATCAACATTATGTTCGCAAGACAGTAAATTTCCCCATGCAGCTGATTAAATTTACAAATTGCTCTTTAATAATCATTCCTTTTTGAAAAACATGAAATATGCAAAGAAATATTAAATTTTAAAACTATGAAATTTTAATATGTCTTCTTGGAACTATTTGTACATAAATAGATGAAAGAAATTTTTCAATTTAAAACTTCTCTCGCAAAAATATTTTATAATTCTGGTCTGCATGAACTAACAATTGTTGTTGATTGTAAAATATTTACTTAATTGTTGAATGGCAAAAACTTCTATAAAACAAACTTTAATAATTTATATAAACGTTACTAAACATCAAATTCCCCGTGGCAGAAACGCAGCATCACTGGGAAATTGTTGCAGAATGTTACAGAGTTCTTTCCGAAAGATTTTTCTCTTGGGAAGTAAAAAAAATTGGCTTTCTTTTCTACAGAACTATATTCAAAAGATGCCTTTCTCGCGCATCAGAGGAAAAAGTTGGGACAACAGATCACTAAACAGAAATATCCCCAAATCATGAAAGTAAAAACATTATTGTAAATATTTTAATATTAACTATTATATGTAACATTTAGTGTTTTAAAAAGATCAGATGTCACTCAAAAACATTATCAGCTAAATTTTAACAGAGTATTTACAAAAATTAACAATGAAACAGATTGATATCTAACAAAATTAGAAATAAACAATGAAACAGAATGATTAAAGTAATCTATGACAAAAAGTAAACATGAATAAAAATGAGAAAACAAGCAAGTTTTCATAAAAAAGTTTAAAAAATTAAAAAGTGTAGATGATATTTAGAAAGGTTAAGAAGATATACTCACATTAAAGAGGCATAAACAACAAGGCAGCATTAGGAATCACGTTAAGAATTTCACATTTTACCAAGACGGAAAGTATTTCATAAACATCCGACATACTAAATAAGACAAATTAAGAGTAGATGCAAAAGCCATCAAACATCAATATGAAATTAAATACCTATTCACAGAAAATTGCATTCATTAACATAAATAAACAAAAGCGGTTCATAATTTAGAGACAGGAATTATAGAGCATATAACAAGATTAATTTGCAGTTAAACAATTAACATCAAAATTGTACAGATTTAAATAAATAAACAAAGGATTATATTGATGACTGGATCAATACAACTTATAGATATAAATAAACAAAACAATATCTTGACACTCATATGTACCAGAATCATATATAAATGCAGTTAGAGGAAATAGTAATTCTACAAAATATAAAAACAAACTATGATTCGTAGTTAGGCGCCAAAATATACATACCTGGATTTTTTAATGGCCCCAAGCTGCTTACATAATAAAAACAACGATGAGCATGAACAGGTTTTACTCGAGACAGAAGTTTGAATGAGACACGTGATGAGGATTTAAAGCGCATGCGCAAAGACAAGATCTAGTGGAGAAAGATGCGATGAGAACTTCTCATATGAGTGTGAAAAGATGAGGTGCATGGATTAAGATGGAACGTTTTTATCTGGATTTTTGAATTAAATAAATTGTTATGTGGTAATCTTCACATGAAAAATTTATTTGAAGTGATAAATTTTAAAAGGATATTTTTAGTGTGTGTGTGAACATTTGGATATTTCTCATTTCATTACTTTTGGATTTAATTTGAAAGTATCAAAAGGATAACCAAGAAGATGATTTAAGAATTCCCGCTTCAGGATGCTTATCTTTTCGTCTACTTTTCCGACGGTCAGGTATTGACGCAAAACTTCCGGTAAGCTTTAAGGCATATTCATGTCAAATATTTATAATCTACAATTTTAAATGGAAGATACTGAAAATAAGAAGAAATTTACTTTCTGCATAAGTCGGTTTTTTCCCCAACTACATTCATCACGTTTCTTTTTATTCTTTTACTTGTTTCTAAGAAAACTTGTGACTTAAAAATGTTGTTATGCTTCCCACTTTTTATAGCAATAATTATTAAATATTAAGATATTCGTAAAATATACATGTGTGTATTCGAACTCACAACGTTTATTATTTGATGTTTTACAACGTAAGTAAAATCTGAAATATTAAGTTTCATTTCAATATTCCATATATTTCAATATTTCAATAAAATATTAAGTATGTCATTTCAATATGAAACGCACTAGTTAAAAAGTTAATTTAAACTTTATTCAATTTACAATTACAGTGCACAACAAAATATATATATATGAATTCAAACAGTATCTTAACTTTAAAAAAAAAATGCTAAGAACAAAATTTTAAAAAATGGAATTTTTTCTTAAAAGATTTTATTTTATTATTTAGTAGAAAGAGACTACATTAAACGATTATTGGAATTGAATTTTAATCGTTTGTTGAATGCAAACGATAATTAATATTAAAGATTTTATAAATCAAAGAATCGTTTGCATTTTACAAATTGTATTCCTTTTCTCAGTGTCAGCAAATAGTTTTTTTAAATGAATAAAGTTTAATTAAAATACGATGCAGTTTTTGAATTTTAAAATAATAGTCCTCAAGTTCGTAATTAATCAGCAAGTTGTTCAAAAAAAAGAAAAAAAAAAAAAAAAAAAGGATTTAAACAGACATTTCATTGAAATTGTAAATCTGGTTTTCTTGTGTATCATACGGAAACAGCCTTACTTATTAGCAGAGCCTTATAGTACTTTTGTATTAAATGAAAGTAAAAAATAGTGATAATGTAACATTTCTTTAAAAAAAATTTAATAATTAAAAAAATACTGCTCAATCATAGAATCGTTTGCTCTCTTTCCTACTAACTGTATTCTTTCATTATTGAAATTACTATTTTCAATAAAATTAGATTTTTTCCCAGATACTTTTTGGGCTATACAAAGATTTTTGAGCGACTTTTCTGCAAGTGGTTTAAGAATCGAAAGAATCAAATGCATATTTAAAAGAAAATGCGAGCGTAATTTTAATAGGAGACAGTCTTAATATCGAATTTATGTAATACTTAGCCTCAATATCGTTTTATATGACAGTAAAAAAATAAATAAAATTCGCAATAATTTAAAATACCTATGTAATTATATAAATATAACGTATTATTTAAAAATTTCAATATTGAAAACTTTTAATCACACGGTGGAATGATTGTACGATCGTTGTATCTCCTGTAAATTGGTTTCACGGCAAGGAGAGATTATAATAAGTATTATACAATGCAATGATTTGTATTCATATCAGAAATGAGATCACATAAGTTTAGAATTAGAAATTTGGTTAGATAACTAAAAATGTTATAAATGAATAAAAAATTTTTTTTGTAAATAAATAAAAAAAAGTCTACCATTAATGTCAATTCTACGGACTTGACTAAATTCGATTGCTAATAGCCTAATTTAACTTTATTACTTTTAGTTTTAAGTTCCGTACCATAAGAAATGAATGCTAATGCTTTGAAATTTTAATTACACTTTCTATTATTACTCTTACATTTGTCAATTATTATTTCGTAATGTAGAACTATTTCATTCAAAATTCAATGTTATTGTAGCATTGCGCATTCCAGTTCGAAATAAGATTGGAAAGGTTTCAGTAAAACTCAAAATATCTACGAATTCAATCATTTTATTATTGTTGTGTAATTATTATCGATATATTTCGTATTCAATTACTATTATTGTTGTGTCTAACTTTCGTAGGTAATGATTGTTCATTTCGCATATATTTAATACGGGTTTTCTTAAGTAATGTGGATTCTTTGCAGTTCAATTTGATTTTTTTTAATGTTATTTACCTCTCTTACATATTGTGTACAAAAGTTCAACAATTTTAAATCATTGTGATGACATTCTGGTCATTAATTACTCATCGAATATCGTAGGGAATTTGAAAATACTTCGCTCATGAAATGACTTTCCGAACTCTTGATTTAATGCTTTATTTTGTGTTCGCGAAAGACGAATATTTACTTTTAAAAAAACTAAGAAAACGAATCGTTTTGGATTATAAAAGTTTATTTTGTTTTTGAAGCATCGAGAATGGCACAAATATGTTTGAAAATCCTCTTCATGTTTTTAATATAAAAACAGATTTAATTGTAGTAACTTTCAAAGCAACAATATAATCATGTTATATATAAGAACCGCGCGTTTTTATTCGGATTATTGTTTTTTTGTGTTGATGTTACTTAACGAAGAAGTTAAATATTTGATCGTGGTGGCTCTGATGTAACATAATTATATGAGTGAGTGAATGAAGGATGCTAGAGAGATTTCACACGTTCTTGTGCACAAATATGTTTGAAAACCCTTTTCATGTTTTTAATATAAAAACTGATTTAATTGTTGTAACTTTTGAAGCAACAATATAATCATGTTATATATGAGAATCGCGTGTTTTTATGTTGATTGTTGTTTGTGTTGATGTTACTTAACGAAGAATTTAAATATTTGATCGTGGTGGCTCTGATGTAACATAATTATATGAGTGAGTGAATGAAGGATGCTAGAGAGATTTCACACGTTCTTGTGCACAAATATGTTTGAAAACCCTTTTCATGTTTTTAATATAAAAACTGATTTAATTGTTGTAACTTTTGAAGCAACAATATAATCATGTTATATATGAGAATCGCGTGTTTTTATGTGGATTGTTGTTTTTTGTATTGATGTTACTTAACGAAGAACTTAAATATTTGATCGTGGTGGCTCTGATGTAACATAATTATATGAGTGAGTGAATGAAGGATGCTAGAGAGATTTCACACGTTCTTGTGCACAAATATGTTTGAAAACCCTTTTCATGTTTTTAATATAAAAACTGATTTAATTGTTGTAACATTTGAAGCAACAATATAATCATGTTATATATGAGAATCGCGTGTTTTTATGTGGATTATTGTTTTTTGTGTTGATGTTACTTAACGAAGAACTTAAATATTTGATCGTGGTGGCTCTGATGTAACATAATTATATGAGTGAGTGAATGAAGGATGCTAGAGAGATTTCACACGTTCTTGTGCACAAATATGTTTGAAAACCCTTTTCATGTTTTTAATATAAAAACTGATTTAATTGTTGTAACTTTTGAAGCAACAATATAATCATGTTATATATGAGAATCGCGTGTTTTTATGTGGATTGTTGTTTTTTGTATTGATGTTACTTAACGAAGAACTTAAATATTTGATCGTGGTGGCTCTGATGTAACATAATTATATGAGTGAGTGAATGAAGGATGCTAGAGAGATTTCACACGTTCTTGTGCACAAATATGTTTGAAAACCCTTTTCATGTTTTTAATATAAAAACTGATTTAATTGTTGTAACTTTTGAAGCAACAATATAATCATGTTATATATGAGAATCGCGTGTTTTTATGTAGATTGTTGTTTTTTGTATTGATGTTACTTAACGAAGAACTTAAATATTTGATCGTGGTGGCTCTGATGTAACATAATTATATGAGTGAGTGAATGAAGGATGCTAGAGAGATTTCACACGTTCTTGTGCACAAATATGTTTGAAAACCCTTTTCATGTTTTTAATATAAAAACTGATTTAATTGTTGTAACTTTTGAAGCAACAATATAATCATGTTATATATGAGAATCGCGTGTTTTTATGTTGATTGTTGTTTGTGTTGATGTTACTTAACGAAGAACTTAAATATTTGATCGTGGTGGCTCTGATGTAACATAATTATATGAGTGAGTGAATGAAGGATGCTAGAGAGATTTCACACGTTCTTGTGCACAAATATGTTTGAAAACCCTTTTCATGTTTTTAATATAAAAACTGATTTAATTGTTGTAACTTTTGAAGCAACAATATAATCATGTTATATATGAGAATCGCGTGTTTTTATGTGGATTGTTGTTTTTTGTATTGATGTTACTTAACGAAGAACTTAAATATTTGATCGTGGTGGCTCTGATGTAACATAATTATATGAGTGAGTGAATGAAGGATGCTAGAGAGATTTCACACGTTCTTGTGCACAAATATGTTTGAAAACCCTTTTCATGTTTTTAATATGAAAACTGGTTTAATTGTTGTAACTTTCGAAGTAACAATATAATCATGTTATACATGAGAACCGCGCGTTTTTATATGGATTGTTGTTTTTTGTGTTGATGTTACTTAACGAAGAACTTAAATATTTGATCGTGGTGGCTCTGATGTAACATAATTATATGAGTGAGTGAATGAAGGATGCTAGAGAGATTTCACATGTTCTTGTGCACAGGTTTTACGCAGTGAAGATACTACTAAAAACAACGTCAGTTTTCTACAGAGTTTGTGCAGAACCTAGTTACGTGAGCGTGCGAAATGTTACGTGAGAGAACCCAAATCTCTCTCATTTTTATAGTGTGATTGTAAATTTAAAACAAGACATGAAGACCCGTTTGATTACCTGATGTAATTAGTTTTTAACACTTTGCCGATCGAATGAATTGCGCATGAGTATATCCTAACCACTGCGCATTTTCTAACAGTTAGAACTTACTATACATTAATAAATACATAAGTGGGCGACCTTTAAGCTAAAATACAAAACTAAGGCAAACAACGTTAAAGAGCACAAAAATATCTATAAAATACAGACAGCTGTTTCGGATGCTCAAAGGGCAACCTTCATCAGTGCAACAGAAGGAGGATGCTCAAATGGCAACCTTCATCAGTGCAACATCTCTTTCTGTTGCACTGATGAAGGTTGCCCTTTGAGCATCCGAAACAGCTGTCTGTATTTTATAAATATTTTCGTGCTCTTTAACGTTGTTTGCCTTAGTTTTGTTTTACTATACATTGCTATACGGGAGGATTTTCCCAATAGATCGGCAATGGGATGATAATCACCTTTACTTATCTGTTTTTTTCTTCTTCTTTTCCTGGTGATAAAAGAGGTTTTGATGTTTTCAATCCCATTTTCCTTAGCAGTCATTCGTTAGATTTCGTTAGATTTTTTTTTCTCAAAAAATTTTAATTTATGATGACAATCGTTATACTTTTTTTTTACTTTTTTTTTTCGAGGATTTTAAAAGTATATATTAAAAGTGGTAATCGTTATCATTTATTTCAAGAGGATTGAAATTTTCTTTTATTATTTTTTAAAATAAAATTGGATTTCTTTTAAAACGCACAGATTCATTTTAGTTATTTAAAAGTGTAAATTATACGTGATACAGTGTTGAAAAATAGTGGAGATAACGAAAACGTGACCCAAAACTGAATTAGTTACTTTTATTATAATTATTAAAACATTCGGATGCAAAAAATGTTTAATTCAAATTTAGAGACTTTCACTTATAATATATTCTTGTCGACACTTTCACAATAGAAAAATATACTTTGTCAATGTACAAAACGATTATTATTATTTTTGAGGGAAACCACATCAAATAATCGTCGTCTATTATTTTAGAATGCTATACTAAAATTATATATAAGATTATGCTATTTCCGAAAAATTATTCTATAACACTATGATACATTCGAAGAGGTACAAAATAGCATTTTATGATGCTGCATTTTTATTTCTAAAATAGTTTTTATTTGTCATTTCGTCCGTCTGCACTTGGAGAAGATAATTCTGGTAAAATTACAGTACTTTGTTGTAATGATATTACTGGTTTAAAAAACACTATAATTCTGGTATTAAAAACCAAAACATGTGGTATTTAAATCATTCATTTGGTAATTTTCCCATTCATATGGTAATGATTATTGGAAATTCTTGTTTTAAAAATTATGGTTCTTGTTACCACACATTTAGCAAAAAATACAAAACTGAAATGTGAACTCAACTATAATCGCATAAATGGTTTTTATGCCATGCTCTAAGGTATTCTGATAAAATTACCAAACTTTGTCACCTTTATCAAATTTTATCGCATGTTGTAAATTCATATTTAATGTTAATTTTACCGAAATCATTACCAAAGCTCTTCGGTAAAAATTACTGAGATTTTTGGAGTTTTCATGCAGCTAGAAAAACAGAAATTTTATCTGACAGTTTTGACCATACTTTTATCATTAGAGCACTTTTGTAACATTTTATTTTTGATATTAGCTTTTTCAATTCATTTTTACATTAAACGAATCATATTTTTTATTTGTTTCAAATACATTTTGATTTTTAGATTATTTTTCATTGCTTTACAAGAACTTTTCATGTTTAGAATTTTGAATGCTTCCAATTTATCTTTCTTTATTCCAGAAACATATCGCATTTCTGCTATCAATAAATAACTGTTTTTTTTAACATATTGCTCGATGATGTCAATTACTTATATGCTTAAAATCTTACTATTGATGAAAAATTAATGATAGTGTCGCAGTTGTTTTTTATTATTTTAAAGTAATTCTGCGCTACATTTTAAGATAAGGTTATTTTGAAAGGTGGTCTAATCTTATTAACCATTTTACAATTATTATTTTTGTGCAAATAACATTAATATACTGTTATAAATCACAGTTAAAGAGATCTGTTAAATAATTTAGGACTTAACGATCAGCTTCATGTACAATGAGATGCCAGCAAAAATAGTATTTAATACATCCGCCCGTTTAGTAAACGAAAATATTAAATTGCGTTGTTGTATATATTAAGTTGTGAACTCATCAAATTTGTTTGAACAGTACAATGCTATATAATGTAACATTTTAAATGCCATTTTAAAAAAAAGATTACTTTGAAAAATTACTTCTGTTTACCAATAGATCTAAATATTTATAATACTAATAGATAATAATATTTCCTTCCTCAGTGGCACGACAGCCCCGGGTGGGCCCTGGCCTTCTCAATCAACTTCCTCCAGGCCTGTCTCTGCCTGGCAGTTGTCTTCCAGTTTGAGACTTTTAAGACTGAAAAGTCTCTTTCCACGCAGTCGGCCCATCTCAGCTTTGGTCGACCTCTGGGCCTTGATCCGATGGGCTGAGCCGAAAAGATTATGTTTGTCGGACGCTCTCTGTTCATCCGAATGATGTGACCAGCCCATTTAATTCTTTGAATTTTTACGTACTTGACAACTTCAGGCTCTCTAAGGGCCCGATAGAGTTGTGAGTTTGAACGTCTGTACCAAGTACCATCAACTTGTTTGCCCCCAAAAATGGATCTTAGGATCCGACGTTCGAAGATTCCCAAGGAATTCTCATCTTTCTGTGTTGTTGTCCAAGTTTCTGAGGCATATGTTAGATAATAATATTTGGGAGTGGGAAATAGGGGCACAAGCGTAAGCAAACAGAATTCCTTTTAGTACATATGTGGGTCATTCTCACAAAAACAGTCATTTTCATGTCCCCAGTATATTTTATGTTTGTTTTACAGCATACGAAAAAAAAAAAATTCAGGGGAAGTGTCCTTCAGAATGCAAGCTAACAAAAGAATAAAAATAAAATTATCAATTTTTATTTTTTATTTATTTTAGGTAATTAAAATATACCAATATGCCATTCCCTCACTTGTCCCCACTGCTGATTTAAAAAAAGAAAAAAATTGTTTCTGAAGTAATTTTTTTTTTTTACAAATTCGTGTTTTTTATTTCAGAATACTGAAATATAGAATTCAGAAAATCAATTTTAAATTTAATTTCTGATAAAAATATTAACACAGCACTATTCTAAACTTTGTCCCTAGTGTTTCGCGTCATTCCCTCACAACTATGTTCTTATCACCTGCAATCTTCTTAGAATAAAAATATTTTAATAAAAACTTCAGAAGTTAACAACTGGCATCATAAAACAAAATTGAAGTATGTTTCCATCTTCAACTTAAAGAAGCCTTGCTGTGGAATAAATTTGAATGAATCAAACCAGGTAAAATTTTTTACATTTGTCATTCCCTCATGTCATTTTTTAGAGTAAAATAAAATACAACTTCATCGAGAAAGTGGATAATTATATGTTGCTTTCTTGTATGAATATAATTGTATGTGATTGACTTCAGAAATTAATTAGGCCTAACTGTTATTTTTAAATTTTATTGAATTCGTCATTCCCTCACTAGTGTATAAAGTGAGGGAATGACGCTGAAGTGAGGGAATGATTCAAGATGAGTATATTATTTTTTTTCCAGCCAATTTTATTTCCCAAGCCTGTAAAAACTATTAAATATATAAGAGTAAATTATAATAAATATTAGATATATTTAGTATGTTATCATTTTCAAACTTTAGGTAGATGTAACTTAGATAAAAACATGTATTAAAGTAAAATATCATTCCCTCACTATTAGTGTCATTCCCTCACTTTTTAAATAGTGAAAATAATTAATTTACTTATTAATTAATTTGAAAAATAAATTAAAAAATTAATAAATTAATTTATTAAATTAATCAATTTATTTATTTAATTAATTTATTTATTAAACTAATTAATTATTATAAATTAATTACTTAAAAAATTAATTAATTTAAATATTAAGTACCGTCATTTGGGGCTACTTTGTGCAGGATTTCACAGTTTTTGAACTTTGACATGTAAAAAAAATTCAAACTTTAGTAAAATTTATCAATATTATATTCATAACTGGACTCAGACGAGTGAATTTGATAAATATTGGCATTATTTGTATGTAATATTTACGAGTAATAAGTCAAAACATACCTTGGCTACTTTGTGCAGCGATAGGAATTCAGTTTAATAATCATGTTTTTAGTAAAATATTGATATAAAATTGTTAAAAAAGTTAATTGTTGACATTTTAAAGACAAAAACATCAAGATATGTAAAGATATTAGTTTGAAAATAATTTTCAGCGTTAAAAAACCATTTTTTTGAAGAATTTTTTTCTTAAAAAGAATGTTTATTTCAAAACATTTGAGTTTAAACAAAAGAAAACCATATACATTTTTAAACATTGAAATGGATGAACTTTTAAAAATAATAATTATTACATATTCATTAACATTTATAGTATTGTTAAATTTGAACATAACATCCTTGAATGAACATGACAGAAGTTGCTCTTCAGTTTCTGTCAAAATTACCCGATGTCCTATAAAATATATTTTTATGTGTTAAATCGTTTGATTAAGTCATTAGAAAAATCTTTGTAGAAGAAAAATAATAGTTTACCAGTAAGTTTCACGTGTTTCTTGTGAATTTTATTAGAGATAGTATTTCTGTGGATTTTGTACTTCCGAGAAGCTTCTGCAATCGACATACCACCAACAACTGCTTGTACACATTGTTGCAGCTTAATCACGGTAGTTTCTCGTTCCAGGTATTTTTTTATAACGGCTGACCATTTTTCTGTCGAAAAAAAAAACGAATGAAACTTTGCACAAAGTAGCCCCAAAATGCATTTTTTTTCATTTTCCATTTATTTGTTATTAATTTTCAAATTTTTTTAACGCTAACATGATATAATTGTTTATTAATATATAAATAAAAAAATTTGCACTTACGACAATTTTTTTATCAACGTTTTTGCATTTCACAGCTAAAGTTTCCACGCACACTTTTCGACATCCGACGTCCTCGGAAAGTTGTTGGCATTGGATGAGCGAAACACACTCTGAGATTGTTTTAAAATTCGAAAAAATGTTTGTAGTAATAGAAGAGACTTCTATCTTCAAATTCCACACATTTTTAACGTGAAATAAACATAATACTGAATAGCAGCACTTGAAAAATGCCAAATTCGAATTTGCACAAAGTAGCCCCCGCTGCACAAAGTAGCCCCGAATGACGGTATATTTTATAGGATATATACTTTCTTTATAATGCCATTACATATTTATATTAATATAAAAAGTTTCAGAGCTTTTTATTAACTTTACTTTTTCGGGATTTTATGAACTGAAAAATGACAGTTTTCGTGAGAATGACCCATATGTTAAGTAAATAATTTTAACTTCAGTAGCAAAACTGATTTCTGCCAAGAAACAAGCATTGAGAAAAATTAAAATATAACATTTTCAATTCAGTGAAATTAAAATATAATATTATGTGTATGATGAAATAAACTTAACACATCAAATGACATTCAATTAAAAATGTATTGGTTTTTGCCAGACAAAACTTTTTTACCAATTTACTTATAGGGGTAAAGATTTTAGTTTTTGATTTAATAACTACTTTAAATATCATAATAAATATTACAAAAAAGGTCATAATGTAAAATGACTTCATAACATAAAAAAGTATTTTATATTTATAATTAAGTATTAAGGATAATTTACAAATTTAACAGCAACTTCAGTTTTAAATAATCGTGTTTTTTGGTCGAATTTGAAACCTAAAATATAGAATTTTTTATTCGATACCGTCGTTTTTTTTCAATCGATCCTTAAAAAATAAAGATTTTTATTTCTTAATTTTAAAGCTTTTTTTAAGTTATTTTAAGAATAATGCTTTTATGTATTTATAAAAGTAAGAGATCCTTTCACAGTTTTAAATATTTTAATATAAATTTTGAAAACTAACTTAATTTTATAATAATTTTTTTTTATAAGGAAGTATATATTTGTAAAAATAAAAGTATAACATTATAATATTCATAAAACTACAAAAATGACTTTCTTACAAGACTTATATTTATGTATGAAAAAAATAAGTACTTTCTTCCTAAAATGTACTAAAAATCTTTCGACATAAACTAAGTATGCGTTTTGCTTTACAAGGAATAGAAGTAGTTAACTATTTAAAATCAAAAACTCATTAGCATTTTTCTGCGTAACATTAATTTCACTACCTGTTTAATATTCAAAGAGGAGAAAAATACCTGAATAATTTAGTAAACGTAACCTTATTTTATCATAGTAATAAATTAACGTAAAGATTTTAACTTCTAAAACTTTCACGAAAGCCGGAATGACGTGATAAAAATCTTGTTTTCTAAATTATCCTTTCCAGTTGTCATAACTTTGGCAAACTGCGCCAGAGAAAATCTTCTTTATTGAGCCATATTTCAACCAAAAATCCTGCGCAATGTGAGTAGGTATCTCTTATTACGGTTACGGCTTTTGTCACCTAATGTTAAGGTGTAAAAATGTCTTTTCACTTTATATATTAAGACCAATTAAAACCAATATTTCAAATTTTGCACTAATGTCGAGTTTCTAAATTTTAATTGAGAATTAAAATTCGGAGAACTGTTTTGCAAATTTGTTTTCTCAGAATTTTTTTTTTTTGAATTTAATTTATTTTATATGTTTTATATTTTTACAATGTTTTATGATTAACTATGTATTTTATTATTATTTTTGATCTTTTCTAAAACAATTTTTATCGGCAAATAAAACGTATTGTCATTTGAAATCAATTTCCATCTGTTACATAAATGGTAATTTTTTTAAAATTATTAATTGGAAGTTTGCCCATTTTTCGGCATAAGCAAACTAAAAGAAACCGAACGGAAATGACGATGGTAATAAAACAAATTTTAATAAGTATATAATTATATTTTAATATACAAATAAGTGCCTTTTTGAACTGTACTAAAGCGGAATATATAATTTTATTTTTTGTGAAGTCTAAACTTGGAGTGCGTTTTATTTTAATTTTGCTGAATGAAATAAAATATACTTTTTGATTGTAAGTTGTTTAAAATAAGGTATTAGATTGCAAGTAATTTAAAAGCTTGTTTTAGCTTATTTATTACAAAAAAATATGTTAAAGAATTATCTTTAATGGGGACAACGCTCAAATTTAAAAGAGAATTATTCATAAAACTCGACAAAAGATTGATTAAAGAAAAAACTAGTATGACTTAGAAAATAAAAATTAGATAATTAGAAAAAAAAACACCAAAAATTTAGGAGACATTTAAATTTGTCATATACGCGGTACACAAAAAAATATTATTAAGTTTATGTTATTGTTGTTATTTATTAATATTGTTGTTAATTTACAAAAGCAAATAGAATAAAAATGGCTATCAATAAAAATAACTTTTAGTTCAAATATGATAAAAATAACAATGCTGTAATCGTGTAATACTCATTGCCTTAAAGCTATATTTAAACTAAATGTGTATTTTTTAAAAAAAATAATGAATAAATGGAAAAATTTCTAGAATATCGTCACGAAATAAAAGCTTCAAAATTTCGGTTTTTGTTCCGTTTTCCGATTTCTTGTCTCTTAACAATATTTCTTTCTTTGAGATGAGAATTTAAAGGGAAATTTTCTTAATAATAAATTATTCAATATTAGAAAAGTGAATTTTTTAAGAGTTTAATCTTAATTTATTTATGCCAATGTTATCATTGTTCCTTCTTAAACAAATATCGAACTATAAACCTTTTGGTTAGGAAGTAGATAATTATGTTATATTATACTAGGAGGCTCCGCCCCCTGCTCGCTAACGCTCGCCAACCCCTGAGAATTGCTACGCAATCCTATGTGGTTCACGCCGTGAGCCATGGCTCGCTGCGCTCGCTCGCCAATGAACACAATGCTCTAGCACAAAGACATAGTATATTATCATCAAAGACATAGTATTTTATCATCAAAGACATAGTATTGTACTTATGTAGAAGAATTTTATCAATGTTCTTATTGTCTTTTAAAAAAGTATATTAGCTATTTAGATTGTACATGGCGAAAAAATCAAAACATTAGCTAAATAAAAAACATATTAGCAAATATTATGAAATATTGCAGATACTCACCTAAATTCAACTAAATGTGTATAATAAATTAGTTAATGCTAGAAATTCTGAAAGTTTTGGAAAAAAATTTTATTATTTAAAAATATAAACTTTAAACCCTAACTTTTCCTTGTGAGATAATAACCCTCAAAAAGTCTTTCATTTTCAAGAACACAAAAATTTGTTTTATCGCCAAATGAAATATTTTTTGGTGATCAGCATTATTGAAGCATTATCTATATTAATTAACATTTGTGATAAAGTACATAACATTTTAGAACAAAATAAGGATGTTTTACATACAAACACAAAAATGCATGGCTGTTAGCATTACCCGAGAAATACCACGTAGAGGTCGCCATGCTGCATTTCTAATCGGGGAGTTTTGATTTTGACAGTTCCCCTTGCCTCCAATAGAAGTTTCAATTAAATTTTTTCCAAAAAACATTTTTTTCTGCAAAGCTCTAAGAAATTAACACTAAGCATTTAGAATTTATTTGAAAACACAATTATAGATTTGGCATCTTGGAGCAATTACTGAAAGGCTTGACAGGCTAACTCTTGACTGGCCAACATAAAGTTGTCCATGACTAAAAACTTGTTTAGTCAATACTAAACTGATTTTCTCGAAAGTCTGACCTTGTGACTTATTTATAGTCACGGAGAAGGTCAGCCTAATTAATTCCTAATTGAGTTTAAATTAAATATTATCATGTTTTTATGACATGAATCTGAATTGAACAACCTGATAATGCTCACTCTGGTTATTGTTTCCGTTTTTAAAAGCGCTATATGTTGAGCCACCTCATGTGATATTTGCCATGTGACATTTTCAGCAGCAATCATTGGTCCATTTTCTAACGTTGCCATTCGGGGAGTTGTAATGAGGCTTCCTTTTGGTGAAGAGAAATATATATATAGACTAGGAATACTTATTCTCTGCACGGAGTGAAAAAAAGAAAATAATTAACAAATCAGTACTGAACGAAATCTTGAACAAAACTAAAAGTTATATACAGACACAAATAATGAAACTGAAATAATTCCTTTTCTAAATTATTATTATTGTTGCTCTCAAACATTATCAGAAAAAACAAAACACACTTTTAGAAGTTCATCCCTTTCAAATAAAATTAACTGTATACATTATCGTTTGGCAGAAGGCGTTAGCTCGAGGCCGATTCATGATTGTCAAAATTTATCACAATTAAGCAATTTTCTCCGGTACTTATCCTTTAGAAGAAGGGACATTAAAATTTTTCCCTGTATCTATATAAAATCTGTACAGTACTAATTCAGTTTTAATTAGCAAAAATATACTAATATAATACTTTGTATCCTTTGTATCCGTGCATTTAGTATACATTAAAACTGCACAAATTATCATAATACCAGTAATGCCTATTACCAAAATTAATTAAGCATCATTTCTACAATAATAGTATGGAGATCTTTTACTCTTCTCATAAATGGATTGATGTTTGCTTTAGTTCATAGTTTATTTTTTTATTTCAATTATTGCCTATTATAAAAATTAATTAAGCATCTTTAGCGTCGGTAATAGTTTTGGAGATTTTTTAATAATTTGTTGGCAATTTTTTAATAAGTTTAGTATTAATTCGTTTAGGAAAAAAGTAAGTTTCGAATTAATGCCAATTCTCCATTACTTTTACCTTTCGGTATGTAATTTTTTTTTAAAATTAAGTTTTCATTGATTTTAAATTATTTAGTTTTATAGAAACACGTTTTAAACCATAACTGAAAGCAAAACAAATTCGTGGTTGGGGATGTTAGTAATACTATGATGATGACGTAGTCCGCCTATGCTATCATATTTTTACTTAATTTATCTGACATAACGAATAAAAAAATAATTAACTGACTGAGATAACTCTAATTCGAAAAGCAAAAAAAAATTTAAAATGGTAAAAGTAATGATAAAAGTGTGATCAAAATTCCATCAAAAGTGATGGAAATGCATGAGTATTTTTTTAAAGAGTACTCTATCTTTGAGATAGTCAAAAGTAAGTAATATTAACTTTAATCCCTGCAAAGATGTGCATAGAATAGATACAGACATATGGTACTGGCGGGTATCGAACTCACGATTCTTTGAACATATTTGCAGGCACACAAATTTGTAATTTATATGATAAAAAAAAATCGATTATGGAAAATCCATGCGAAAAATTATGAGCATTTTAAGCGCTTTCTGTATGCTAAAAATAAGGAAAATATAAATAAAAGCTCTGATACTGACATTTTATGCTTATATTTAATGCTTGCCTTAAAGCTATTACAATTACATATTTCTGAATGTATTTTTATGTCATTTCTTAAGGGAATATTGATGTTACAGCCCATTTGCGTTGACTTAAGTAAACCATGAAATAGATTAAGCAAAACGCCTCACTAGCATTAAATGTATTTTGTTCGAAAACACGTTTTTTTAATTTATTTAGTAGCAAATTTTATTTTGAAACTGAAAAAGTTTCTGGTATTTCCTTTATACTGCTATATTAATATCAGAACATGAAAAAAAAGAAGTTTCCTTTTTTTAATCATGTATGTTTTTGTAAGCAATAATTCTTAATATAATTCTATTTTTTAAAGAATAGAATAGGATATTTTGAATTAAAACATACATAAGAACATTTTTTTCTTTTAGTGTTTGCAAAATTTAAGATATCAAGGAAAGAAATTTATACTTATATTGTTTAAGGGAAATGTGATTACAAATATTTATCATCAGTAACATGATCTTCTTTAATATTCAACTATGGATAGAGATAAGGGATAAAATACTGCTGTTGTTACAAAAGTAATAGAATATTTTATTTAAACTAAAAAAAATTCATTGTATAAAACAAGTATAACTGTTTTTTATTAAATCTTTGTCATCGATTAACAGAAAAAAAATTTGTATAAAAACCGAACATTATTATACAATACACAAGTTACTCCTTTTAGTTCGCAGTTATCAATTTATGATTGACAAATAAACAGCAATTGGTTAACATTTTGATAAAGCGATTATAATAGATTTGTGAAAAAGTTTATTTCATGATTGAAATTGAAAAAGATAGACATGCTCTGGCATAGTTAAAAAGTTTCTTAAAAATAAATAAATTAAAAAAACCTGGATATTTTTTTTATTAGAATCAGATTTTTTGGTTTTTATTAAATAACTAGTAACTTTTTAAAAAATATATAATTTTTCTAGAGACATAAAGAAAGAAATTTGAATGCAAAGTATAAATTTAAAGCAGTAAATATAAAGGAATAAATTTTAAACTTGTGAAAATGACTTAAAAATGTTAATTGAGTATTTAATTGAAATATTTATGGAAAATTTTGAACACCACAAAAATATTTAAGATTTATATTTTTTTCAAATATTATTAAATTAAACTAAAATATTTAATTATAAAATTAACTGTCCCGTAAAATGAAATATTGTTCAACTTATGAGAATATAAGCGTATTTATTGGTTAACTATTTAGCACCAGCTTAGACACACATATTCAGAAAAAAAAAATTACTGAAATTAGTAAGATTGTACAACTAGAAAGGATATTTTTAACCATAAAATAAATTTCTTCATAAAACTGTATGAAAGATGCTTAGATATGCTTTAGTAACATTGATTAAATTTAATGAAAACTCCAAAGAAGAAAACTTGGCGTCGACTCTGTTTTGGGAGTTCAAATTTCAATGCTACATTTTGTTCTGTTACGCAAAAATTAAAAGACGTAGAAACTTGGAACTACAAAGGTGTGTAGAAAAATGTACAAGGAGTACAATAGGATAAAGAAATAGCATTCAATAATTGTTTAGATACTTATTAACTTGTAAACTTATTGGAAAAAATACTATTCGGGCCGCTCTACAGGCTTCAGGAATGCAACTACAGGGGTGAAAATTGTCATGATGAAAGGATCACGGTCGTGTTTTGAAAAAGTGCTATGAGCATAATATCTATTTATTTCCGAAATTCTAATTTGATCGAAAGTTATTACATTTTGTGCCTTTTTTGCAAATTTTTTAATCCGTTTCGCGTTGCTTCGAAGTACAAAATCTAAGAGACTTCTGTCTAAGAGACCCTGTACAGTCTTATGAAGAAACATGAAATTACATAGGTATGCAGGGAAAAGTATAGGGAGTACAACAAAATAAAAAAATTTAAGATATGACTATTAATTCGAGAATTATAATTGTTCAACTCTTAGGGGAAAAATACCATGTTTGGTCGACCTGTAGCCCGTTGAAAGGCAACTACCGGGTTATAATTTGATGTGCTAAAATAACCATTTTTGTTTGTTAAAGCAACGCAAATTTTGTTTCGAAATTCTAATTTATTCGAAAATTAATGCAAATTTAAGTTCTTTTTCGAGATTTTTTTCAGCTTTTTTGTTTTGAATATTGACTATTTATCTATTGTTGTAGAAAATTTATTTTTTCCCTCACCACGAGATTTCTTTATTTATCAAGCTCACGTTCAAGTGCAAAACAAAAAAACAAAAAGAAGAAGAAAAAAGATTTAACGTTGTCTTAACATTCATAGCGAACTTCTTTTTTTTTTAAAAGTAATAAAGAGTCATGAGAGCCGTTTTCTTTTTGAATTGTTAGAAGTTTCGTTAAGGAATAAAATTACGTTTCATTTATTTATTCTTAGTCACACATTCTGAATTCTTCAGGAAATTTTTTTTTTTCAAGTTCAGATAATTATTTTTAAAATCCAGGTAATCACCCATTTTGTTATGGTTAACAAAATGAACTTACATAATGTTTTAATGATTGTATTGGAAACAAAATATTCTGTGTTTTTGTAGATGTTTAAAGAAAAAAAAGCAAGGATGAATGAGAAGCAATTAAGGTTGGCGAGCAAATTTTCCTCGTATTTGAAAAGAAAGGAGAGAAAAAAACTAACATAATTATGTAAACAGACTAATTAATACCCTACTTATATCTTTTAGTAACCTTTAGATCAGTAACTAAATTTTTTTAAATTTCTATCCCAGTTTCAGATAGCACTATAAAATATTTAACATTTTCCGAAATAATTAGGACACGGACTTTATATTCAAAAAGATTCATTTTCTGGCCTTTTCATTTCCAAATTTATTTATAATTTCTGAGTTTACTAAACCGTGGACTGTTAGAAATTTCTCGGTAAAAATGGTTAAATAGAAATTTATTTAATTGTTATTTTACAATATTCAATCAAAACAGCTAAATAACTATAAAAAATATGATATTCAAGCTGTTATGTGTGAGAAAAAACGTTTATTAAAAGTTTTTACCTATTACGATTTAGCATTCTCTCCAACTATGAAACCATTTTGTTCTGTGCAACTGAGCTCATACTGTAGCTGAGAGAACTAATCGGTCAAATGCCTGACCGGCTGAACAGTGGTTCGAATTCCAGCGTTGGTGCAACAATATTTCTTCCGTTCCTTTTCAATGCATGAAAAGTTTCTAGTGTGCTGCATTCTTCAATTGATGACCGTAGACTGTTAGAATACTATCGTTCTCGCATAAATGGTGCCGCATCCACAGAGCTTCATTGTTCGTTTCAGTTTCATTTTTATGGTTTAGAAACTATGCTAGTAGTAAATGGTTACAAAAACGTATAGATTTTTATTTACTGTTTTTTAACTTTAGCAGTTGTAAACAGTTTCAAAACCATAAAGGTAAAGAAATGTTCCTAATTATAAACTTTATGGTTTACCGGATAGACTGATAGATAGATCGGTTATTTTACCGTAATTTCAGAAAGAAAATTCTAACAGTATGCGTAGGAAATAAAACGTCTCACAGAGGCAGAAGTAAGCAACAGCTTTTTATTCTGTTGCTTCATAAAAATTGAAATTTCAAATATTGTTTTCCCTTTTCCATGGTTGATATTTGACATTGTACTTCGTTGTTATAAATATGATTTTTTTTTAACTTATAATTTTTTTAGCGAAAAAATTTACATCAAGGCGTTGAAACCGAATGATGTCCCTGTAATAACATAGGATTCATTTATAAGCAAAATTATAAAAAAAAAGATGGTTAACAGGAGTCTATTCAGGAGATATTTGAGTCAATTAATAGATCCCTATGAAATAATTTCACCATAAACTGACCCTACCCAATTTACTTTAGTGTAAAAATGGCCCTTTCACAAATAATTTCATGAAAAATATTGACTTTTACAAAATATATCTTAAACACTTTTTTTATTTAAAATATAATATTTCATAATATTTCCCAATTTGAAAATGGACCCTTCATAATATGTTTCCTTGAAAAATGGAGTTGGTGGCATCATTAATTCAAGACCTTACAGGACCTTAAAAACCAGGACAATTGACCTTACAGGACCAGGAAGAAACAGGACCTTATTTTCACATATTTAGAGAAATTGGCCTAGACAGAAGACCTAGACATTGGCCTGCCCTACCAAGTTCTATCCTAATTTTAGGTTCAAGGAACCATAAGTACAAAACACGATCTTTCACGAAAAGAAAGGAATAATCCCTATTTTTTTTAAAGAAACAAAGCATAAATTTGAAAGTTGAAAAGAAAAAAAAACAAACAAACAAAGAAAAAAATAATAATAATAAAAATAAAAAAAACTGGGAAGGGTTATCGAAAATCTGCTTTCTGTGTTAGATATCTTTTTAACTTTAACTTTAAAATAGTCCTATTCCTGCAGATTTTCCCTTAATGTGAGATGAGTAAGATATTTATTTTCATTACTATTCTTTTCCCATGAGAACTTAATTGCGTGACACTGTCAAATCCGATGTTTTCTTAATTGGGTCACAGGCGAGATTTTGTTTTCGGAAGTGCCCCACCCAAAAAAGAGGCCCCTCTTCCTAAATTTTGCTGAAAATATTTAAGCCCAATATTTTTTCTTATTATATCAAACATTTTGTATGTAGACTATTAATATACTATTATTGAAACTCGCGTATGCAACAAAGATCAAGCAAGTGAGCAGTCATAAGCATGAGCGCTTAACGTATATGTTTACAAAGTTTTGAATGAAAATTCCTTTATTGCATGTGCAACGAAGAACTGAAACGAACTTATCTGCTACTTAGAGCTGAAATGAAAGGTCAAAGGACTTTAATTCATATAAACTAAAGCAAGGCTGAATTAGATAAGCAACTCAACTTTTGTATCAGACTGTCTATTTATATTCAAACGGAATGTCTCAAAAACAATGTTGTTTTCGTTATAAAGTCTTCTAAGTAAAGAATGGCTACTACACTTGGTCAATACTTCTGATTATATCTGGACAAAACCAAATTTGGTTTTAAATATAAAATGTGATTTATCATGTTTAACCATCATCAGTGTCTTTTCAATTTATCTTTAAAAATCTCAGGAGAATATAATTCTTCTCATAAGTTAGAAATTTTTGTAACAATCACTTCTGCATCTTTATCAATGAAAATATTTAAAGTAATCAAGAGAACTTGAGAAAAATATTATTTTATTCTAAAAAAAAGTTTTGCATTGTTTTAAATAATTTTAAAGGCACAATATCGTTACTTGCAACAGCAACATTAAAACCCAATTTGTTATTAAATGGATGATAGTGTAGTTTAAATATCTAATCTTAATATGGCCTAGCAGAAAAAAAATTTCACAACCTTTTTTTTTTTCTCCACAAGGAAACATTCCAAACTTTAGGATAGTAAAAACTACTCTCTTCACAACGTTAAAATATCAATTTATGCTAAATTCCTAAATATGGTTGATGTATTGGGTCAGTTTCCGGAAATGGAGCTTTTGGAGCCCGCTGCAAACTGTTCTGGTGGTGCAGTTTAAAAACAAACTGAATTATCGGTTTTTATTACTAGAAAAGAATGGAGATATTCTTTCTTTCTTTTTGTTAAAAATAAACGATTTTCTTTTTTAGAATTCAAATGTCTTGAAAAATTATCCTTTCAATTTAAAATATTTTCCATTGCTTTATTCTTTAAAAGTTTAACTTTTTCTATTATAATTTTATTTTCTAACAGAAGTATTGAAAATATTGATAAAAGAATTATTAATTTTTTTTTGGTCGTATGCCTGTTTAGGCAGTGGGGGTGCGATTGTTCTTGGTTTTCAGTGGCGTCATCTATGGCCAGGAATTCGACTTCTGCTACGCCATTCACACAACCCATTTATAGGGAGGGTCACATTCACACACAAAGGAGAAAGGACATAGAACACACACAGAGAGAGAAAGAAACATCCATGCCTTGGCCGGGAATCAAACCCAGGACCCTTCTGATGCAAGGACAGTTCTCTCTGCCCCCTACACAGGCCGGTCGGCAAGAATTATTATTAAATACAGAACAAGGACGTCGAATGAAAATTATGAATTGGGTACTTGCACTCCAAGAAAACGATGACAATCAATACATACCCATGTGATCTACTATGTTAATCTTTATCAGCGATATGGAGTATTAAAGTTGAGCTTAGTTTTTCTACATAACTTAAAATGTTAATTAACGTTACGTTAATTACATACAGAGCCGTATAACAAATCAAATTTGTTGAAATATAATTATTTCTAGTCCACTTCTTTTACTTAACTTAGATTTATTATTTATTTATGTATTTTATTGTAATTATGATATATTTTTGTTTTGTGTACTTGGCAATTTCGATGCGTAATAAGTTTGTTTATGTTCTACATCGCGTCGTGCCTGTCTTTACGTAAATATATAGTGGTAGAATTCTTCGTTATTCGTCTAGAACAGTGGTTTCCAACTGGCGACACGGGAGCCGCATCCGGCCCGCGAAGCCTTTCTTTGTGGCCCGTGAATTAAAATACATTAGTTGTAATTTTTCCGAAATGTAATTAGTAGAAATTTTTTCGAAGAAATTCTCCGATTTAACTTTTTGAAACCACTCATTTTGGACGAAAATATTTACACACACATTCGTTAATTTTAAATTTAAAATGTAAATATCTATTCTATGGTGGTTGCAGCAGACAAACTTCAATTTTGTTATTGAACATTTTGTGTGCTACTAAAGTTTTAATACTAACCTTTCGAAGTTTTATATCTAAACAATTCGATATCAGTTTCACATTAATTGCTTAATACATGGGTGCACATTAAAGTTACTGTAGCCCAAATTTTTTAATATGCAATTAAATATTTTTAAAAATCTGCTTCTTATTTTAATTTGTAATTCAATACTTTTGTTTTGTACAACTTGGTAAAAATCTGACAGTAATATTTAATGTTCCTTCAAACATAAAAGAGTCCTGCATAAAATTTTGATAAAGTTGCTGCCAGCCATTTGATTTGTGTTTTTAAATGTGGCCCCCGGCCTCATGTAAGTTGGAAACCCCTGGTCTAGAAAAAATATTTGTGAAAGAATATAGGCTGTGTTACTTAGGAGAATCGGTACTTGACGGGTTTGACTTACTCGAAGTAGAATGAAAAGAACAGTTGCTAACGTAAACAAATTCCACGTTTCAATATCCAATCAGGATCAAGATACCCACACTACGTCACTTGCAGGTATCTCTCCATTGTCATCGAAAAATCAACATTAAACAATTAACAACCGTTAACCGTTAAACTTCTTAAGAGTTGAACTGGTCCAAAAGCAGTGGAACAGACCAATTCTTTTGTTGCCATGGCAACTAATACACATTTGTTAAAAGCTTAATCTGCAATGTGACGCAAACGTTAAAGTTAAATAATTTCTTTTTTCAAGTTCAAAACGCCCAATACTCGATCAGATTTGAGATGTTATAGCAGATTAAATATAGTTAATGAACAAGCCTGTATATGGATGGTTACAATAAAGTTCAAACTTGACTAAACAAATTGTTAAATTTTTCTGATTTAATTATGTTAATAATTCACGCAGGTTCGATAAAAATTTGGAGCTATATTTTATTTTTAATGATACGTCATTATAAAAGCAAGAAAGATATGTTTTGTTAACTAGAATCGGCAGGCTTTGGTTTTTTCAATTTTCTCACTTTCTTTGGTTTTTATACATTTCGTGAGTTTATGTTGGAATAAGGGAGTTAAAGCTGTTATGGCTCCAAATACGGCTGTTTCTAAATGTATATATGAGAAATTTATTTAGTTACAAGAAATTTATAATTGTTATTGAAATTTTAAATTATTTCTAATTATAAGCTAATAAGAAATTTATTCAAAAAATATTATTTATTTGTTCCAAATGTAATTTTTTTGCACAATTGGAATGCATAGAAATCAAATCGTAAAGAATATAAAAGGAATGAAATGTTTATAAATAAAAAGGTTTTAAAAATGCATATGTTGCACATTTTCAAAACTTGTAAAATAAAATATAAAATAAACAAGCATTAAGAGTAAGGAATTTCGCACAATATCTTCCATATCATAGTTGGGTAATTATCCCTTGTTAATATGGTTATTAATAACACAATGTGATTGCTGAAATGAATTGAATTTTAAAAACACGATTTTTTTTAGAAATTTGGAACTATTTGACCGATTTCACACAAATTTCGTATTTTACCAAATAAAATTACATTCTTTAAAATTATGTAAAAATTGTATACCTTTCAATTAAATTTTTTTGTGTGGCTATTATGAAATAAAATTAAAAAAAATATTTACTAAAAGTTATTTTAGGAATTATCTTTGGATAAACGAATTTTATAATTATACGTAAAATTTTTTCAATTCGCTTAAAAGGTTCTCGAGATATATCGAAACACGCAAAAAAGGAAATATTTAAATAATTGAAAATGAAATATGAAATATTTTATTGTTATTAAAATGAAATTTTTTTTGTGTGTGCACTTTACGTTTAATGCATCTAGTCCTTGTTGGCGCCTAACCTCTTACCTTCAAAAATTTGGATTATTTTTTTATCAATTTAATGATATTTTAATTTAAAGGTTATATATATACATTTAGAAATTTATGCGTTCAAACTATTTATTAAAAAATAAGATTTTCCATTAATATTTCGCAACAAAAAGTTTAAACTTAAGAGTTTAATTCATTTAAAGTCTTAAAATTGAAATGGTGTTTGGGTGAATAGGAGTAAGCATTGTTATGGTTAAAATTACTTATGACGTTTAATTATAATATTTTTTCCATTTTTGATTACATATTTGCTCACGTATTTGTTTCTGAAGTGTGTTTTTACTTCAACAATGCTTACTTCAATGCTAAATTTAATTCTGATATTTGTGGAAAAAAGTAGTGATAGTTAGTAAAAAAATAAAAATATTAAAAAAATTATATTCTGTGGTACACTAGCCTACGAATACAATGATCATTTCATTATTTATTGACTTGGGACATAGCTACGTTTTATACAGTTCCAAGTGAATCGCACCAGGTAAGAGTTTGAAGTCTACATCCATAATTTAACTTTCATGTAATCATATCTTTTAAGCTTTTGATTTGTAAAAGTGTTTGCTATTTTAGGCACTTTGACAAACTCAAAGTACCCTCTACTTAATCTGTAAAAATTTACTCGGACTCGAGCGACGATTTTTGTAGGAAGGATAAAATTATGAATTTAAATATTGTTATCTAGACACATGAGGTATTATTTCCAACGTTTTCTTACGCTGAATCAAATGAGACCGCATATGAGATGTGGGGATTAGTAGCAGTGTTCTCCTCAAGCGATTTTTAGAAGGGTGGCACACCCTGCCTACCCTTTAACCGAGGTAAATGCACTATCCTTGCTTTTTTGTAAAAATGTAGTTCTTTTTTTTTATTCAGAAAAGGAATGCTTTTTTTTATTTTAAGAAAAGAGATAGCATTAGCAGAAACCACGAACTTCTGATTATCACAAATAGTAGAAATTATTTTTGGCCAAGTCGATATAAAATGCCATTATTTCTCATATTTATTTGAGTACTTTTAATTCTGTTTTGAAAAGCACTAAACTAGCTAGATATAGATAATATATTTAGCAACATTAGTGCCCTTCAAAACTGAAGGTGCCCTTGTTTTTGAAAAATTACCCTACCGTTTTATATTTTTATGGAGATGTCTGTTAATAGTTATGAAGTTGTTTTGGTTTTTTTTATATTTAAAATTTTTTTATTGCATTTTTCTTTTTTTTTTTTAATGAATTACGTTTTTCTTCTAAACTATTTATTCTAACAACTTGAATTAAGTTTAACTCGTTTTAAGAAGAAAAAAATACACAAACAATACCTCACTCGTTTAGATAGTCTCAAAATATCATGTCAAAAGTGCACATTAGTTTTACTGTACTATCAATGAAACATATATTTCGAAACTAAATTGTCATAAGGTATGAAAAATGATATTTGTTTCAAACACTTATATTCCTCGAGGAACAATTTTCTTTTTCTTTCTTTTTTTTCAAAGTTTAACCTGAAATAATTTATTATGTTGCGTATTACGACACTTTTCCTATTCGAAATTTTGAAGTTTTATACTAAATAGTTTCCAAAACATATTAAATGCGTATATTTTTAAATAAATCTGAATAAACTGAAGCTGAAATATGTAGGGGAGAGTTGGATAAAACGGGATAGTCGGACAAAACGGGATATGTCGCCAGACTATTACAGCTATCTAGTGGACAACGACAGAAACGTGTTATTCGACCGTGATTATGTCATTCTCGGTGCGTCCCGCCTCGAGATCATTATTTGATAGAAAGTTGTAGGTCTCAGAACTTTTTTACTCTATTTTATTGCCATTTTCTACATTTACGTGCGTTGTTTTTTACATTGTACTGTGTACATATATGGGAATAAAATTCCGGTGAGTATTAAATTTAATTAACCATTTATTTACCAATATTTTTATGTGCAGTCTATCTAATTTTCTTTTCACATTTAGGCAGCAGCCATGTTTGTTTCAAAAAGTGTCGGAGTCGGACAAAACGGGACACTTGTGAGTTGGATAAAACGGGATAGAGTATTTTATGTCCCGTTTTATCCACCTATTTATTTGTTGGATTATTACGTTTTAAAATAGCCATATATTAATGTAGGCCTAGGCTTTTTAAACAACTTATTTATATTAGCTATGTATATTTTTGAAAAATTTAGTCTCTTTACATAGTAATGCAAAATTTGTTTATTAACGTTCATTATTAAGCATTTTATTTTCACATCTAGGATTTCACATCTTTTTTTAGAACTAATTGTAATGTATTTCTCTGATGAAGACTTGAGCTTTTTTTATACATAAACAATATTATTTATATATTCGCATTATTTATAATTTTATCTTTATATATATGCAAAAAATTAAACATTGTAAGCTCTATCCCGTTTTATCCAACCCAGGTATGCTAAAACGGGATATGTAAGAGTTTGGAAATAAATTTTTTTTTCTATTTCACAGTCATTAAAATTAGTTAAAAACATATAGTTTACAATATGTTTTTTGTGTGCTTCAATAAATGTTGTAGCTACAAAAAAAATACTGTATGGTTTTCCTTAACAGATATTCCGTAGTAAATAAAAACAATAATGGTATCCCGTTTTATCCAACTCTCCCCTACTTGATTAAAAACTTTATATTCTTCAAAAATTATGAAGATGGTTAGAAAATTCGCTATATTTCAAGCACTCAAAAAATCTCAATTTTGCCAGATGTGACCAAAAAAGATTTGAAACATAGAACGTAAAATTGCCAACGAAAAATTGAAAATAAAGGTGAAAAACAAAACTGAAAAAATTGCTGTAGCCGAGAGTGAAGCAGAAAAACAAATCTGAAAGAGAGAAATTAGAAAAACCGCTGTGACCCATAGTGGCAAAGCAGGACAAAATGTAATTCACGAATTCTGAAGAAGTAGAAAGGACCTTAAGTCGGAACAAGGAATATGAATGCTGATTTTCATATTACGAGATGAGTTTCTCAATTGTAAAGTTATATATTTCACTTGTAAAGTTGATTTTCTTAAAAAGGGAGCAAGCGCGATTAAAGTAATAAGTGTATTGATCATATTTTATAACTAAACGTACGTAATATAGTCATGTTTCATGAAAATTAAAAGAACTTGAGCCCTACGTAGTCTGATATAAAGATGTAATTTTTTGCTTTGTTGCTTGAATTGATTTGAGTGTTTAAAATGGTATTGCATAATACGTTTGTGTAAGGTTTAGGTCTATTAAATCGTTTCATCTGATAACTGCAGACATCATTAATATTTTAAGATAGAAAGGGTTAAAGGCCCTTGATTAGGTATAAAAGATGAGGGAGTTTTCTTCATTTTGTTTATTACATCGATACAAAAGTTTGTTTGTGATTGTTTTTTTCTTCGTTGACACAATCAAATATGATTTGATTAATCAAAGCACTTTTATAAGACTGATAAAGCTACTGAATAAAATATTTTGTAAAAGTTCATAAAATATCGATAACATTCAAAATAAATGTTTCTTTTATCAAGAGTTCAATATTTCTTTTATCAAGAGTTCATTGTTCACAGGATAAAGAGATGCCTGTTTGCACAAATCAAAATAGGGAATTGCACTAGTTTTGTATGTACGTTAATTTTTCTAAATAGAAATATAAAAGCCATTTTTTTTGTTGAGGTTATGTGTGAAAAATTTCAACTACAGTGTTAATCAAATAATAAATTAATAATAGTTTTATATAAATTTTGAACGAGATTCATTAAGGAAGAGAGTGGAAATATTTTTCTCTACATTAAATAATTTCATTAGATGTAAAATTCGTGGTAATTTTCTCCTGGATTATATTCTAGAGAATATTGTTCTAGAAGTTACTTAAGTTAATAAGTTAAGAAATGATTTCAAAATTTTAAATGCATTTAAAATATTACTTCCAGTGGAAAAACGCGCAAAGCAACAGTGAATCCGAAAGTAATTGAAACATAAGAAACAATGAAATATGAAAAAAATGGATAAACATCGTAACCAAAGCTGACGTCTTCAGGGGGTACCAGCTCCGGAAGTCATAAATGCAAAACCTTTTCTATCAAGAGAGCACGACAAAAGTGTGAAATTGCTCACTCTGCACCCCTAAGGTTTTGCCTAAGTCCAGGAAAAGAATATAATACAAAATATGAAATACATAAAACAAGTACAAAAGAACAAAAACAAGAAAAATACACAAGATACAAAAGCTTACTTGAAACAAAAATCCGATAGCTACGTCCAGGTTTGGTGATGGATAACACAACTGACTGCGAGACACTACTAAATTGAAATATACATAAAAACAACGCCCCCTAACCTGGGCAGTAGAAAGAAGAAAAAAAAGGACAGAAATTAAGACAGCCAGAAAATAATGACATCATTAATAGTATAACTTGACCGGGATCTTGCCTTATTAAAAGAAAAAACTAATAATTCTCAATCATATTTTTAATTTTAAAATCAATATTACAAAAATTAAAGGGAAAAATCAATATTTTCTAAATTACTAGTTGTTCGTTACAGTGGTTTTCCTTTTAATTTTTGTAATATTGATTTTAAAATTAAAAATATGATAGAAAATTGTCAGTTTTTTATTTTAATAAGGCAAGATCCCGGTCAAGTTTAACTATTAATGATGTCACTATTTTCTGGTTCTTCTATCCTTTTTTTTCCTTCCTACTTTACAGGTTAGGGGGCGTTGTTTTCATGTTTATTTCAATTTAATAGTGTCTCACAGTCAGTTGTGTTATCTAGTTATCGGATTTTTGTTTCATGTAAGCTTTTGTACATTCTTGGGTATTTGTCTTGTTTTTATTCCTCTGTATTTGTTTTATGTATTTTATATTTTGCATTATATTCTTTTCCTGGACTTTGGCAAAACCTTTAGGGTACAGAGAGAGAGAACAATTTTAGACTTTTGTTTTGCACTCTCGATGGAAAAGGTTCTTCTTTTATGACTTCCGGAGCTGGTACCCCCTGAAGACGTCAGCTTTGGTTGTCATATTTATCCATTTTTTTCATATTTCATTGTTTCTTACTTACAATAAGGTTATACAAGAACATTTTTCGAAATAATTTAAAAAAATAAACATTATTTAGCAAATAAAAATAAATTCGTAGTATACTGAATAAAAACTTTAAAAAATGCTCAGTAGAGCAATTTCAAGTGCACAAAACTATTCTTAATTAATATTAGAGGTATAAATTCTACTATCAAAAATTACTTTTCAAAGCTGATTAATCCCGTTATAAAAAAGACGCTCTTTGTTATTGTGAGAGATAAGAGTCTTAACTGGATGTTTTTCACCATCCTGCTTCCTCAATGTGCAGCCGGTCTTAGTGTTTGACGTAATTTACGTTGTAGTGACGTCACCGAGAAATAACTATAAGACATGCTTACAAAAATGAACACGTCACTTACACGTTTTTTCTGCATGGATACAAGGGAAATTGATACAATTATTAAACGCTATGTGAATACAACAGATTATTACAAAGGGGTTTTCAACCCAAAAGTTATTCACAGAAAGCTTCAGTTACGTAAACCTGGTTCGGTTTTTGTTGTCAATACTTCTCCACTTCCGAATAACGAGATTCAACATCTGCATTGGGTGGCGATGTATGTTTTGGATGAGAATGAATTAGAATTTTTTGATTCCTTCGGAAAATGGCCAGAATTTTATGGAGGCTACGTAGCATTATTCGCTGATAGTTTTCGGGAGTGTAATTGGAATGATCATTGTTTCCAAGGAAATGAATCTCAAGTATGCGGTGGTTATTGTTGCTATTTTGCAATACATAGATGCTCCTACGGCTCACTACAAAGCCTAATTGATGAAATGAAGGAAAATGGAATCAATGATAACTGGATGCATGAAAGCCTTTCGAAAGAACCTGCCTTAAGACCTGATAGCATTTTCCGAAGACCATTCATTTTGGGGCAGGATAGAACAAGATGCGTGTGATTTAACTTTTGGCGAAGTGAGTATTTTTTATATATGTATATGAGTCATTCTCACGAAAACTGTCATTTTTCAGTTCATAAAATCCCCAAAAAGTAAAGTGAATAAAAAGCTCTGAAACTTTTTATATTAATAGAAATATGTAATGGCATTATAAAGAAAGTATATATCCTATAAATTATACTTAATATTTAAATTAATTAATTTTTTAAATAATTAATTTATAACAATTAATAATTAATTAGTTTAATAAATAAATTAATTAAATAAATAAAGTAATTAATTTAATAAATTAATTTATTAATTTTTTAATTTATTTTTCAAATTAATTAATAAGTAAATTAATTATTTTCACTATTTAAAAAGTGAGGGAATGACACTAATAGTGAGGTAATGATATTTTACTTTAATACATGTTTTTATCTAAGTTACATCTACCTAAAGTTTGAAAATTATAACATACTAAGTATATCTAATATTTATTATAATTTAGTCTTATATATTTAATAGTTTTTACAGGTTTGGGAAATAAAATTGGCTGGCACGATTGAACAAAAAGAAATTTGATAATATACTCATCTTGAATCATTCCCTCACTTCAGCGTCATTCCCTCACTTTATACACTAGTGAGGGAATGACGAATTCAATAAAATTTAAAAATAACAGTTAGGCCTAATTAATTTCTGAAGTCAATCGCATACAATTATATTCATACAAGAAAGCAACATATAATTATCCACTTTCTCGATGAAGTTGTATTTTATTTTACTCTAAAAAATGACATGTGGGAATGACGAATGTGGGAATTTATTCTTTTGTTAGCTTGCATTCTGAAGGACACTTTCCCTGAATTTTTTTTTCTTCGTAAGCTGTAAAACAAACATAAAATATACTAGGGACATGAAAATGACTGTTTTTGTGAGAATGACCCATATAGACTCAACTATTTTAATGAAATTAAATGTCTTTGTTTAATTTTTCCATTAACATGTTGCACAACCAATGCTATAAATCCTGTGAATTAATCACGTGACACAGTTAAAGGGTTACCTTTTTATTTCAATAAGTTATATTTCAGCTAACAAAATTTTCAGAATTCAACTACATTACCTTCTGAAAATTCTTTATATAAGAATTTATTAACGAATTGTAATTATTTTACAATGTTAGTTATTTAATTTTGTTCGTAGTAGCAGCTATTTAAATATATATGGTTAGGAGAGAAATTAATGTGATCTTTTGCGAATCTCAGAACATCAATTCAGAGAAACTGTATTATAAGCATTATTCTTGTTATTTTATAGTGTTATACAGTTTATACTTTTTCTTACAGTTAGACTCTTGCAGTTAGACTTTTTCTTACAGTTAGTCTAATAATGATTATTCAAATCTATTTATGCTCTTTTCAAAGAAGAAAATTTTTTCGGAAAACTGAAATGAAAAATAACAAAGTTTCAGAAAATAAAAGCTAACAAATATTTCATAAAGATTACTTAAAATAAATATTTTAAATTTATCTAATCTACAGCAAGCCATTTATTAGTTTTATTTACAAAAATTTCCCTGAGCTAGTTTTACTGACATCAAATAAGAAAATTTGTTAGAAATATTGCTTTTTGTTAAATAGGGGAAAAATTTCGAACATAAAGATAAATGGGTGAAAAAAAGAATTTTAAACAGAATATCTTGCGTCCATATTCCCACAAAATGCATAAGAAATTTGTTGTGTATTTTGATTTAAAAATATCATACCTTAGTGTACATATATCACGGGTCGTTGCATAATTACACTGCGAATACTTTAGTAGAAATTTGTAAAAGAAGGTTTTTAGGGGCAAAAGTAACTTTTAATTTTTCTTTTTACTCTTTTAATAATATATTTTATTTTCAGAATTTCAACTAAAAGTTACAATTTGTTATAAATGATAAAAAAAATTTTATATCTATTTTAATCTATGCAGTTTTCATCAATCATTATTTGGGGTATAAGAAAACATATGCTCTTGTGGGTCAGTGTAGACAAGCCTTAAGTGTATACTTCCATGAGCCGTTGCATAATTACACTGTGAATACTTTAGTAGTGAATTGTAAAAGAGGGTTTTTAGGGGCAGAAGTAACTTTTAATTTTTTCTCTTTACTCTTTTAATAACATATTTTATTTTCCTAAAAATCCTAAAGAATGTTTTGCTTAATCCAATAACGTTAAGCCACCGGGAAGGGAAACCAATAATAAGAAGAAATTGGAATTGTTTTAGCTTAATTAATTGTGCCAGTACACGTCTTTCAGTTTTATTCATGATTTTATAGTGTTGATCAACATCGATTTATTGTTTATTTACTTTTTTCCCCACCAAATACGAATAACGGGTATTCAGCTAGTACAAGTATATTTGTTCCTATTTTGGTGGTTTATTACTTATTACTTATTTAAATAGTTAAAAAAAATTTAAGTCGCACTAACTGCCAAATTTAATGAAGCATCAGTGTCGCCAATTGTAGTACTATCATCCTGAAAAGAAACCTTTCTCCATTGATTTTGCTTTAAAGCACAGAAATATTTTTTCTTTCATTTATAGTTGATTTTAACTGTTTCTTTCTTCTTTTTTTTTTAGAAATACCTTTTAAAAGCGCAATTATATACAAAATAAACACGTGGTTTCCGGTCACTAACCAATTGGGAAGCACTGATTGGTCTAAACTGAAAAAGAGCACGCGACTTTAAAATACTACATATTTGGAAAAAACAGGTCTCGTTTCATATTCGGCAAAATATCGCTCGTACTTCGAGAGTCAAAGACTGGAATTAGTGTAAATAGACAATTGAATATTTTTTATTGTTATTACAAATCAAATAACAAATTTATAAAATAAATTATTATTTTTCAGTTTTATTTTTAATGTTAATTATGTTCTTTATCGTAACTTTGTTTATAACTTGCCAAAATAAAGGGGAAAGTGCATATAATCAGCTTTAACCGGCACCCAGCTTCCCACAAAAACAAATAAAAGCTCTAATTGAAAAAAAAATTAAAAAAATAAATAAATAAAAATATGAACAAAAATAAAAAAAATCACACACACACACACACCCATATATATTTATGCTATGACATAAGAACAGGGTTTTGATTTGAAGTTTTTGTGTAGTATTTCAATTATATGACGCCCGGTGGCTGAGTGTCACAGGTCCTGTGTTCGATCCTCGCAGCAGGGCAGGGTTGACTCAGCCTTTCATCCCTTCAGTGGGTCGATAAATGAGTGCCAAGCATGCTTGTAATCACTGGGCATTTTGCGTTCGACTGACCCCCTATCCGGAACATCTGCTCCTGCACCCCAGAGCTCAAGGTCAAGAAAACTGAGATGGGCACTGTGGGCCTTGGCCCTTTATGGGCTGTCACGTCACTGAGTTTAGTTTAGTTTTCAATTCTATAATTCATTTTTGATTCTAGAACTTAAATTAATTTCCACAAAAAAACAGCTGTGCAGGGAATACCGGCTTGTGTAAATCGGATAATGACCCTCCTCCTTAAAAAAGCAGCAGTGCTAGGGATGCTGGGAAATACACCTAACTTCAAAAAACATCGATATAGGAAATATTAAGCCGGGCACTGGCTGTTAAACTTAAAAAACACCAGTGTAAGGAATACCGGGTAAGGACCCTTATCCTTACAACAGAGCAGAGAATACCAGGTAATGCTTTTAACAGTAAAAACATCAGTGTAAGGAATTTCCTGCAAGTGTGAACATTTTTGCCGGGTTACTATAATAGTCAAACCTGTTATTATTAACAATAGCCACGGCTTTTGGTAAACGTGATAATAAATGCACATTAATAACATATATACCTTTTCCCTGTAATCCTTCAATGATGATTTTTAAGATTAAGGGCCATTGCCCGGTATTTCGTACGCAAGGAATTTTTCTAATCTTCCCTAGATGCAAAATCTTCGCATGGAAAAAAATACTCTTTACAAATTCTTGTTGTCTGATGAGTCTTTCTCGCAAAAAATGCTCTTCGCGATATGATTTTCTTGGGAGGAGCCTGAAAATTGAACTAGACTAACCCTTCAACTTCAAGCTGGCTCCCTATGTGCTGACGTAGTTTCTTCGATCAAGAGTTTTTAGAATCGAGTTTCTAGAGCATTGGGGACAAACATTGACACTTACAGAAACAAAATTAACCCGTAAGCGCATTATTTCCTTTCACTCGTACCCCTGTTGCTTTCGGAATCTACTTTATCTATTAAATGAGATGATTCATCAACTAAAAATGAGTCTTTATATGTATCTGTAAAATGAAGAATTTGAGAGTGTGTTATCTCTTTTATAACTTCGGAATCCTGAAATTCGGACATAGGGTAAAAGAGGTACTTCTTGCCTTCGATTATTTTATTTTATTTTATATCCAGCATGAAACAGCCAACCCAATTTTGAGTTTACGACTATCAATGTTCAACTCAGTAACCTTTTCATTTTTAAAGGAACCCGGAAAAAAGGAAACTCCTTTATCAAGCGTCGGGACTAACTAGCTTTCGTGAAGGATTTTTTTAATTAAAAAAGTTTTTTTTCCAAGATTAATAATATTTAATAATTTTTTATGAGTTATATCAGGTAAGTTTAATGATCAAAATGAATGGTAAGTGAAATTAGGCCACCGACTTAGTGTTTCGATAGTTATCTGAAACCACGCGTTAATTTTCCTTATAGTTAACGCTTTTAAAATGTATTTATATAATATTAAATAATTCAAAATCAACGGTAATTGAAATTAAAAAAAAGTTATGTGCTGAAAAGCAATATTAATGAAAAAAAAAGATTCTTATTCGTTTAGAAAAACCGTGAAAAAAATTCGTACTATGATTGACTCTAATGATGCTTTATTAATTTCAGTAATAGGTACTACTGATGTTATGTGCTGTTATAATAGTTTCCAAATATACTTATAAAAGCACATAGATACCTACTATGCGTTCTGTGGAATTATGTTTTTTTTACGGCTCACCGAAAGGGATAATTACCGGAAAAAAAATGATTTGATTGTAGTTAATTTCGACAATCATGAGTTAACCTCGAGATTCATGAACTGAATTTAGTTAATTTTTAATTTGATGGGATTAACTGCTAAAAGAGGTTTTGCATAATTTCATATCGTAAAGTCATCTGGAATTGCAATAATAAATTAAGATGATAAAAATAATAAATTAAGAGAAAATGTAATTATTTTAAGTTTTATTGACTGTGTCAATATATGTCTCTTAGTTTTGAGCATGCTTCGTTGACTCGCTACTAGCGTTAACTCACTACCAAATTATTGATAATTTATTTTTTTCACCCACCCTTACGAAAAACGGATATTCAACGGGATATATTATATAAGAGAGAGGAAGTGGAAACATGAAGGCATAAAATTTAACAGATACCACATTTTATTCCTAGCCGCTGATTGCAGCCTGTTTGAATAAACTGTAGCATTTACGGAAACTTCTTATTATCATGCATTAGAGCATTCCAGTAGTTTAAATGCAGTTAAGTCTAATTTTTAATTGTTTAAAACTTATTATACAAAACTAGTATATCATCATAGTTCAACTGCAGATATTTTTATGAAAAGTACATTTATCTATTTTTAATATGTTAGATTTTTTTTAGTGAAGGGACTTGCGAAGTGTTTAATTTTATAGTGTTAAAGGGATTCACGGCTATTTCATTTCTTGAATGCAATAGAACACTTTCATTAAATTATTTAACTACGAAGATTTTTAAACTTACATTCCTTCTTTTTAGTAGGTATATTTAAAAGGAAAGTTTTAATGTATGAACGTAAAACACTAAAAAACTGATGTCAAAGTAAACGGGGGTACAGAATTATCTCAGTTACAGGTATAGTGTGCAAAAAAATAAAGCGACTACCCTGAATAACTTTTTATCTAATGATCGGATCTTCACGTTCTAGAACTCAATCTTAATGGTTTGAGGGGGTGATCTTAAATATGCTAATTAATTAGTGCAAACGATATTTTAATTTACGAAACTTTCCAATAGTTAGGTCCCAATAGTTTGGTTACGAGAGTGTTCAAAATTTTAGAGCCTTTAATTTTTTCATTTTTATTATAATGAAATACTCCATTTTTATTTATTGAAATATTTCATTTTTTTGCGTATTTCACCATATCTCGAAAGTCTTTTAAGCTAATTGAAAAAAATTTAAAATGAACATGCCTTTTTTCGACGAATTCAGATTTCTGTCCCCTAAAATATAGGGGGTAGACACAATCTGAGAAATATGGCACCAATAATTTGGTCAGGAAAGCTGTCCAAAGTTTGGACACCTTGGATTTTTTTATCATGTAAAACTGAAGAATGTAACTTTACATGACAATATACAAAGTTCGAGCAAAAGTTTCTGAGAAATCAAATTTTAAGTATACGAATATTTTAATATTCAATTTCTCAGGAACTAACAGACCGATTTCTCTCAAATTTTGTATTTTGTCATGTGAAGTTACATTCTTTAAGATTTGAAATTTTTCGATTAATATTAAACAAAATAATAAAAAATAATAAATATTTACTGAAAGTTATTTTTTGCTCGGAATTATCTTTGGGTAAAAGAATTTCATAATTGTTTTCAAAAATTTTTCAATTATCTTAAAAAGTTTTCGAGATATGGTGAAATGTCCAAAAGTAAAGTTAACATTAAGGGGTACAAACTTTGGACCGTTCTCTAGCCCAAACTATTAGAGACATATTTCCCAGATAGAGGCTACCTTCTATATTTTGGTGGTCAGAAATCCGAATCCGTCGAAAAAAAGGTATGTTTATTCAGAGAAAGTACGCTTTTGTGTCTGATTTCGTAACTTAAAATTTCATTTGTACTAATTAATTAAAATATTCGTGGTCCCTCGAACTATTAAGATTAAGTCTCAGAGCGTGTTATTCCGATGGGTCCATTTATTTTTTAGCGCAATATACACTCAAAAGATATGGCTACGTATAATATTAACTGACATAATATACTAAAAAGTTCACTGATAAATTTCGCACAAGTTAAAATTTTTATTGCAATATTAGTTACCTAGTTTCATCGTGAGCTTTATTTCGTTATTAGTATCAATTCTATTAGTGAAATATAGTGTTATTTTTTTGTTGTTGCTCAGAACCAAGCATGGTTCATGAAATTTCTATCTTCACTGGACCTTTTTACTCACTTACAGCGAGAGAAGTTAGTTTTAGTGAGTAGTTTTGGCAAAAGCTACTTAAGTGAAACTACAAAGTACTATACGAATTTTAGAAAAAATTATATAAAAAATGAAAGTTTTGACTTTCTTTTATTCTATGTTATTGTAATGTTCGTTCATATTTTTTCCTTCTCAGAATCCCTTCCAAGTCCTGAGGAGGGGACAAAAAGAGAAAAATTAAAAAATAATAAAAACAAGAAAAAAAAGAAGAAACAGAAATAAAACCAGAGAACAAAGACAAAGTATCGAAAATTGCATTTCTTTCTCTTCCATTGTTTGATACTAAATTTCAAGTAGCTGGGTAGTCGAATTGTTTGGGAATTCGCCAGAGGTAGCAAGTTGGATCTTCTCCTCTCTTCAGCCACAGCTACCTTGCTGCTAGCCACAGCTCGCCCAGTTTACTTTTATGCCATTGAAGAAGCCAAGTAATTGTCTTCCTGAGTACATGCCCTAACCATGTACATAATATAGCTTCTTGTTATTTATAACTTGTTCAGCTGTATTTTTTGAAATATTAAAGAAAATTGTGTGCGTCTAATAATTACCTGCCAAAAAAATTAATCACTTTCTAAGTAAAAATCCTCTGTCATTTTCATGTTTGGTGTACAGTGTGCAGAAAAAAAGACCACACTGAATAATTTTGATCTGGCGATTGATCTTCACGTTCTAGGGCCAAAATTCTTTGGAATTCTAAAGGTCTGGTTTCTTAGGACAAGCGCCTTATCTGGGCGTCAGCGGAAAGTTGACGTAGAGCTGACGCCAACAAAATACTGGTTTGTTAGCTCAAGGCCTGGTTTCTTAGAACTAGCGCCTTATCTGGGCGTCAGCGGAAAGTTGACGTAGAGCTGACGCCAAAAAAATACTTTTTTGTTAGCTCAGCTTGAGCAGTCGGTTCAACGCAGACATTATCTCTCATTGCGCATGCGTTAATAACGTAAACAAATATTTATTTTGAATTTGTATTGATTTTGTTTTTGCCGACCAGTGTTTTAGAGAACAAGTAATGACTTTGTTCAAGAAAAAACACATTATAGCTGAGCTAAATGAAGAGTGCTATGTTTAATGAAAAAGCTATGTTTAATGTCGAAATCAAAATCTTGGCTGATTTTAATGTGCTGTTGGATGTTGTCCGCCATTGCTTCTGTGGTTAACGTCACGTTGTAATCCAACTGCAGTTGAGTTGGACGGCAATTGTAGTTCAAGATGAGCGTTCGATGACGTATACTATCAAGCTCACAAATGGACCAATCAGAGGTTAGCGCTGATTTCCAGCTGACGGTGTCCTGTCCTAAGAAACCAGGCCTTAAGCCACTAAGAAACTTAGTCCGCTCTCCTGACCAAATTATTGGGACCCAACTATTGGGCAGCCACCCACTATATTTTGGGGGTCGGAAATCCGAATCCTTCAAAAAAAAGAAGGTATACTTAAAGAAAAAGCTTTTTTGTGTCTGATTTGTGTCCCGTAACTTAAAATATCATTTGCATTTTTTAATTAGCATATTTGGCGCCACTCCCTCGAGCCGTTAAGATTGAGTCCTAGAACGTGAAGATTAGATTATTAGATCAAAAGTTATTCAAGGTGGTCTTTTTTCCATTGCGAGCGTGTGATAGCGTCAGAAATGCAGTAACGATAGCAGAGCCAATATTCAGGTTTGTTCTCGAAGACAAGAGCAGCGGACTGCAGATAGCGTATAACTAACCGATTAACTACTTCCCTTTACACTCGATGTAAAGTCGTACTGAGATGGATGCAATCAGAACAGATCAACCGGAAGTAAATTGTTCCTTCACTCAGAGTATTGCACAGATGTCACGAGTCAACTTTTCGAATATCCCTAATCATTTTATCAACTGAAAGTATTGAGTCTCGCAGTTGGGTAACACTATGTATGCTTCCTCTGGGGTTTTGGCACATTATATACTCTATGTACCAAAATTTTACACTATTTTATCGTAGCTGTTTGTACCAGACCGCGTTCGCTGTAAATGGCAATCAATAAATATCCACACGTTCTGTCCTGAAAATTGTAGTACTGCTTGATGTTCAGCTCGGTACGTATTCATTTTAGCATGACTTTACGTTCATTTTAAATGCTTTCTCTCTTAGTAGTTGTAATATAGTATGGTGAACTCCTCTTTGCAGATACGATTGCATTTATGACGTTATCACGTGCATTCTTTTTTCTTTTGACCAATTCTTATACGATAGTTTTAGCCAAAAAATTAAGATGAATATAATTTGAGATATAAAACATATAGCTAGTAAAAGATTGAACTAAAACTTTTTATTTCGAAGATTTTATTTTTGCAACAATATTTGTTTCAGTACAGTAATTTATGTCTGGAGTGTCTGCTTTTTTAATTGCGAGTTACACTTTTATAAAATGACAATCTGGAATTCAAATATATTTCATCATAAGAACAATTACGTATAAACCTAATTCTCTTAAGCAACGGGAAGAAATGGATTATGCCAATCATAATAAACTAAATTTAATTTCTTTTGAAGAGAAAAATTTGCTTTGTTTGAATTAATATTTTTACTAACTACAGTTGTTGATGATTTTACATTTCTAAAACTTGGTAACAATTAGCATTCTATATTCTACAGCGAAAAAAGCACAAATTTGCACCTTTAGTAGTTGATAGGTTCTGGAGTTTGTGTACTGCTAGCAACACAATTGTACGAATGTCATTAAAATTCAAACATTACAAGAATAAATTGACCGTATTTCACTATTGCAAAATTTTGTTTCTAGTGAAAATCCTCGTAATATATATTTTAACTAAGATTTATTATTAATCATGGCTTTTAATACCAAACTATATTTAATTTTCCTAATATCGTTTTATTAACTCATTCTAACAGTTTAATTTATTACATAACTTAAACACAGCTGTTTTTTACAAACATAAAAAACTTAAATTTTTTTTTAATAATTTTGCATAAACGCAGAAATAGGTCGAACTAAAAATTAAATTTTGATTCAAACGTTAAATTAAAATGGATTTCTGAGTAATTTATTGGATTGAAACAATACAGAAATGTTCACAGAAAAATGTTAAAGGGCTTAAAATAAAATTATTACTTTTCTTCTAAATTTCTCTGTGGAAGAAAATATATTTCTCACCATTACGTTTCAAGTAAACTTAACAAAATTCACTTACTGAAAATATAATGCTATGCAAGTATTTTATATAAGTAATAAAACTCACTAACTTGAATTGAATAGCTAAGCAAGTACTAGTTTGACGTAAAATTAAAATTTCTTCAATATAACTATCTTTTAGAATCCCAAGAACGTAAAAAATAAAATTTTAAGTAATAATAACATTAAAACTTATATTAGAAATTACATAGCATTTGCTGAGACGTTGCGAAAGTGTAATGCGTTGCGTGCTAAAATATTATACAATAAAACAAAGTAAATCAATTTGTGAATAATTGTTTTGTTTACAAATTTATAGCTTTTAAAGAAGTTAAACTAATAAGATTAACTTATTGAAATTTAAGAAAAGTTAAAAAGTAATATTTTATCCAATAAAATAGCGTTCATAAATTTTACTAAGAAAGGAAATAAAATTTTACTGTCATAATCAAATAATGATAATGTTTTAATAACAAACTGAAATAACTGAACTAATAATTAACTGAAATAATAATAATTAACCGAAAGGCTGCATAAATTAACACTACAGTACGTCATCTCAAGTAGACAAACTAAAATATCACAGAACAAAGCATGACGTATCACATAAAGAAGTGATGTAAAATAAGTAATGCAAAAGTATGTCAGAGTACGAAGAAAATAAATACAAAAGTATGTCATTTCAAGAAAGTGAAATTAAAACATTAAAAACCGCAACCAAACCAAGTCTGATGTAATACAACAATAAGTAAGAATCAATTAAAAACAACAGTTCGTCATTTCAAGACCGTGAAAGAAAAAAGTAGGTAAATAAAAAAGAAAACAATGAATTGAAACTAAATAAAACATAACAAAACACAATAGCAATAAGTAATGCCACAAAAAGAAAAAAAATGATATAAATAGAATTAATTAGAAACCGAAATTAAACGAAATATAGTGTAGGTCAACAATGACTATGAAGCAAATAAATTCAACAGCATATCACTTCAAGAAACGAAACTAAAACACAACGAATTTTTTAAACTAAATGAACTATGACGTAACATAACAATAAGTAATGCAACAATACGTAATGCAATGTGTATGAAACAAAAAGTGAGTTGCAAAATTATACAACATTATGGCATTTAAAAAAAAATGAAGTTAAAAATTATAAATCGAATCTAAACAAAGTATGATGTAATACAACGATAAGTAAAAATCAAGTTAAGCAAGAAGCATCAGTTCGTCATTTCAAAGCAGTGAAACAAAAGAATTGAAGCTAAATGAATCACGACGCAACACAACAATAAGTAATGAAACAACAGTTATAACAATAAGTAATGAAACACATATAACAATAAGAAATGATAACAGTAAGAAATTCATGGAAATGAATAAAAGAACAAGAGTGAGTTGAAACTAACTAACGCATGACGTATTACAACAATAACTAATGCAACAATAAGTAATACTACAACAAAAATTAACAGACAAATAAATACAGTAGTACGTTATTTCAAGAAAATGAAACTAAAAAACAACGGATTAAACTAAATGAAGAAGGCGCAACATAACAATAAGTAATACAACAATAAGTAATAAACCATGAGAAATACAGTAAGTAATGAAACACATATAACAATAAATAATGATAACAATAAGAAATTCAAGGAAAACAATAATAAAAAAAATAGTGCGTGGAGTCCCTCCGCGCGGAAGAAGTTAAACTTCGTAACCTGCGACGTTAATTGTAGAAGAATCAGCAGTCGTAGAAGGATCACTAGTTCTATTCAACGACTCTTTTTCCTGCTCCGCTCGCTTCCGTGCTCTGTAATCACGGTAATATTGTGCATTTTCCCCTCGTGGATCTCTTGAACCAGTGGAAGTGCTTGTGGTTGTCTCGTCGTCTCGCCATGGAAAATGTATTTGTATTAATAATGTATGTGAATGTGTCATAATGTTATTTCAAAAGAGAAAACCTAACAATCAATTGATATTCACAAGAGACGTACCTTGACATAACCTTAAATCCGTCGCATTGACCGTGGGATTGTTTTCACTCATTTTTTACAATTGTTATCCACTAAATTTGAAAATAAAAAATACTATCCTATTAAATATATGTGTATCAAATCAAACTGAAAAAATATTTATAGAAAAACAATACTTTTATGACTTTTATTATTTTTATGCTAGTGAAAACCAAAACAATATGGAAATGAATGAGGGAAAACTGGATCCTACCACGTGATTTCCCGGCCAGTAAAAATGTAGCGTTAAACGTTTAACGCAACCTTGTTGGAAGTCGCATAAGAAATATAACTTCAACAACAACGAGTTGAAACTAATTAACGCATGACGCATTACAACAATAACTAATACAACAAAAATTAACAGACAAATAAATACATTCGTACGTCATTTCAAGAAAATGGAACTAAAAAACAACTGATTAAACTAAATGAAGCAAGACGCAACATAATAATAAGTAATACAACAATAAGTAATAAACCATGAGAAATACAATAAGTAATGAAACACATATAACAATAAGTAATGATAACAATACGAAATTCAAGAAAATGAATAAAAAACAACAACGAGTTGAAACTAACTAACGCATGACGTATTACAACAATAAATTACAACAATAACTAATGCAACAATAAGTAATACAACAAAAATTAACAGACAAATAAGTGCGTCATTTCAAGAAAATGAAACGAAAAAGTAACGAATTAAACTAAATGAAGCAAGACGTAACATAACAATAAGTAGCACAACAATAAGTAATGAAACAATGAGAAATATAATAAGCAATGCAACAAAAATTAAGAAACAAACTGTATATCAATACACGGAAGTGAAATTAAAAAATAAGGAATCGAAACTAAACTAAGTTTGACGTAACAACAAGTAGCAAGAAAATAAATTCATGAATACGTACGTCATTTTAGGAAACTAAAAGAATAGAAACTGAAACTAAACAAAGCTTGAAGGAGGTAATCGTTTATCCAATAAAATATCACCTTAAATAGGTCATGGTAGGAGTATTTAAAGGAATTCTTATCGCATTCTCTTCAAAAATGTTCTCGCAACAGGTGGAGGAAGTAGTTTTACGTAACATTAAGCGAGAGGAGGGACGGCGAATATTTAAAGGTGTTTTTTCGGCAGATCAAATACCGGAGTCTATTGAAAATGACTCAGCCTTTATTGTTAATACTTATACAAGCAAAGATTTTAGTGATTTATATTTTAAAAATAAAATTTTCGAAGACGTTCCTCATTGGGTAGCATTTTATGTACAGGACGAGCATAATTTAGAATTTTTTGATTCATTTGGATATCATCCAAGTAAATACAAGAATAGTTTCAAAGCATTTGTTTCTGATCGTGAAGTTAAATATAATAATATAAAATTTCAGGGTGAATCAAATTTATGCGGCGTTTATGCAAGCTACTTTGTAATTGAAAAATGCAACAGGGGTTATTCTCTTGATCAAATAGTAAAAAAGTGGTGGTCAGTAATGATTAAAATCAATGCTCGCCCTCCCTCTCTCGACTCTCTAGCGGAACATTTTTTTAAGCAGCAAGTTTATTTGTGGGAACCGGAACTCAACTAAAAATCATGGGTAAGTTGGCCTATTGCAAGGAATTATTATTATTATTTTTTAAAACTTTAAACTATCGAAATTTTAACTAAATTAATCAAAAAAAATTAAACATTAGACGATAAGTGGATAGGTAAATGATGTATTGTATTCTATGTAAATTTTTTACGCATAATTAATTGTGGGCAAATTTAAGTCGATATGACATTTAAAATTTATGAAAGGACAATTCTACCAAAAGTAAAACAAATTTAGAAATATTAAACTTAACCATTATTGATGTACCACATAGCTTGAAATGAATATTTTTGTGTCATATTATTTGATTTTTTATAGCATTTAATTGAAACATGTATTTTCATTTGAAAAAATGGGGTATTAATTTCTGAAAGAAATTGTTTGTTTTAAAAGTACTAAAATCATGTAAAGAAAAAAAATAAATATTTGAAAATATAATTTAAGAAATTTCAAAATTTTAAACCGCAAATTCTTGTTATAGATGTAGTTATAATTAAGTAAATTGGTTATTTAGGTAGAGCTACGCAATATTTTCAAAATTAAAAAAAAACATTCTAAAAATCAGCTGTAACATTTAATATTTATAAAATGTTCTTATATAGAATAACTTCGAAATGACAAAAAAAGTGTAATCATTTTTAGCAAAGATAAAGACAGTTAGGTAATTAGAAATATTATTACTGGAAATGTGCAATGGATTGTTTTTAAAATTAATAATGTTTATGTTTTTTTATATTGCTTGATATTGAACTTAAATAATCATTTAAATATTCAGTAAATTTTATCAAATATTTTAAACTAAATAGAAAATCAAATTGAATAATTAGAAGTAACTGTATTTCAAATGAAAATATATTAAGAGTCAAATGTAAGCAATGAATTTGGAGAATGGGTGATAATGAAATTTACATTGGGTCATAAGAGAAAATCGAATTTCTTCGTGTCTTTATTCAAAATTTGTCTGGCCTGATTATGACATAAGAGAAACATTCACGGTCTCGAACTAAAAAGTACATTTTGAGTTTGTCATATTTGAGAGAAAAGCGAAGTGTTTTTGATTTAATCCGATAATTAAGTATAAATTGAAAATATTTACTCAATAATTATAATTTATTTTTCATTTAATAGCTAATGTGTTAAAAAAATTTCTTGGTTAATTAATTTGTTAACTCATTTCTTAAATTACATATACAAAAGAAAAATTAAGTTTTAATTAAAATTATCTACGTAAAATTAGTTTTAGGTTAATAACAATGCACGTATGGAATAATGAGATTTGTTATATTTTAATTATTAAACATATCGAATTTGTATTATTTTTTAAAAACAAATTTTATCTTTTGAAAGCTATTCTGTATATTACCTTCGGTCTTATGAGCGGCACACTCATAAGACCAAATGTTGCAATCCGTAACTAATTAATTTGTATTTACCAAAAATTAATTTAAAAGCTGTAGGTAGGGATGAAAATTTAAATTTTCAGTTCCTAGATATTCTAAATATTATATTGAATAAAATTTAACAAAAATACAACGATTTTAAATTACTAATAAGAAAACATTAGGTACTCAGATTTTTTAATAAAAGCTTATTGATTGGAATGTTTAAAAAAAGAATAGATTATGCTTGTTTTTACCTTTAAATTAAAAATATAGTATTATTATAATTATAGTATGAATATTGAGTATATTGCCTTCATACCTTTAAATTGAAAAGCTTAACTTACTTATTTATGATAATCCTTGGTTGTTTTTATCTTATATTCGATTGCTTGATAAAATATATTTGACGTTCAAGCATCATGTTCTTGATTTCGTTTCCTAAACAGAAATTATGATTGTGTTGCTACCTTTAGGTTGTGCTTGAAGATGGAAAGGAAAAGAGTTCAAGATATCAAGGGAAGTAGAATTCGTTTTACTTACTATAAATATTTTCTATAACATTCAATATATACATTGATGAGCTTACCGCCTATTGTTACTCGACGTGGTACTGAAATCACATCAAAAGAACACCGCAAAATTTTCAGTTCAAACTGATTGCATAGATTGTATCAAAGTCGACGGCTGCAACATCGACTGTCAGAAAGATAGCAGTGACTTCGTTAAAATCTCTGAGATGATCTTAGGCGTTGCTGTAAAGTCTGATGACACTAAAACCTATAGTTAGTACACGCTAGTTGTTCATTTAAACGTCTGTTGTAGAAGCAATAGAATGACACCAAAGTACAAACACATTAGCTGTTAAGGCATAGTTTAACTCAGCAACGTCTGCTGTCGGAAAGAGCCATAGAAAGTGCCCGAGACGCATAACTTTTCGATGTTGCGGTTACAGCTAGAAAATGCATCGTTACATCGACACACAACGTTACATCGGCATACAACGTTACATCGACATACAACGTTACATCATACAACGTTACATCGACATACAACGTTACATCGACAAAATTATGATCAAAAGTACACTTTAATGCTCCTAGAGGATACAGTTGGACGTCAAGATCACATAGTATTCCGATATATTTTCTACAAAATTTTGTAAAACGTACATGCTCGTCTCTGTATCTATAAAATGTGAATAAAATTTTGAAAAATGTAGCCTCGGGTTTTATTTCACACAACACATTACTAACTTATAATTTTTTTTTAGTTTTTTTTCAGGTGCCAGTATTTTTATGAATGGTATATTGAAGTCCTAACTGGAATAATAACTGGAATAGCCCTAAAAAATCGACAAAGGGCTGAAATTGATCTGAACTGTCTACGAAGGGCTTCGATAGCTGACCTAAAGTTTAGGACTCACCTAAGTCTCGATACATCCAATACAATTGGATGCACCGAGTTGACAAATTATGTATGTTGACAAATAAATATGTTGACAATAATATATGTTAGCAAATAATATATGCTAACAAATTCCTTAAATTTATTGTTAAACTAATAACTTAATAAAAAATAACTAACTTTAACACGTTGACGATAAGTTCATAAATTTAATTTTTAAATTCCCCAATTTTTGGATCTTTTCCAATTTATAATACAGTCAAATATATCTCTATCAATAAATAATGCAACTAAAAAAAAATAGACAACCCCGCGTTATTTACATTAAATTTTAAATAATCTGGCTACAAATGAATTACCAAAAAGATCGTTAGAATTTAATATAACCCTGTAACCGAAATTTTTTAATAGCAAAAGACTAAAACAACTTAAAGAAAAATAGATTTTGATATTCGTTTTGGTGCGACGTGAACTAATAAGTTATACATTTGCATTGAAAAAAATAATCCGTCATATTGTTAAAAAGAAAAATACAAGTATTTATATTCGCTTTCTACAAAATGTGATAAATAAATAATATTATTTAACTATAACAGCATTTAGAATGAGTTAAATAATTAAATTGATAACTTAAGCTATTAAAATATATAAGATATATATTATATTATATAACTTAAGATATTTAGATAAGGTATATATAAGATGGAAATATTTAATGCCTATAATGATATCCCATGGGCAAAGTGCATTTATTATTAATCTTTACAGACAAATTAAACTTAACCGTCAACATGTTAAACGTTTTAAAACGTTTTAGATTGTCAAGGTTCACCATAGCCTATAAATTGTTTTCATGTAAAATATGGTAGACAAGACTTCTCTTGTCGGGCTGACCGCGAAAGGTTTTCGGGGTTTTCCTCTCGTGTAACACAAATGTGGGTCAGTTTCCCATGAAAGTCCTCCCCGTAGGCATTTTTAAAGTACTAAACATCAGTACATTGAAGATTGTCCATAAGCTAGTGATGAAACCATGTTTGCAGCCTTTAAATTACGTTTGGATGTATGTTTAATTCTTTTAAAAAAATTAATTATTGATCGTAAAATATTTATAATACTTATAAAATGTTTGCCTATTTTAAATATGTTGTTGGTACGTTCAAATTCGAGTATAACAAGTTAATTGTTATGATATAGATTCAGTTTCAAAAATATATAAAAAATATTTATAAGGCTTTTAAAGTTATATCTGTGATATTTACTTATTTATACATATTTTTTTTAATGTATACATCTCTTTTTCTGATATTTATCTGATAATGCTTTTATTTTTTAAATGTATACAACTTTAGCTGTGATAATTACTTGATTATACGTATATTTTTAAATATAATTTTTACTGTGATATTTACAAATTTTAATTTGCCATTGTCCCAAAGGTATACAATTGATAAATAATTATTTATATTTCGCTCACCGAACATAAATTTATATGTAGCGAAATCTGTGATATTTACTTTCATATTTTGAAATGAATATTGCTTACACGCAATAATTGCTGTGATATTTACAATATAAATTTTAAAACTTTTCTCTTTTTTTTTAATGCAGAATCTTTCTTTTGAAAGTCAGTTTGAAAAGTTTTTTTTATGATGAATTTTAATTTGAGTTTCTTTTAATAAATTTTACAATTAATCTTTTGAATTCATTTTAATTCTTTGAACTCATTTCAAGCGAATGATTGAACCTTTAAAAAAAACAGCTCTTTTAATTGTTGAGCGATAAGTACAAATTAGTAATTAGTTTTTTTTTAAATGAATAACAAATTTTTAATCAGTGCTTCTCAAATTTGTTTTTAATGGAATCCTTATGCAAAACAGTTTATTGACTAAAAATCATTGCTTTTTACATCTATCATAGATAATTTCAATTTTAGTTGTTTTCTATTTTGACAGCATAACTAATATTTTTTTATTTAAGATTCTTTTGTAAGAAACTAAGTCCCTCAAAAATTAGCTTTCAGATTTACTTTACTTGCACAAAGAGTATTATGCTACTCTTTGAAAATGTATTATAATCAAAACTGCTTTACGTATTACCACTTGTCAATTTGCTAAATAGATATTGCTACTCTTAATTAATTGTTTCCAATTATTAATATGGGCATTTTTTTCAAAATCAGCCAAGTTTCTCAAAACTTAATGTTTCTATACGCAACCAAATAAGATGGTTAATAGAATTATTTTGTTGTATAATTAATGTTTCTTTATTGTAAAATGTTTTTTTTTATAACTTTTAAATGTTTTTGTTACTTAATGGTTAATTCTTAACAGAACTGATTGTTCATTAACTACATTTTGGGAATCACTGATCTATCTTATTCTAACATATTTATTAGATATTTTTAGAAATGATTTTTTCCGTTTTCTTTTTAAAAATTAAATTTTGAGTGAATTGTAATTAAAAAATAAAAACACAATTCCATATAAGTACTCTGTATACGAATGTGTGTAATTCCTCTGTGCAGTTTTTAACTTATATCTTTCGTTTGCATATTAGTATGGAATCAATTTAAGGCATTTTGTTAAAATTATTTTATCAAATGTTAATGACGAAATACATATTGTAGAGTAAAAATTGTAAAATAAATATATTGAAATATGAATGAGAACTTTTTGTAGCACAGTTTCATATTATTTCGACTTGGTCTGATTTTATTGCCGTTTTATTGATACACTCATCCGGAAAATCAACTTAAATTATGGCTTAATAAACTATCAAACATTTTTACATTTTATTGGATAACATTGGATAATGTTCTTATTACTGAGTGAACAAAATATTACCTTGATTTATTCTGGCTCAAATAACCAAACTTTCTCTAGTTAAGAATGTTCTACTAGCTTCAGCTTACTTCTATCATTGTAACAGAATTCACGCGTACGCAAAGGTAACTTTTTTTTCATTTACTGTGATACTTAATAAAATTATTCGTGAATAAAAACTGAACGTAATTACAAAAAAACTAAAATTTTTTGAGGTTTTATAAAATAACTAAGGTTTGAATCATGACTTACGTTTCTTGAAAATTTAAAAAAAAATATTCCAACGGAAATGGTAGTTCACGCGATTTTTTAAAACCCAAATACTTAAAACTTTTAAAAACTTGACCGGAGTTATGTTAGACCCGTAGATATATAGATTGCTCCGTAAATTTAAATTACAGCAAACAAAGATTTCTTACGAAAACATGAAATTTCAAAAAGAGTCGATCAATATCTTATAATTTTATATTTATTAGAGTTTAATAGGAAAGTATTTAATTAAGTCAAGTGATTTTTGAAATCGGAAGTCTCTTGCCACCTTAAAAAAATAAGCATATTGAGATAAAATGAAACTTCCGGAAAATTTTAAGTCTATATGTATTTTTTTAAAAATGAACTTGCATGTTTATCATTTCAAAAATCAGATGTCAATTTTGAAAAAAAAAGTGATCCATTCAAAAGTAATGCCATTTAAGAAGGAAATAAACCTCGTTAATTTTTTTCTTCTTCGTTTTAGAACACTATAAACTTCATGTAAAGTTGTACAACCAATGCAATTACCTAGAGCTTTGATCAAATATTTGAACAATTTTGACAAACAGAATTTTTAATAGTGCAGGAGTCAAACTGCAGCAATAGTGAGTAAGTGAGTACAGAGTTGCGCAGTTCTCTTAACGTCCCATAGTGGTATTAATATCTTTTTGCTTTCCGTTTTATATATTCGGCTAGATTTTGTCTTAGTTTAGTTTACGTATTTCTTTAAGCTCATAAATGCTCGAAATTTCATACTAGTTGATCCTCATAGGTAAAAATTTTAGAATAATAATATTCATTTAGATTTGCTTCATATTCATTACACATGCTTGAGTTTATTACTCTTATAAGTCAATAAAAGTGTTATGAACAGTTCATGACGCTTGCTTAAAAGTCTTTTTTATACGAATATGAACACGTTCAGTCACCCGCGACTTAATAATAAAAGTAAGTTTCTCGATTAAGTATTGAATGAGAAGATTTTTATTTCAAATACTTTTTACAAAACAAGGCCTGAGGCAAATTTAAAGAGGCGTTCAAGATCAATCACTTGAACCAGAAGCATAATTCGACCATAATCATCATGTTAGATTTGTAAAGCGAAATATTCTTTTATTGAAATGTTTACGTTAAATTTTTATTTCTTAATTACATATAAATGTCGAAATACTTGATTAATCAAGTGAAGATTTTTAATAATACATTGTCAGAATTTCTATTTTAAAATTACGGAAAAATAATCAGCAGCTGTTTGTTTATCAAGTTAAGCACAAAGTTTACAATAAAAAACATTTTTTACTATTACGGTTTTGAAACCGTTTACAACTAGTACGGTTAAAAAACCGTGAATAGGAAACCATACGGTTTTTTAACCATTTACAACTAGCATAGTTTCAAAACCGTAGTAAAGATGTTTAACTGGACATAACCTAATACAGCTAGGCCTTTCATTAGGTAATGAGCATTAGCTGTGGTTCAGTTGTGTTCTGTCAAATGAATGTGGAATATCAAATGATGTGTGGTTACCATAGAATATGGTTTTTATTAGATTATCTGGTTGTTTCTCCTATTGTAAGAAATTGGAAATACTAAACATTCTGCGTTAAACTGCCTTTATGGTGTTGCCATCTAGGTGTTAACGAGAGTATCGTATTCTAATAGTTTATGGACACAAATTGGGGAGTGAAGAACACTGGAAACTCTTCATGTTTGGAAGGGAATCGAACCTTGTTCAGCTAGTCAAGAGATTGAGAATTTAGCACTCTTGGCTATAATATTTACCCAGCACGAAACCAATTGGCCTCAAGCTAATTGCCGGCAAACCGTTACAATATCAATAAAAAAATTACCAAAGGAAGGGAATAATACTATATAATTTGATTTTGTTAACTAGATGTATGTTTCTTTTTCTACCAGAAATTATCTATACCTTAGGGGAGAGTGGGGTCAATTGTAACATTTTTTACTTAACTATTGTTAACTAACAAAAATCCAATATATTATTAGTATTAATTGACAGACGAGTAAAGTAGACTATCCTCTACTAGAAAAAAAACCCTTATTTTAAATGTTATTATATTAGTTATTAACAATTTTGGACAGTCGTGCACTTGTTACAATTGTAACAGTTCATAAATTCAACTAAAACATAGTTAATTATACATATTATCATAGTTGTGATATATTTTTTTATTGATCAAAATAGTAGTGATATTTTAGGAGTAAAAATAATGATGAGTAGAGACGTAAAGGGTTAAACTTTTAACTTTAAAAGGTTAAAAATTTTAATTTATGCTGTGAAAGGTGACAAATAAAATAATGCACATGCAACATAATATAAATGATATAGGAAACTATTGGTGCTTCTTAAAGAGTTAAGTAATGGCTTGTAAATATAGGATTATTTATTTTCAGCTGTTACAATCGTCCCTTTACTTATTGTTACAATCGTCCCCAAGACGCCATTTCAGCTTCATTTGTTAAAAACGATGCTAGTTAATTAACAAAACTTATCCTTTTTTTAAATGTTAATTAAGGCGTCTACTTACATATTCGATCAATAATTTTTATTTATTTAAATAAAATTACTTTGTAACAATATAATATTCTAATACCAAAAAAAGTACTTACGTAGCGTGAAAATATCTTTTGTGATGTAACTCTTTCAAAAGTATAGAAAAATGGTTGCCAGCAGGGGTGTACATGTAGATTTATTAAATACACCTTGTGCGCCGCCTAGGAACCAAATCTAGAACCTGGCACTCGAAATTTTTGCACTGTTACAATCGTACCCTGTTACAATTGACCCCACTCTCCCCTACAGTATGATAATTTGGGAAGAATTTGTTTTCTCCATATTTTTAAATTCCTCAAAGAATTTTCTTTAATTTTATTTGATATTTTAAAGTTGTAGCAAAAAAAAAAACGCAAGCAAATTTTTTTTTGAAAATAAAAATGTCTATATCTCTATAAATATTTAATCTAGGTTTATGAAATTTTATGCACTTATTGCAAATAATAACCCAAGTAATCGGTATACGTCACAAGCTCATTGCTTGATTTTCTGACATGGGGTGCTCAAAAATACTTGTTTTCTTTCGTAATTTACTGTCAGTCCCTGAAACCTCTTAACATTTAAAACCTTGATGCTAAGTATGAAAAATCGCGTGAACTAAAGACCTTTAAAATCTATATATATATTTCTCTTACACGGTGACAAAAAGCCTCATTACAACTCCCCGAATGGCAACGCTAGAAAATCGACCAATGATTGCCGTTTAAAATGTCACATGCCAAATGTAGCTGAGGTGGCTCAACATATAGCACTTTTAAAAACGGAAACTGAAATAACAATTCAGCTGCGGCAATCTCATACTATTAAGCTAGGCAGACGTGAGTAGTCTTTGTCAATAGATCTCTATTTTAGTATTTTGTCGAAAGCGCTTTTTTTCACAAATTTATATATTACGAATTTATTTGACGATTTTTGATTTATATCATGAATTTATTTGTTTTATTGTTGTTTTTAGTTATCCATTAAAAAAATGAGTCTCAGTCGCGCTGTTACGCTTTTGAAGTATAATCAAAAGAAGCGTGCTAGTCAAAATTTTAACCTTTTTAAAGAGATATCAGTTTTAGAAATTTTATCTTAAGATTTTAGATTATAGCACATTTCTAAAAGGTTTAACGAATTACATGTCATTTATTTGAATTCAAATTTATTTTAATGACTTAGTATTTACTAAAAAGATGTAATTTTTTTTAAAAAAAGAAGTTGTTATATGGATTTGAATGATTGTTTTGAATTCTTAGAATTTTGTGCATTTGCAATGTACCTAAGTGAGCAGCGAGCGAAGCGAGCTTGGTTTGCGAAGCAAGCCATATAAGATTGCATAGCAATTTTCGGGGGTTGGCGAGCGTTAGCGAGCAGGGGGCGCAGCCCACTAGTTAAGAAATAATCCTCTAAATATATTTTGATAAATTAAAAATAAAATTCCGAAACTTAATGTGCCTCCTCCATTATTGTAAGGCAGTGTATATATACGAGTACATCTTGTATATGTATGTATATATTGGAACATTTTCTAATTTTTATTTACACTAATAAAATTTTATTTCCAAATTATTTGTGTTAGAAAAAAACGTAGGCTACGAAGGAAAACGTCATTGTGTTTATGTTTTTGGATTATAAATCTGGCTTGAATTACCCGGGTTAAGAATCAAAATTTGAAAAAATATTCCAATATCCCTATGAACAAATTCGCGACGTAAATAACTTTAATAATAAAATCGCAACTATCTCTGAAAATGTGGAAAAAATACCAACAACACGTGGACAGGACTGATTTTACACTGTTCATCTGTTTATTCTTAATAGTTTTGCATTAAAATAACTTGAAGAAAGTAGATACAAAGCTATGTCTTTTCAAACTGAGCTTGCGAATAATGAACTATACAATTATGTAGATTACCTTCTCGTTGTGTATTTCCTAGGTAATGTACCTATGCAAGAAAAAAATATAACAATAATAAAACGCATCCTGCGGCACAGGTGTGACCGCGACCGGACATGTTGCGTCCTTGAAGCGTAATCGGTAAACTAGCGGTTCATCTTGCTATTATTTTGATATATACCAATCCGGTTATGCGATGGAAATTGATGAGACACGCAGACTGGTGACTCGCGGCATCCTCATCTTCTTCTTCTTCGGATGTGTTTGGAAAGCTGAAAAAAGCTCATTAGGTTATTCAATTGGTCTTGCGGTTGTTGTTGTTGTTATCTCATAACTTCGATGCGGAAACAAAATCAAAAGGAGAACTTAGTTTGTTGTTATTGATTGGGGTGGTAGTTATTATCTAGCTTTCTTTTGGTTTTGGTTTAGTTGCTTGTGGATAGACTTAAGAAAATGAATACAGTAGAGGATGGGAAAGATTGAAATTAATGTTACATATGAAGGAAACGTAATTTTTTTTATTCACTAGAGAAGTGTAACTTTTTCTACTTTTTAACTTATTTTTATTAGGTGGGGGAAAACTAGAATTTAGGAATGATTTCGCTAGTGACGTAAACTAATGTGCTTCTGGTGATTTATCTATAATCCAGATATTATAATCTTTGCATTAAAATAAAATAGACGAACCAATAAAACATAATTTTGTTATACTCTATAACAGCGGTTTCCAACTGGCGGCCCGCGAAGCCTTTTTATGTAGCCCGCGAAGCCTTTTTATGTGGCCCGCGAACTAAATATATTTTTTTGCGGACAATTTTCGTAAAATTTTTTTATGGGTTTAAAATACTTTTCTCGTTAATAAAAACCTAATTTCTTCGTTTCTGTGAAATTTATCATACCAACGATGCAAAAAAATTTATTTCTCAGGTCCAAGGTTTTAGAGATTTGCATCCAAGAAAATATTTATTCAAATACAAAACTAATTGTGTATGTTGCGCTTTTTTATTTAATTTTTTTTGTATTTTGTGAACATAATTTAACATGTATGTATCAGAAATTTTCTCAAAGAAATTCTTAGATTTAACTTTTTGAAACCACTTTATTTGGACGAAAATATTTACACACACATTTGTAAGTTTTAAATTTAAAATGCAAATATCTATTCTCTGGTGATTGCAGCAGACAAACCTCAATTTTGTCATTGAACATTTTGTGTGCTACAATTTAAGTTTTAATACCAACCTTTTCAAAGTTTTATATCTTAACAATTAGATATCTGTTGCACATTAATTGTTTAATACATAAGTTCACATTAAAGTTATTGTAGCCCGAATCTTTTAATATGCAATTAAATATGTTTAAAAATCTGCTTCTTACTTTAATTCAATGCTTTTGTTTTGTACAACTTGGTAAAATTCTGACAGTAATATTCAATGCCCCTTCAAGCATAAAAGAGTCCTACGTAAAATTTTGATAAAGTTGCGGCCCGCCATTTGATTTGTGTTTTTAATTGTGGTCCCCAGCCTCATGTTAGTTGGAAACCCCTGCTCTATAAGTAGAGCCGTGATGGCTAAGGAGATAGAGCGTTCGCCTTCCAAAGAGGTGAACCGGGTTCGAACACCAGAAATGGCTAGTCGATACGAATTCCACATCCGGTTAGCACCAATCGCAGTGCTAACGTAAAATATCTTCAGTGGTAGACGGATAGGGGTTAGAGTCCCCTCGCCGTCAGGCTAACCGTGGGAGGTTTTCGCGGTTTCCCTCGATATGTAACGCAAATACGAGTTACCTCCATCCAAAAAGTCCTCCACAAAGGCAAATTTCTCCCAATACATGATCCAGGAGTTCCCTTGTCTTCTGGATTGGGTTCAAAATTACAAGGCTAAGGAGTTGAGCTTTAGAAGTCATAAACCCAAAAAATTGGGTCGGCTGTTTAATATAAGGGTTATAAAATAAAATACTCTATAAGTATTTGACACATATAGTTGTACACGCATACACAGTAAGTACTACAGTATAAATGCACTTAAAATTTACTATGGGTTGTATTTATCTTTTAAGTATCATTTTATCATCAATTATCATTTTAGCAGATTATTATTTCATTTCAGTATCAGTTATCATTTTAGTAAATAGTGCTTTTCTTTGTTAATCTCTTTAAATTCAACGCAGTTGCGCTCTTGTAACTCAAAAATAAATTTAGAAACTAAATTCTATGTTATCGTTAGATCAATGTTTTTATATTTTTTCAATTACTTAGGTAAATACGATTGCTATAGAAAGTAAATACGAAACGTAAATTGATTGCTGTAGGTACGATTATTTAGTACACAGAGAAAAAAAAATCTGGTAAAATTAACGTACTGTATGGTAAGGACATTTCAGGGAAAAAAACATAATTCTAATAAATAAAATTAAAATATACGGTACTTAAAGCATTAATTAAATAATTTTCCTTTAATATGGTTCAAATTCTGGTTTTCGAAATTATAATTCTCATTACCACAAATTTAGTAAAAATTACGAAAGGGAAAGTAAATTTAACCAAATAAAAGGTATACCATGCTCTTAGGTATCATGACAAAATTATCAAATTCTACAATATTTACCGATTTTTATCGCATTATAAAGCCATATTTTATTGTTAAACTTCCAAAATTATTACCAACGCACTTCGATCCAAGTAATATGATTTATTGCTCTGATATTTTAAATATGATTGATATGAAAAAGGTGTATACATTCGGAATAAAAAAAGATTTTGTAAGCTTTTTTGCAAATAAAACTAAACAAAAAGTTCGGTTTATGCTGATTTTGGTACATTTTAAAGTCTTGCCAGATATCTTGACATTTTTAATATTCTTTCTAATATTTTTGAACAATTGTGTCCAAATATTATTGCTATATATTGTGTCTAAATATTATTGCTATCTTTCTTTTTTTTTTAATTGTACGCTAATTTAATTGGGGTTTTTTTTGTCTGTAGTATGTGTTTCGTCTATAAATAAACTTAAAAAATTACCCAAATTAAGTCCGTTTTTCAATTTCTGTCAAAAGTAATTTTAATTTCGTCAGTCCTAAACTGAAAAATCTTTCTTAAATAACTTTTGTTGTGAACTTTAATCAGCATAAATTCTCTCGATGTTTCTTAAAAGTAAAAAGCTCTACGATTTTGTTTTTAGGTTAGATAAAAATAACATTATTTTAACCTTTCTAGTCGTCTTTAGAAACGGAGCTTATAAAATTTTATTTTGCTTTATTTTTCTGTATACCTATCTTCATTTAATAACATGCGACTTTTTAAATACATATCATTAAAGGATATTCAAAAACGTTATAACTACGCTAAGTCTGAATACAACAATAAGCTAAATGTAAGACAAGAAAAAACACTATTTCAATCTCAAACCAAACGATTTTTTATGTCTTCCACTAAGAATCCATAGAAAGGCAGACGGTAAAAAAAAAAAAAAAATCGTTTATTTAGAACTCAAACAGAATTTTATTGAAATCCGCTTTCACAAAGCTCCCATGCAGACGATATTGTGTAGTTCGTTTTGTGGGTACTGTTGTTGTCCTACATTTGTATTTTAGAAAGACGGCGGGATAAGGTAAAACCGCTGACAAAAACGCGTTATTCTAAGGCGGGGGAGTTTTCTGAAGTATTAAGAAATGGAAGAAAAAAATATACCCGCACTTCTTTATTTTATCTTCCTTTTCTTTTTATCAAAAAGATATTTGAAATGCTTTCAAATTTTATTCAACTCGAACGGAATATAAAAAAAAAAGAATTCAAGTTGTTTGAAAGACACAAAACAGTTCGACAAAACGACAAAATATTTCTGCGTCTTCCACACACAAGTGTTTTTTTCTCCATTAATGAAATGATTAAAACACACTTCTTTTTTTGACATATTTAAAAAAATAATTCTTTCATTTTTTTTCTGCATCTTCCACACACAAGTGTTTTTTTCAGAAATGAAATGATTAAAACACACTTCTTTTTTTGACATATTTAAAAAAAATATTTCTTTAATTTTTTTCCATTGAAAAAATCAATGTTGATAAGTATCTCCATTTTAAAGTCAGGCAAATGTAATGGATTATGATATTTCTCTATTTTATTTCAATAAAAATGAATTTTAATACTTTGCATATTTATTGTATGCAGTTCGATTATGATATAAAGCTTAAAAGTTGTCGATTTGCCTTTACCTAGCTAATTTGCAGATTAACTAGGGTAATGTGTTAAAGCGCGAAATATAGTGTTTTCCCCAATTTACCTAGGTAACATGCGAATCAGCGGTTTCAGCATTATTCGTTGAATGAATTTTATTACTTTACATATTTATTGTATGCAGTTCGGTTACAATATAAAGCTTAAAAATTTCCGATTTGCCCTTTACTTAGCTAATTTGCAGATTAACTAGGGTAATGTGTTAAAGCGCGAAGTATAGTGTTTTCCCCAATTTACCTAGGTAACATACGAATCGGCGGTTTCAGTATTATCCGTTGATGTTCAAAAGTTTCCATCTCTCATTTTGTTAACTAATTAGTTGATTGCTTGGATTCTATTGACTTGATTCTTTATGCATTGAAAAATAAACAAATGGAATTAAGTTAATTTCCTTAATTGTATTTGAAACAACATTTTAAACAATTTGATTATTTATTGCATAGTTTTTAAAGTATTCATGAATCAATTGCTGTGTTGATTGATTGCATTGACTTGATTCTTTGTAGATTGAAAAATATATAAATGGCATTAAGTTAATTTCCCTTATTGTATTTAAAACAATATTTCAAACAATTTGATAATTTGTTGCATAGTTTTTAAAGTATTGATGAATCAAGTGCTGTGTTGATTGATTGCGTTGACTTGATTCTTCATAGATTGAAAACTAAATAAATGACATTAAGTTAATTTCCCTTATTGTATTTAAAACAATATTTTAAACAATTTGATTATTTGTTGCATAGTTTTTAAAGTATTCATGAATCAATTGCTGTGTTGATTGATTGCATTGACTGGATTCTTCATAGATTGAAAACTAAATAAATGACATTAAGTTAGTTTCCTTTATTGTATTTAAAACAATATTTTAAACAATTTGATTATTTGTTGCATAGTTTTTAAAGTATTGATGAATCAATTGCTGTGCAGATTGATTGCATTGACTTGATTTTTTATAGATTGAAAAATAAAAAATGACAATAAGTTAATTTCCCTTAGTGTATTTAAAACAATATTTTAAAAATTTTGATTATTTGTTTCATTGTTTTTAAAGTATTGATGAATCAATTGCTGTGTTGATTGATTGCATTGACTTGATTCTTTGTAGATTGAAAACTAAATAAATGACATTAAGTTAATTTCCTTTTTTGTATTTAAATCAATATTTCGAACAATTTGATTATTTGTTGCATAGTTTTTAAAGTATTGATGAATCAATTGCTGTGTTGATTGATTGCATTGACTGGATTCTTCATAGATTGAAAAATAAATAAATGACATTAAGCTAATTTCCCTTGTTGTATTTAAAACAATATTTTAAACAACTTGATTATTTGTTGCATAGTTTTTAAAGTATTGATGAATCAATTGCTGTGCAGATTGATTGCATTGACTTGATTTTTTATAGATTGAAAAATAAATAAATGACAATAAGTTAATTTCCCTTAGTGTATTTAAAACAATATTTTAAAAATTTTGATTATTTGTTTCATTGTTTTTAAAGTATTGATGAATCAATTGCTGTGTTGATTGATTGCATTGACTTGATTCTTTGTAGATTGAAAACTAAATAAATGACATTAAGTTAATTTCCTTTTTTGTATTTAAATCAATATTTCGAACAATTTGATTATTTGTTGCATAGTTTTTAAAGTATTGATGAATCAATTGCTGTGTTGATTGATTGCATTGACTGGATTCTTCATAGATTGAAAAATAAATAAATGACATTAAGCTAATTTCCCTTGTTGTATTTAAAACAATATTTTAAACAACTTGATTATTTGTTGCATAGTTTTTAAAGTATTGATGAATCAATTGCTGTGCAGATTGATTGCATTGACTTGATTTTTTATAGATTGAAAAATAAATAAATGACAATAAGTTAATTTCCCTTAGTGTATTTAAAACAATATTTTAAACATTTTGATTATTTGTTTCATTGTTTTTAAAGTATTGATGAATCAATTGCTGTGTTGTTTGATTGCATTGACTCGATTCTTTCTAGATTGAAAACTAAAAAATGACATTAAGTTAATTTCCTTTTTTGTATTTAAATCAATATTTCGAACAATTTGATTATTTGTTGCATAGTTTTTAAAGTATTGATGAATCAATTGCTGTGTTGATTGATTGCATTGGCTTGATTCTTTATATATTGAAAAATAAATAGCAGCAGGGTTAATTTTAGGGCTAATACAGTTGACCGAAGGAAATGATTCCCTTTCTCTCGCCGACCCTAGCCTACCAAAACTTATCATAAACAGTGACCCCACATATAAATTTTGTACAAATATATTTTGTTTATAAGTTTATAGTATTGAAATGTAATTTCAAATAAAATACCTTTTTAACTCTAATCATGCATATATAAGTTGAATTTAATATTTAGAAATAGTTAAGTTGATGTCGATAGAATAAATTGAAGTTTTTTGGTTTAAGTTGGAATCGGAAGTTTGGAGATGGAGTTGAATATTTTAACTACCGATTTCGCATCTCCTGGTTTTAACTGTGCGGATAGATTTTTTTTTGACCAGCTAATTTTCCAGTCCAACAAATCTCAGAATTATAGAAAAGTATTACTTTAATGAGGTAAAACTGAGCTAAATAAAGGCCTTGCTCCGGTATCAAAAGTAAATGAGGCATATCTTTTGAAGAAGATGATTATACTTAACTATCGGTGAAGTTTCTTGATAGCAGATAAATACCTCTGCTGATTGACCATGAAATCAAATCGAGAGACATTGGGAAATTTTTTAGAACTTAGAAAATGCCCAACAAAGTATGGCATCTTATAAGTAACTTGGTAATGAGTCATTAAAATGCAAACCAGGGCTCGAAGAAACTCAGAAATTTTACGCGTCCCCGAGGACGGCTTGTCCATCAATGTACCCGTCCTCCTTTGAAACTAACCCGTAGCTTCTAAATAAATAAAAATATAATTTTCTCTTATTTATTACAAACATTTATATAAATTGCACAATGAATTAGTAGTTACTAGGATTACAAATACTAGGATTGCATTATACAGTAATAAGAGGAATACTTGGTTACTAATAGGAACCAGTATTTCTTTTATAGAATAATTTATTTCTTTTATGAAATAATTTCTTTCTTTTATGAAATGGTTTAAATGACAAATGTCAAGTTATCTGGAATGTCAATTTATTCGAGGGTACTGCGTTTTTTAAATGAATCAAATATGACGTTTGCCAGTTCCACAATCAAGCTAATGATTTACAGAGGTTTCTGCACAGAAATCTGAAAGGGGTTTTACATTTAGGTAGATGTTCATAATTGCGTTTAACGCTTCTTGTTTAAGACCAGTACGTAATGTTTTTTTTTTCGTTATTTCATTGCTGTAAAGCCCTTTTCAACCGCTGCAGTACGGGAGACAGAGAAAACATCAATTCCACCATGCGCAGTATGTTCCTGTATTTCTAGATTAGAGGGTCATTTTAGAAGTGAGGCGCTAGACTCTTGTAAACTAAAATTGAAAATGTATCACCAACATTAACGGGAAAATGGCCGTCCGCGCGGACGTCGGATTCGAGAAATTCGTTGTCCGCGGGGAATTTTTGACCGCCGAGGACGGGCGGACGGATGGTTTTTCTAGCCCTGATGCAAACCACTTTTAAATTTGAAAGAAAAAAATGTTACAAAAGTGAGAGCGTGATTTTTGTGAATTATAACCAGTAAAAATTGCTTCCTACTACCATGGAGTAGAGATTACATTTATTTTTACTAGTAGGGAACAACGTTACAATGCATTTATTAGAGGAATGTAATATAGAGTGCGCCAAAAAAAGAAAAAAAATGCCACGTTTGTCTATGTGTCATTTAAATTATTAATTTCATTTCAAGCCATTGAAACTAAATAAGATATCAAAACGAGAATTTAAAACCATGATTGACCTTCTGAACTAAAATAATTAGATCATACTTATTACAGATATTAAAAAAACAAGATTAATTAACTCTAGTTACATGCAAGTATAATTTATGAGTGCTATCAGAGAAAAAAAACTTTCTTTTTCAACAGATGACATTTCATGAAAATGAATTTTTATCTTCGTCTTTTATTCGACCTTGACAATTATTTTCCCCCTAAGTTTCGAGTGCCGGTCAGAATTACACCAAAAATTACATACAGGGAAAATAATTCGAAGAAAGTGAAAAACCTGAATGAATTATGTTAATGTTAAAAATGCTAATGTTGCTGTGCCATTCTATGCTATGCTTTTCTATTCTATGCTATACTATGCTGTGCTATAGTATTCTATTTTATACTATACTATTTCATGCTAATCTATGCAATACTATTCTATTTTATACTATGCTATTCAATGTAAATGTTATTTTCTGCTCTTCTTTTATATGTTGTGATTTTTCACGCTATGCTATTCTATTGTGTTCAATGTTATACATGTGCTGCGCTGCTCTATTATGTTCCATGCTATGTTATTCTGTACGATGATTTTCGATTTCATGCTAGATCTGTGTATGTGCCATTTAAAATATTAATTTCATTTCAAGACATTAAAACTAAAGAAAGTATCAAAACGAGAATTCAAAATCGTGAATGATCTTTGAACCAAAAGAATTCGAAAAAACAAGATTAATTAATTCTAGTTACATGCAAAGATAATTTATGAGTGCTATCTGTTTTACTACAGATGACATTTCATAAAAATAAATTTTCATCTTCATTATTTGATCATTTTCATTATATTCTTTTCATTTCATAACAGTTATTTTTTTCCCAAGTTTCGAATGCCGATCTGGATTACACCAACAAAAATGCTATGCAGGGAAGATAATACAAAGAAAAATAAAACATGGAAGAAAACCTGAAGGAATTGTGTTTCTGCTAATCCTGATCGGCATTCGAATGTTATTCAATGCAGTGTAATAATAATGTTATATTATTCTATGCTACGCAATTCTATTCTACGTAATGCTATTCATTCCTGTTATTCTATTCTATGCTATAATTTTCTGTGCAATTCTATTCTATTCTATGCAATGTTATGCTTGTGTTGTGCTATTCCGTGCTATATCATTGCATACGATGCTTTTCGAAGCCATTCTATATCTGTGTCATTTAGAATATTAATTTTTATATCAAGCCATTGAAACTAAATAAGATATTAAAACAATTCAAAACCATGGATGACCTTCTGAACTAAAAGAGTTCGAAAAAAACAAGATTAATTAATTCTAGTTACATGCAAACATAATTTATGAGTGCTATCAGAGAAAAGAAACTTTCCTTTGCTACAGATGACATTTTATAAAAATAAATTTTTACCTTCGTCTTTTATTCGACCTTGACAGTTATTTTTTTTTTCTCTCCCGAGTTTCGAATGCCGATCAGGATTACACCAAACAAAAATTCTATGCAGTGAAAATAATTCAAAGAAAGTGAAAACCTGGAGGAAGCGTGATTTCAATTCTTGTCTCGACACGGATAATTAAAATTTGAACTCAACATTCCTCATCAACTTGTCTAGTCGGCTAAAATTCACATTTTTTTTCTTTTTCACATTCTTTAATAAAGCTTAATTAGGCCGTGATCGTGACTTTAGATGCACATTTTTTTAAATAAGACTGACGTATCATTTATTTGCGCAGTGTCATTTCCCTATTTCGTTTCATTTCTGTTACGCTTTGTATTTGACATGTTCTTTTGATAATAGCGCAAATCAATAAGTTCGTTAAATAATATTGTTTGAAAATTATAAGAATAAGAACTATGAAATCGAAATAAAATTTCGCCTTTTTTGCTAATAGAATATATTTATTTTGAAATTGGAAAATGATAGGAGATATTAATAATCTGACAAACAGGTGTAGGGTGTTAGATTTTTTTTTAATGAAAGACATCTTTTTTTTTTTATTCTATTAAGATACATTTTTATTTTACTTAAGATATAAACATACCATATTCGATTCCCTACAAATGCAAATCAGAAAATGTTAATACACAGTTTATGCAGCTGAAAAAAAATAGTATAAAAAAATTTCCTCTTGTTATTTGGGTTACAAAAAAAAATTTGATTTTAGATTTTATACAAAAGGAGGGTGATTCTGATTCTGATGATTATGGTTACATGATTAATCAATAATATTAAGTTATTTTCACTTTTTATTTGCTAACACAAATGATTGAAATAATAGATCACTTTATAACTTGCAATCAAGATAACATGTCATAATCATATATCAGTTAAATACTTGTAATCAAGATTGCATGAAATCACAATTACTTAAAATACTATGGTTTCATATTACTCGTCTTATTACATAATTAATTAAGAATTAAGATTGATTTCAATCAACATAGTGAGTAATTGATTACTATTTACTTATTATCTGTTTTTAATTACAGTATCGATTTTAGTAATCGATGCCCAGTCTTGCGCTACACATTTCAAGAACTTTGAAAGTGTATATTATTAGCATTATATTAAAATAGTATTGAAAAGGTGACTGTTTTACACCAAATTGTTCCTTCGTATCTTTTTGAAATTTTCATTTTGTAAATTAGGAACTCATAGAAATGTTTTGTTACATACACGAAATCGCCGTGTTTCTCAATTAAATCGTTCTCCTGAATGATTTTTTTTGTGAAAATGCGGCTTATCATTATATTGCTCTAACCTAGTGGGTCCCAATTTTTTTTGACAATGGAACTCTAAATGTTCAACCTTCTTTTGGCGGAACCCTCAAAGTTTAATGAATAAATTTTATTGGAATTAGGAACATCTACCAAAGACTAATAATTATTTAAAAACATATTTAATGATCTAAATTACATAAATTATTTTGCAAATATTTTGAATTTTATTTTAGTATATGCATAACTAGAAAATGAATCAGCTGAATTAGGGTTTCCTTGAAAATAAGAAAAAAAGATGGCGAAAATAAATGTTGAGAGTGGTTTTGGTTATTTTATTCAATGTGAAATAATGTAATTTTTCATAAATGCTATCCTTTTCATTATTCAATCAATGTTTTGCTATTAGAAAGAACATTATTTTTAATTTTCTTGTGCTTCTCTTTCTGCACGAGCATTTCAATTTTATAATTTCATAAATATAACAAAAATCTATTATATACAATTCTCTTACGTGGCTCCCAAATTTTGGCTGTATTTCTTTTCCGCCGGTGGCAACGTTTGCTTTACTTTGAAAACACCAAAGCATTCTGCCTTTTAATGATGTGTTTCTGATCTAATATATATAATTCTCTTACGTGGCTCCCCAATTTCGGCTGAAGTACTTTGTACAACTAAATAAGATTCTTTTCACAACACTTAAATATTTACTTTATTTTCTTCATATATCAGTCGGCAAAGAATTCTGTTAGGTTAAAAAACATTTCGCTAAAAAAATAACGAATTCTAACAGAAATAAAAATAAACAACTTAAAAAATAAAAATGCTGATGCCAGCCATAGAATTTTTTTAAAGTTAACTTAATAAATCAAAATGACATAGAAGCGCAACTAGATCAAAATTATGATACCTGAGCGCTTGACGTAATAAATCCTTTAATTCTATAAGTGTTGTATCGCCAAATGCAATTAGGGTGACCTGGGGTAATTATTGATCAAAAAATGCAAACATCTATTTTGTGAAAAAAGTATTCAAGATAGAATTTTAATATTTACTGGAAGTTTGAAGCTATATGAGATGAGTCCTATTCTACCTTCTTTTGTTTAAAAATCTAATTAGAATTTAAAAGATCTTAAATTTTTAGTGATCAGGAATTACCCCTTCTCTTGATCATTTCCGGGGTAATTCTTGATCATTTCTGGGGTAATTACTGATCACCAGTTTTTATAGTAAATGGGCTGTTTAAAAATAATTATACAATGGTAATTAACAAATAAGACATTAAGATCAAACAAATAAACCAAAAAGATATGTTTAAGCTGCTAATAAAACGTTTTATTTAAAAGCAGGAATAAAGATTAACTCTTCAGCTCTGGCAGCAGCTCTCCCATTGAAATTTTCATTTTCAATCATTAAAAGAAATTCACTATTTTTGCTTTCTAGAAGCTTAGTATCCTTTTTAGGCTTATAATTTCTCACCATATTTATATTAGGTTAATTTATCAACTTAAAAATTATTCTAACAATGTACACACATAAAATTAAGATAGAAGCAAGGTAAAACAAGCTAGAAATGGTGCATATCAGAGCACATTTGTCTTTTATACAGTTAAAAACAAATTTCGTGATTATAGTTAAAATATATTTTATAGTTGTTCCACTTAATAAATATGAACTGTTATTTAAGAAAAGAAAATTAACTATTTATTAGCTACTTTTTAGACTATTTATAAGAAGAAATGACAATGATCAGGAATTACCCCAGTGATCAATAATTACCCCATCTGTAGGGGGCAACATTTGATATAGTTTCCTATAATCAATTATAATGTTTACAGAAGATGTGAAACAATTAAACAAAAGCTTACACTATTTTTATATCAAAGAAAAAGAAAGTAACTCAAAATATTTATTATTAAGAGAAGGAGGGGGATCTTTGCAGAAATGTGCACATTTTGAAGCCCATCTTTGAAATGGAAAATACAGAGAGCAGTTTAAAAGATACTTATTTTGTTAGATTAAACAAAAAACTATTATTAACTAAATGTAGTTATACTTTAGTAAAGTGTACACGCATTCTTGTCCATGTCTCAAATTTAAAAAAAAATTATTTTTTTAAAATAAAACTTAGGTGATCATTATTTACCCCAGAAACAGAGTGATCGTGAATTACCCCGGGTCACCCTAACAATTGTGTTTTTAAAGAAATTCTATAAAAAGTTTTAAATAAACAACCTACTTCTACAACTGCTTCTTGAAGAACTTTGCTCATTGATTAAAAATATTGTTTTAATTTTACAGTACTAACTTTACTTCTACTTTCTTTATTGCTATGACCCTCTTTCATTACATTTTACAACTTCATGCTAAATTTGAGGATTTTAAGTTGTTTTGTGGTTGATTACTGACATTTAGAAATGTGTACACAAAAAAAATAATATTTAGAGGTTAAGAGTTGCCTCAGAAAAATTTGAATTGTTGACATTGAATTTAACAATGGAAACAATCGTTTTTGTGAAAAATTGAATTGTATTGTTGACATCAAAACTAAAAATATTGTGTTTCAACTTAACAATACTACCTTAATTTATACTTTAGAATTGCCTCTGAGAAATTTGAATTGTTAGCAATGACTTAAACAAAAAGTTTTATTTTAACTGACAAATACTATATTATAATTTCAACTTTTTCTATGACTATACTCATTTTCTTACTCTTTTCTTTATTTTTTATACATTTTATTTTTTTGTGATAAAATAAAAAACTTATAGTTGCTCTGCTTCTGAACACTGATGAAAACACAAAATGATGGGCTTCGTCAACAATCAAAAATATATACATTTGTTTTACAAATTCCATATTATTAAGGTGGCGCCCTTCAGAGAATTAAAAATACAAAATTATCTTCATCAAAGCCGATGCTTTACATCCGGCGTTCAGTGGCAGACTACTATTTCAACACATGGCTTTAGCCCTCTGGTGGGAAAGACTTTAAAACAAAACTTATAACAGTTACTTTTCTCAACAACTGAAATTTAGAATAGTGTGATTAAGAAAAATATGTGAACTGTTTGCAATTTCAAATTAATATTGAAATGTACAGGTTTAGAATTTTCTACAGTGAAACGGAACTTCAGTATTCAAAAAAGTACACAAAAACTAAACGTTAAGAACGTATCCAATGAGCGAGCAAAGCGAGCATTGGATTGCGAAGCAATCCGAAATGAACTGTGAAAGCAGTTCCGGGGGTTGGTGAGCTCCAGCGAGCAGGGGGCGAAGCCTCCTAGTAATATATAATAGATAATTGGGTATAAATTTAATTACAGGTTTTGAAAATCATAACTTCAAGAATCACAAATTGTTTTATAAAAAGAAGTTTTACCTCTCTGAACTCCTGTCATTTCTCCACGGAACCCTGCGAAAAACCATTTGAGATCTACTGCTTCTGCTCTAGTAACTTCTAAATGTAGTTTTTCTCTTCAATTATTTTTTATGTGGCTGTTCAATGAATTTTTATTTTAAAATTATTCTAAAAGACAAATAAAAAGTAAATTATGTAAAGAATAATAAAATTTAATCCGTTCTTATATTAACGTTATCTTTAGTTTCCAGATATTATTAATGGATTCTCAACTTTTCTGCTTTAATCGGAAGATAAAATAAACTTAAAACATGCATATAAAATCAAATATCAAAATTTCTCAGCTTAACTCACTTTCATTTATTTATTGTAGCTTCTTATTAATTGAGTATGCATTAATATCCAGTTAAGATACACAATAATAGTAATCTGAAGTAATCATAAAATATAATTTGTGAAAGCATTTCTTGTATTTAAACTGTCAACTGTGAGATCGTTTATTGACTGTTTTTATCTACTATTGGTTAAACAAAAAACATTTTATCTGCTCCAACTTGGCCCACAGCCGATGAGCATCGAAGCTCACGTTGTTCGAAAGCTTGAAGCTAAGCCTTTACAAATTCATATTTTAATTTTCTATGTCATCGAATGCTAACACAACAGCGGATACAACAATAATCTTATAGTAATAAGTGTGAGTTGAACATCTTTTAAAGTTACTTGATTCCTCGAAGCTGGGTATATATACTTTAGCCACTAGAGCTAATCTGTTAATATGTCCGGCTGAATAAGCGTTCGAATCTCAGTGTTGACGCCACAATATTTCTTCCATTCCTTCAACACATGATGAGTATCCATAGCCTTACACTCCGCAATTGGTTACCCTGGGATATTAGAATACGAAACTCTCATAAACAGCACAACACAGATTGCAGCACCACAGAGCTGCTCAGCGCAAAAAGTCTAGTATTTCCCATCACTTACGATAGATGATGACACTAGATTAAAGAATTAAGCAACATTCTACAGCTAACTTGACAAAGCATTACTCAACCACAACTCAAATGTCCATTACCTAACGAAAAGCCTAACATGACCTAACTCCGATGTCCAGTTAAATCTTATGTTTACAATTTTGAAACCATACTAGTTGTAAATGGTTACAAATCGTATAGCTCTGTTCTTTTACCAGCTTTTAACGGTATCAAAACCTTAAGGACAAAGAAATGTCCATATAACCGTAAATTTTAAGGTTAATTAGACGGACAGACTGTTGCTGGTTATTTTATCGTAATTTTGCAATACAAATTCAAGCAGTGTAGTAATTGCGTGCTGTAATTTGCAATGGTCAGGATAAAAATAAAAAGAAGAGCCGAACTTAATTAAATGAAGAGTTTGCTTGCCGCTCTAAATGAAAACATTCTAAATATGTTTATATAACGGTGCTTTAAACTAAGTTTGACTACCATCTTTTAAGAAAGAGCAGAGTTTTTTTGAAAATAGAACGCTTATGAGTTTATTTGTATCAAAACAATTCGTATGATTTTGCATTTTCCTGTATTTGTATACACTCTTAATTCTCGAAATTTTGATTTTAATTTATTTGTATAATGCTATATATAGTATTTTCTGATTTTCGTGACCAAACTTTTTATTGAAAGTGATGATTATATACGTAGTAGTTACGAAACCGTTAAAGAGACGCTATACCACGAGAGAAACTTTTCATCACAAATTCTGTTTCACCTCAGTTACTAAATTCGAGGTATAGAAAAAATGAGTTCAGGCAAACCTAGAGTAAGCTTCAAGTGCTGAAAAAAGTTTCAAAATGCATGTAAATCATTGAAAGAGATTGCGTAATCCTTAGTTATCCTTTCAGAATTTGTTTTCATTTTGTTATTTTGAAAAATTATTTTCAATATTTGAAACTTCGTGGCTTACTCTAGGTTTGTCTGAACTCATTTTTTTCTATTCTTTAAATATCAAATTACTAATGGAGGTGAAAGAGAATTAGCGAGGAAAAGTTTCTCCCTTGGTATAGTGCCCTCTTTAGTGTGGTAATTATGAAGCTGGAATTGCCTATAATGTGCCAAATGCTTACGACACTACATACTCTAGGTTTGCTTATTAAACGGTGTCGTGAACTAAGTCTGACGCAATAAAAGGAGAAAAGATCATTGTGAAATCCTTTCTTGAATAATTAAAGAGATTAATACCAGAAAAACGTTGGCTGCCACTGTGGGCCAGAAGACCATGATCTTTGGCCAAGAGACAAAATTACATTTTCAACTAAAATATGCGTAGGCAGTTTTAATATCGCTCAAATTAAGTATTCATACTCATTGCAAACATTATAATTTACTTTTTGGACCGACGAGAGTACAATGTAATGAAAAATATGTTAATTTTTTTTTATTTTTAAATGCAACTTTTAAATTTATATTTCAGAAATATATATAGAAATTTCACCTTACTGTTACATTTTTATCAGAGTAATTAGTCTGAAATTATAGTATAATTTTCAATTTGTTGGATTAGTTAATACTCATAGTTTATATCTTATCATTTGACATTTTGCAATGTTTCAATCACTTTCGAAACTTATCTCCAAAAAGTTCCACAAGGTAATTAGCTAAACTTTTTTTTGTTGTCTTCTTTGATGTTTCATCTTTCGAAAAAATCTGCCCCATTTTGCCCATATTGCAAAGGTGGACAAAATATACCGAAAAACAAAAATTATGTTTTTTTTTCATGTTATTTTGTAATTAATTCGCGTTATTTCGTAATATTACTTCGGAAATATAATTTGTTTTTCATTTTTAATATAAAATTACGAAAATTATTATATTTTCATTGCTATATTTAATTATTTAAGCGTATTATAATATTTTTTTTTTAATTTTTGCTCAACATATGTCAGCCTCCATTTTTTTGTGTGGTATTTTTAGTGTATTTCAAAATTTCAACAATGAATTCAATTTACCTGCCCATAAAACCCCCCCAAATTTTGAAACAAATTTTATCGAAATGCTAATTTTGGCCACGAAACCTTGGATGCTGGCCCATTGTGGATGCTTATAAATACCTCCAGTCAACTTCAAAACAACAGAAATTCTAAGCACATATATTCTTTCTAGTTCATTTATTAATTCGAATAATAAATTGAATGTGCACCGTAGCGTAAAAAAGAGACAATATGGCGGCTTGATAACTTGGCATTATTAAAATAATTTTTAAAAAAAAATGTGATTAAAAAAAATCGTCTACTCGTGTTGTTGCGATATAATGGAAAATGTGATATGCCAGAATATGACCCTGACCATGACCTTCAGCACGAGGACGACTTGGCTGGAATGAGGTCTGCAGGCTGCCTTTTCCTGTTTGAATGGCCCAAAATATAAACGCACTCCTTAACTGCTGCTTCTTTTCAATACCGTTTTGTTTTTGTTTGTAATTCTTTATCGAAAGAACTCTGTACACACAGCGTTGCATTACAACATCGTAAAAATTCTAAAAAAAACCTTTTATTAAGCTCCTTTAACTAATTAAAGAAACGTTTTTATATTTTCTTTTTTGAAAAATAGTTTCTTGATGAGTCATGCCATTGTAATAGGAAAAAAAAGTAAACCAAATTACCAATTACATTCAAAATTAAAATTGCATAATTCTCGAAAATGAAAGAAACTACATTAAATTGATTTTTAAGGACTGCATTGATTTTATTTTTGCGTCCTATCGTATGTATTATTTTGAAATATTAATCTGTCTCATAGGAATGTTTTTTGTGCGACAAAAAGAATAAAAAATATTTAGGACACAATAAACATGATCACAATTTAAATTTATTTTTATAGTTTTTTTCATACTATGTACTCACATCTTCTATACAATAAAATGCGTGTTTGTCTAGGTAGACAACGCGTTCCTTTCATAAAATTTCATTTTGCAGCATTCCATGATGGAATATAATACGAAGGTAGGTAGTTACTTGATGGGTGGCACCTGCACTGCAAAAACTGTGGTGTAATATCTCTACGAATTTGGTGTTAAAGAGCACAAAACATTGTGTAAAAGAACAACTTATTTCAAGTTTACATCGAATTGAAAGTACATATACTCTTTAAAGGATGTTGTTAAGTCTGGAACAGGGGTTTCCAACTTACATGAGGCCGGGGGCCGCAGTTAAAAACACCAGTCAAATGGCGGGCTGCAACTATATCAAAATTTTTATAGGACTCTTTTATGTTTGAAGGAACATTAAATATTACTGTCAGATTTTTATCAAGTTGTACAATACAAAAGTATTAAATTACGAATTAAAATAAGAAGTAGATTTTTAAAAATATTTAATGGCATATTAAAAAATTCTGGCCACAAAATTTACAAATGTAAATAATTTCGTTCAAAATGAGTGGTTTCAAAAAGTTAAATTGGAGAATTTCTTCGAGACAATTTCTGATTCGCACATGCTAAATTATATTCACAAAATACAAAAAAACGAAGCAAAAAAGAGCAACATACACGATTATTTTTGTATTTGAATAAATATTTTTTTGGATGCAAAGCCTGAGAAATAATTTTTTTGTACCGTTGGTATGTTAAATTTCACAGAAACGAAGAAATTATTATTATTATATTTTTTAACGAAAGAAAAGTATTTTAAACCCATATAGAGTTTTTACGAAAATATTCCGTAAAGAAAAGACAACTAATATATTTTAGTTCGCGGACCACAAAAAAGGCTTCGCTTGCCGCCAGTTGGTAACCACTGGTCTAGAAATTAACAATGTAGAATGCTAACTCTAAACTCACGCGCAATCACACCATTCGTGAATTATTTTCGCTTCCGAAAACAGCCATTTTGTCGTAATTTGGATATCACCAGTACATTGTGAACAATCGAGTACGAAATGGCGTAAGTCTGTTGTGGCTTTGTCCGTTGCTATACATAGAAGTAAAAGTTCGTTGTAACAAAATACGTTACAAACGTATGTATGTAAAAGTAACAAAAGCTAAATAATTTTATAATATTTAATCTCCATTCGCTTCTGCTTTATTAAGCGTAACACAAATCGTTTTTTATATTCTCTCTGTGCTAAGCGAATGTATTTAAGAATTAGTGTGTGTTTGCATATTTTAAGAATTAGTGTGTGTATGCATTCTAAAATAAATGTTCTTACTTATTATGACACAAAAATTATGAACAAATTATGACACAAAAATAACTTTAAAGCTTCTATGTGTAACAAATTATTGTTATTATAAATTTTAGTGTTACTGGACAACAAAAAAGGGGGGTTACTACTTTACACCGAAAGTAGTGAAAAATAATATTTCTGGTAAAAGTAGGGTAACTACTTTTAATTTTTTTTAACGGTAATTGTTCACCAAACATCAAAAAATTATCTGTACTTTACAACACCACTTTTGGTGTAAAGTCGTTGCAACCATTTTTGTCGTAAAATTTAACAAAAAATGTTTACAGTGCGGTAGACCCATTGATCGTTTTCTACCCTTCTGATTTGCACTAACACTAAATGTTCTAACTCTATAGATTCAGAACGATGTTGCCGAAAGCAACAGGTGTAAATGTAGAACGGCGAATCTTGTGATAAGTCCGGATCGAATCGGATTGTGATCGACGGCTGCTAATATTCTCAAGTGAAAAGATTTAAGCATTTTTTCTTCTTAAATGTACCAGTTATTACCAATGAGCATACAGTTACAAAGCAAAAAGATAATTGTTTTAATGCTACTAACCAACGGCAAAAGAGATTTGTTCTTTACTGGATAAACACTAAAATAACAAAGGAAATTATAGTTAACTGAGAGAAAATGTTTTGTTTGTAAAGACATTTTTTTGTTATTTTAGCATCCATGTATTCTCTTACTTCTTCTTCTTCATAAGCGCAACAGCCTTTCACAGGCCAAGGCTGACTCGCAGATTTTCCTCCATCTGGCCCTGTCCGGTGCGACGGCCCGCCATCGGTTGACTCCCAACAGCTTGAGGTCCTTTTCAACGTCGTCTATCCATCTTGTAGGTGGTCGTCCCCTACGTCTCGTCCCTTCAATTGTGGAAAAAGTCACTCTTACACGGCGACAAAAAAACCTCATTACAATTCCCCGAATGGCAACGCTAGAAAATCGACCAATGTTTGCCGCTAAAAATGTCACATGCCAAATCTAGCTGAGGTGGTTCAACATATAGCGCTTTTAAAAACGGAAACTGTAATAACCTTAAGCTAGGCAGAAGTGAGTAGTCTTTGCCGATAGATCTCTATTTTAGTATTTTGTCGAAAGCGCTTTTTTCACGAATTTATATGTTACGAATTTATTTGACGATTTTGGATTTATATCATGAATTTATTTGTTTTATTATTGTTATTAGTTATTCATTGAAAAATGAGTCTCAGTCGTGCTGTTATGCTTTAAGATTTTATACTATAGCACATTTATAATAGGTTTAACGAATTACATGTCATTTATTTGAATTCAAATTTATTTTAATGACTTAGTATTTACTAAAAAGATGTAATTTTTTTTTAATTCGTGATATAAAAAAAGTTGTTATATGAATTTGAATAATTGTTTTGAATACTTAGAATTTTGTGTATTTGCAATGTACCTAAGTTAGTAGCGAGCGAAGCGAGCTTGGTTTACGAAGCAACCATATAAGATTGCGTAGCAATTTTCGGGCATGGGCAAGCGTTAGCGAGTAGGGGGCGCAGCCCACTAGTTTTATTTTAAATTTTATTGTAAATTGCAACTTAATTTCTATTAGTATTCTTAATTTAATCTATTACTTTACTCTTACTTTAAGAGCCTTATAATGTTATTATGGGTTTTTCCGGCAATTTTTTAGGGTATTTTTTAGTTGTTTTTTTTAAAAGTCAAAATTTAAGCTTTTACTTTGAATTACTGAAATTAGATAAGTGAAGGATTAAAGAGAAATGTCGAATTATTTACAATTTTTTAATTCTATGCCTAAATTTACTAATGAAAAATTTCAGAGAACTCTATTGAAGGATTTTAAGGAAATAGTATCTTTAAAGTACTATTTTTTTGAACTAGTACATTTTATCAACAAAAATTTTAAGATACGGCTGCTTGTATCTCGCTCTTTCTTCGTCGAAAATCTTGTTTTTCTCATGCTTTGAAAAACACTGCTGAGTTTATTAAATATAAAGCATCAGTTTAATTTAAAATATTAAATTAAAATAATTAAAAGCATTCCAACACTTGTCAATACCTCTCTGACGTTGGAGTTGAATCGCCTCTTTAACTGGCCCCTCCTTATTTTAGAACATCATTTATCTAGAATTAAGTTAATTCTTTCGGTTTGTCTAGTTCTACGAAGACTGATACTTGTCGAATGACAGCCTGACAGTGACAAATACACAGAAACAGAGGATTTGGATCAAATGCGATTGAAAAAAAATTGAAGTCGCCGTGTTTTCATTCAGAGATTAAAACATCGCGTGAGGCAAGCGACATTCCACAAAATCGCAACTAAAAAGCCGATTGAAGATCGCAGCAATTTATCTTTTAAGTTACTAAACACGTGCGGAGGATTCTCCTGTTGACCCGCATCGGAACTCGGATCGAACTGCTGAAACAGAAACCAGTCAGACGGGCCATTTATTTTTTTCGTCGGATGCGAATGATTCACGTTCATAAACATTATAGATTTTGTTGAAAAAAAGTTCTTCCCCACTTTCTTTAATTTAAATTTTTTTTTACTAGTCCGTTCGTAAATAGTTCGCTTTTTCCTTTGAAGGAGTTTTGACATGCGCTCTTTTGTCGCAAGTCGACGTGTTGTTATTTTTGAACTACTTAATACAAAAGAGAGAAGCTTTTCAAGTGAAAATTCTTTTCAAAAAGGTGAATGAAGAAGGGTATAATCTTGAGGAATAAAATAGGGTAATTTGCTTTTATCTCCTCCAGCAACTTATAAGAGGTTTAAAAAACTCGCTATTTTTGTTACTGTTGAAATCAGTGAAGTTTTATTTATTTATTTTTTTTACTTATTCTGAATTGAATTCTGCATAAAATATTGAAAAAAAATCCTTCTGTGAAGATTTACCATAGAAGAAGTCATGTTTAAAAATTATTCAGGGGTTATGTGGTTTTTAAAGAGAACAAAAAAAGCACATTTTCTGTAATTTTTTTTTTAATATTCAAGGAATTATTTCACTCAAATTTTTTAAGGATATAAAAGAACAACAGTTAAACATTATTTTATGAAATTTCATCTGAAACATTTTATTTTATAACCGTCGTTGAAGAACCGACCCAATTGTTTTTGGGTTTACGACTACTAATGTTCAACTCCGTAGATTTGTAATTTTCAACCCAATTCAGAAGACAAGGGAACTCCTGGATCAAATATTGGGAGAAATTTGCCTTCGCGGAGGACTTTTTGATGTAACTAATCTGAATTTGAGTTACATGGAGTGGAAAACCACGAAAACCTCCCACGATTAACCTGACGGCTAGGACACTCTAACCAAAGATCCGTCTACGACTGAGGATATTTTAGGTCAGCACTGTGGTCGGCGCAAGCCGGATGCGGAATTCGCATCGATCAGCCGTCGCTGGGATTCAAACAGGGTTCACCTCATTGGAAGGCGAACGCTCTATCCCCTGAGCCATCACGGCTCCATATGAAACATACTGAAAATGTAGCCGTTGAAAGTTTATTTTCAGAAACCTCTAAGAAAATGATTCATGATGAGATGAATACAAGGTCTCGAAAACTACTGCCCTTATATTTTTGAAATTACTGCCCACTACCGAATAGAATTGACTAGTAATTGAACGGAATAATTAAAAAAATAAAATTAAAACTTTATTTTTTTGGCAGAGTCGTATGCAAAATTTAATCCCAGATTGCAGTATAATGTTGATTTTAATTTAAGCAACAACCTCTATCACTAAGTCCAACAAGGATAAGAAATGATAAGTATATAAACCATGAAAACTTGAAATTATGTTAAATTCAGCTATGCTAATTTACACGCTATGAGCTCTTCATTAAGCTTGCATAAACAATCATTTTATATAGAGATTGAATCTGCCTTTATAAAAGGCTAGAATAACTTTTTAAAATCGGAGGCAAATGCAAGATTTACAGTAAAAGCTAAAAAAATGAGATTTTTTTGAGTCCCTTTTATTCAATCTTCAAGGAGACAAACTTGGTATACTGATATTTCTACTAAGTTTAAAAAGGATTAAGTCAGCCTTTTTATGCCAACCAAAGGAAAATGAAAATATGCTTGCCTTAAGTTTTTTTGCTGCCTGGGATGTTTTTGGTTTAAATTTTGATTGCATGATGTCTTTCAAAATTGGTTGTGCTGAAAAAAAATGAGCATAAGTCAATTTTGTCTGGAAGAAATGCATAGCTGCCAACTTTTACGCTATTTCCGAAAGATTTTTTATATTGGTAGCAGAAGGTATGCATTATTATTTGATTTAATGTGTAATAAACTTAAAAAGAATTTTCACAATCACGCTGTACTGATAGTTTAAACATATATATTAAAGTCTTGTCTATTAGGTGATCTAGATTTTGTGTTTAAGCGCTGGCTACATTAAAAGAATTTCTGTTCCCATTTATGCTTTTACGCTATTTTTTTCTGCACTAGTCAGAAATACTTGGGAAAAAGCATGATAGTTGGCAGCTTTGGAGTTGTATAAAACGTCAGTAAGATCGGTGCATTAGTTTCTGTTAGATCGTGGATACCGTCTTCCCCGTCGGAGGTTTGAGAAAACTCTTCTTTCAAACGGTAATGGTTAATCAAATCTAATATTGATTTTCAAAGGCTATTTCCATCAGAGTTTTGAGAATTTTTGTTTGAAAAATACTCTACACAAATAAAAGATATTTAAAAATTTCAAAACCAGCCTTTGTAACCAGCCATATTTAAGTAATCCATTAATCTGAAAATGAAATTTGACTACTACTACGAAGTAGCAAATTATTTTATCTTTAAAAGAAACTTGATAATGGATAGGAAAAAACTTGATAATGTATATCTAACCACCTGTCTCTCTTGTAAGACAACCATTTTAATGAATTAATTTTAATAGGTTGCATTTTTCTTATGTATGTAGATCACTTGTGAACAAAAATACTTAATCTCATAAGAAATGCTCTTATTGCAAAAATGCAATTGAGTTACTGAATTTAGGAACTTAATTAGTATTGAACGCTAGCCCTAATTTCTAAATAAGAATTGTTATCAGTTGAAAAGTAATAAATCACTCACATATCGCTGGTTTAAAGTTAAAACGACACTTCTGCACTCACCTCTCATGTTATTTGAATGAGAAGTGAGTGCAGAAGTGTCGTTATGACTTTGAACCAGCGATATGTGTCTGAAGAAAGATATTTGGTCAGGCACATATAGTATTACAGCACTGTTTAGAGATGTTTGGGATTTCTGGATAGTAGGCGATACATGTCAAAATTTCATAACATTTTAATGTTTAATCTATGGATTGCAGCGATTTTAGTGACTGGAGTTCTGTAATTTTTAAATCAATGGATAGAAAAGAATTTCGCCTGCTGATAATACATTATTTTTTATAGGAATTAATACTGTTGAATCTAAACAATAGCTTAATAAATCAAATATTATTTATAAACAAATATTAGATAATGATCAAATAATCAATATAATAATCAAATATTAGAATTTAAACGCGGTAGTACAAACACCGATGATGCTGAATGGTCTGGTTACACAAAATCGGCAGTAGTTTAGGAAAACATCAAAAAGTCTACGAAATAGTTTTGAAAGACGAGTAGGGGAAAAATGAGAGCTACACACCACTTAGAATCGATGACCTTTCATCTATAGGATAAGCTCTAGAACCAATAAAGTAAAAATTCAAAAAAAAAGAAAAAAAATTGCCCCCCCCCCAGTCACTTAATAAGGGATTTGTTACTAAGACTTTTCTCCCATTTGCAATTTCGCTGCAGTGCTAAAAATTAATTATAATTTCTTGGTGTTGCTAACTATAAGACATTTTTATTAAAAAAAGCGAGCTTGTACACATTGAATTATTCCTTACTGATGTTAAAGAACACTGTAAATTCTTCTTCTTTCTTAAAACAGTCGCGGGACGCTCTCAACAATTACCAAGAGAAAGCATTATTGAAACATGGCTTTTATTTTTACATGAAACGTGAATTATGATCTTTTCATATTCAATAGTACAGTAAATGAAGATTCCCAGTAAAAATTTAGGCTAGTGTATATAGATATTTGAAAAAAATTAAAATGACTCATTCTTAAGAATTGAATACCATTTTTTTTCATTGGAGGACATTGGATTTCTAATATGTCCTTGATAACAGGAAATGGGCTGGGTTTCAATATTTTTTTTTATCCCCTGCCCACACTTTGGGAGGGAAAAAATAATTTCCGTTGTTTGTTCGTTTTTTGTTCGATCAAAGATATATTTGATGAAGGAATGATAAACTAGTTTACTGAGTTACGCTTCAATAGTCTCCCTAGTATATTTATCGGTGATGCAAGTAAGTTACTTACTAATGTTTGTTTTCATCATTTGTTCTCTGATCTAATTCGAAATAATAACATCCTGAAGATTTTCCGAGTATCTTAGTACTGAATTCTTTTAACCTTTCAAAGGGGAAGTAATTTTACGGTAAATTTAGTGAAGTTCGAAAAAAAAATGGAGTTTGAAAAATTCCTAGAAATTTGACTATAAAGACGACAACTTCTTTGCGGAGAACTAAGGACAAGGATGACGGTAATCACCAGTTGGTGCAGTTAGTAAAATGAAGATTTCAGAAAAAGTTCTAATTGATGACTCATATTTACATTTCTTATGATTATATTTACAGATGATTATATTTACATTTTCTTATTTCTATAAAAAAAAAATTAAAGAACACAATTTCGTTCAATCGTGCATTTTTTGCTAATAAGAAGGCATAGATGCTCCAGCACAAGGCGCTAATTCACAATCCAGCGGCCTTTAACGACTAGCTTTCTTTTTTGGAGATTTTGATCGTGGCTGTATTTGCTCCGAACTGCTTTTATTTATTTTTACAAATTTGTTACCTGAACTGAAGCTATGTCAAGAATCATGTTTTTCTTATTTAAAAACAATAGTAAACTGGGGAGAGGGTTATTAAACGTCGCTGGATTGGAAAATCCTGCACGGGGCGCACAATATTTTTTATTATCTAAATCACTCTTGATGGTTTGTAGAAGGATGGTAAGTAGGAGGTTGTGGGTCATAAAGTTTGAGGAAGGGGTGTAAATACGAAATTAACCGACTCAAACATGCTTTATACCTAACTAATGTTTAATTTTTGGTGATCACAAAATTAAACAAGTCGATTAGTACGGATCGAACTTATTACTTCTTATCAAGATTAATCTTCTACACTTTACTTTCGACATTTTATTTTTCTAGCAAAAAATTTTTCAACTAAGTTTTACCAAAACAATAATAAAATAAATAAAATGTTGTTTGTAGTACATGTAACAGAAACACTTGTGAGTTATATTTTTATTTAGTTTCTTTTTATATTCTTTATTCTCATGTGTTTAATTCACTCTTTTATTTCATACCTTTTTCTGTGTATTTCCATTTGTTATTTGATGCCCGTCTTTCTTGACATTTCTATGGTTTTTCAAATGAGCTTTTGTAGTTTCCTCCCAGCAGATATTGTACTTACTTGTTTCTGTAACAGATACAAGCATCGTAGCTCAGCTATTTATCTAATTCTTTTTGGAAAGTATTGATTTATTTTGATTAAATATATCTTTATCTAAACTCTCTATATCTCTAGATTTTTCTTTAGTTATCATTGGACTTCACGAAAAGTCAAGAATTACATTTAATGTCATTCAATGTGTACAGCATATTTGGTTACTTTTGGACATAATCGCCACGAAGGATTTGTCAAAAGGATAGATAAATTTTGAATTCGTTTCTCTGAAGAACGTTTCTGATCTCAAGGATGTGATATTTTTATGATATTCTTAAAAAAAGCTTATTGGTCTGAAACCATTGCTATTTCACCAGACCCACGAGACTCGATTCTCATCGATGTCATTTTTTTACCAATGTTTGATGAGCCTCAATATTGTTTTATATACACATCTCCAAGCCAATATATGAAAAAGCCTAAAAAAAGAAATTTTGCATCACTTAAAAATGAGAGAACTATAAAGAGGGAGACATATCATTGGTCATGTGTAAAGAGAGATCGATGTTTCTAGACCCTTAATTAACTTCAAAGGCTGAATGAAAAAAAAACTTAGGGGAAAAAAAACTTTTCATAGGTCTTTAAAGTATACGCCAGATGAGTGGATCTTCCAAGTAATTATGTTTAAAAAACATGATTAGACACGACATGATATAATGAATTAATATTTTGGTTTTCTTTCTGTAGTTCAAGATAATAGTTCTCCTGAATTGCTGCTGATTCATTAAAAAAGGAAATCTGGAATTTTTTTTTAAAAAAAAAAGGCAATTCATATATGAAATGGATATCATTGTTAAATTTGTGATACTTGTTATTAACAACTTCGTTGTAAAAAAAAAGTTTCATTGTTTTTTTTTATAAAAAAGCAATGCTCCTATAATAGCTAACAAAAAATGTACATTGGCGTTGAGTGCTAAAGTTAAAGAAGTAATCTCTTATTTTTTGTTGCTATATACAGGTTTAGTCTCATAAAAATGCAAAGCATATTTATGCATAGATCTTCAATAGCATTTGTATTGATACAAAAGGTAAAAAAAAAATTATTTTTTAAAACTTGCCTTGTTATGGGTAACAATAAAGTAAGTAATTGCTTCACATTCATTCCCCATCAAAATTCCAACGTGCTACACAAAAGAAACTTAGAAACAATGACTCGATGCAGTTAGAGATTAAACGCACGCAAGACTGGGGATTGGCAATATTCTGAATGAATCTGAGGCATGAAAGTAAAATGCTTTCTAATGAGTTAGGGGTAAAGTTATTACAAAACAAATTGTTTTTATCAGTTTGAGATGAAACAAAGAACCTCATATTATGCTGGAGTTCTTCGTGGCATTGCAAGAAGTAGCCTTCAGACGTGTCAATAGGAAGTGAAGGGATTCGATTGCTATCTTGCTGATCATTTTTCTGAATCCGATCATACTTTAAATATTCTTTATTGTGAAAGTTAAAAAAAGATTGAAAGCGTGACCCCTAAAATTTGACTTAAACTTGTCAGTTATTGATGAGCTGGTGAGATTTTGTTGCGATTTCTTTTAACTGTTTTTCTCGGATCTCCTTTTGAATTTAATATGCGAGCAAGGAAGTGATATTTTTCGATAAATAACGCTTCTGCTTAAATACAAGACTGAGGATTGATTCTGATTGCACATATTGGGGATAAGCAACTATTTTAATGAATCAGAGGCATATAAGTGAAATGATTTCGAATGAACGAGGGGTAAAGTTATTACAAAGTAAATAGTTTTCTTTTCTGTTTGAGATGAAACAAGAAGCCTTTTTTATATAATAAGCTCCTTTTGGCATTGAAAGAAGTAGCCTTCAAACGTGTCAATAGGATTCTGAGCTAGTATATGATAAATTTCAACAGGAAAAAGTTAAATAATTTTTATATCAATGTGTGCAGTACTTCAGCTTTGAACACAAATCGTGGTTTATTTGGACTATTTATTATTTTTTTAAGTCCTTAACATGCATACAATTAATATTGAAATATTATTGTCCCTTCATTTACTCACCTACCGTACCTTACGCCCCCTATGTTCTCAGACAAACACGAGAGTGACAAGGGGAACGGTAAACAAACAGGATAGATAGAGACGAATAGAGAGAGGGGGGGGGGAGAAAAAGAGAGAGTGAGAGAGAGGAATTGAAGTATGTGCTCGAATTTTTTCAGATAGATAAATTTTTAATACTAATCTTAATTGCAAACCTTCTGTCTCGTTTGTATTAGAAGATAATATTGAAGTTAATTTCTCCCGTAGCAGATTAAATTCTAAATGTTTATGATTTTAAATTTAAGTAACAGTTGTAAAGTTCGATATGTGTTTATAGATAATTAATAAATTTTTTATGAACTTAAGAAAAAGAACTAATGTCAACTATTCGTGTAGAAAATATACGAGAAACAACGTTATTTATTCTTTAAAAAATATTCAAGAAATAACTTTACCATTTGCACAGAACTTGTAAGAAAAAAAATCGATTAATTTAATCTTCACAAATAATTTAAGTACCATTTAAAACTTATTTATTAAAATTTAACGAAGGGTTTTAGCAAAATGATTATGTGAGGTTTCGTGTCTATATAGCATTACTCTAAATGGATTTAGTTAGTTTGTCATTGTTTTTTCCCCATAACAATAGCCAGAATGCCAAAAAGTTTAGTTTCGAACATTGAAAACGTGACTTTACAAATTTATTTAAACATAGAAATAATTAGTTGGTTATTGATGAGCTGTCAATTTGAGCCTATGAATCCTTTCGGTTAATCCCTTGATTTATATAAATTTCTTTGAACGATTAATTTAACGCATCAGATGCCTTCGGTTATTTTAAATATCTATTGTTTAAATTTATAGGAATGAACTACATATTTATTTTGTTGTTGATATATTTTCTTCGTTAATGACCGAAACCGGCTTTATTAACTAGCTTGAAAGCATGACTTAGCAATCTGATTTGAATTTGTCTATAATTAGTTTAATATTGATGCGCTGTCAATCTCGTGCTATGAATTGATGATATAAATTAATGTCTTCTAAGAACATTAAAAATAAATCTTTGTTATGACGGTACATTTTTGTATACGTAACTGCTTTTTTATAATTTATCTCTTTTACGCGTATAATTATGTTAATCAACTTATAGGTGAGATTAAGAGCTTCTAGTTAAAAAAATCGGTATTAGATTAGTAGTTTTTAGTAACAGTATCTTTTTTAACTAGAAATATTGAATGATAAACTACTGTATGAAATCTAACTCTCTCATCATATAAAGGTGAAAGATCTAATTACAAAATCGGCATTAAACTTATATAATTTTAACAGTGTTTGCTTTAAACTGTATTGAGTGGCTAAATATTAAATGCTGCTCTTCTTGAATGTACCAACTTAGTTAAACTCGTTATTACACTTGCAATTTATTTTTTATCTACACAGTATTTTCTATCAGCACAGTATTTTTTAAGCACAAAATACGGGTTTTGAGAGGTTACAATGTACAAATTCTCGTATTACATGAATTTGAGGGCTCTTAATTACAAAATCAATCGATTTCGAATTTGCAATGTCTTTAACAACTTGTTTTAAATGGAAATACAGGTATAGACATAACATTTTCATGCTGCCCATTCATTTATCCTTTTTATTTATTACACTTTTCACTTATTAACCTTTTCATTTATCGGAACATGAGAATCTTTCAATAATTCTTTTTATACTTCTACATGATCATTCCCTTGCGCCCAATGAAGTGGTGTCTTGTCATACTTATCTTTTGCATTTATCCGAATATTGGAATTTTTCAAATAACTCTTAACTACTTCTTCATGAGTCCCGCAGTGGACTGATCGTTCAGACACGGCTCCCAGCAGATCACCGAAGTCAAGCATCACTGGCTGCGGTCAGTGTGCGGGTGGGTGACCACTTGGATCAGTCTGCGTAGGGACCGAGTGTGTGCGGTATTGGTCCTCGTTAAACTGTGCTACCGTAAAGTGCTCGACTTCGCGCGCAGGTCGTCGGGCTCCCGAAGCGGGGGTGCCATCCCCTCCACAGAGGTTCAAAATTGTGATGGCATGTCTTCGGATCATCCTCCGGGATGTTTCCCAGGCCGTTGCCAATAGCCCATTGTGCAGCGTAATGCGACGTAAATTAACAACAACAACAACTTCTTCATGATCTTTCTCTGCTACCAAATAAAGTAGTTTCCAGTTTTCATTTCCTTTCGAATTTACCTGAATGCGAGAATCTTTCAATAAAAATTCAATTATTTTTGCATACCTCTTGGATACTACTCAATGAAATGGTGTCCAGTTATACTTATCTTTTAAATTTACCTAAATATTTGAATCTTTCATTAATTTTTTGTTTACTTTTACATAACTCCTCTGCGTTGCCAATTGAAGTGGTTTCTAGTTATCATTTCTTTTTGAATTTACCTGAATGCGAGAATCCTCCAATAAAAATTCAATTACTTTTACATAAACCTTTGATGCTACCCGTTGAAATGGCGCCCAGTTATACTTATCATTTTCATTTATCTAAATATATCTTTCTACTTTAAAAGTAATATCTGAAAGTTTTATCTATATCTTTCATTAGTTCTTTGTTTACTTTTACATAACCCTTCAGTGTTGCCAAATGAAGTGGTTTCTAGTTATCATTTCCTTTTGAATTTACCTGAGTGCGAGAATCCTTCAATAAAAATTAAATTACTTTTACATAGACCTTTGATACTACCAGTTGAAATGGTGTCCAGTTATACTTATCATTTTCATTTACCTAAATATATCTTTCTACTTTAAAAGTAATATCTATAAAAGTTCTACACTATAAGTAATATCTATATCTTTCATTAGTTCTTTGTTTACTTTTACATAACCCTTCAGTGTAGCAAATGAAGTGGTTTCCAGTTATTACGTTTTGAATTTACCTGAATACGAGAATCTTTCAATAACAATTTAATTACTTCTACATTACCTTGTGCCATAACGCAATGACGTAGTTATACTTATATTTTCAATTTACCTGAATAAATGAATCATTCAGTAATTCATTAATTGCTTTTACATAATCTTTCAGTGTTGCCAAATGAAATGGTGTCCAGTTAGCAGTAATTTTTGAATTTACTCAAATACAAGTATCTTTCAATAATTCCTTAACAACTTCTACATCACCATTCCTATCTGTCACATGAAATAATGTCTAGCTAGGTTAAACGAGATTAGGTTATTTTGAATTCGAGATTTTTTGGTTTCGATTGGTACTCAATCTGTAATTACTAATCAGGTATCCTTTTCTTTAAACAGAAAATACGAAGTGGCTATGGTTTAAAATTCTAGTTGACGAATGAAGTTTAAATTTCTTAGTCAAAATAGCTATTAAATTTACATTTTATTTTTATTACTATTACCTTTAACAGAAAATACGAGTTTTGAGAAGTTACCATACAACGTTTCGAGCTCAATAATCAGATCTCTTAAGTCACCAAATGAATCTAACTTTTTGGAAGAGAATTTTCAGTGAGCTTCAACACTCGATGTATCTACCTGCTCATCTGGATATTTCGAAACAGCTGCAGGAGATATTTATGGGAGTTTTTCTTTAGTCGCCTGACCAGATCATTTACCTGAATTATCACTTCCTAGATGCATCTTCAATCAAAAACGTGACCGGCATTTAGAGGAAGAGAATGGGAGAGATGCTAATAAAGAGTAGACGCTAACCTCCAGATGTTGTTAGACTTTTGAAATAGCTAAATTACTCTGAATTCACTTATTCCAGAATAGTTTTGCCACAAAATATTTGAAACTTAAGATTCCGTTTTTTTTTATTTATTGTAAAATAATAGATCGGCGTTGTTCTAGATACAGTTCGATGCCTAACTAAGATCCTAAATGACCGCTTGTGCGAAATATCGGAAAATAGTGAGTAATAACCTTATCTAAGGGATTTAACTACTGAATTAAACCATTACGCTGTCTATTACGAAATGTAAGACTGGCTATAATTAATTATAACTCTTATATTTGTTTAAAACCCATTTTTTAAGCATTTTGAACTAATTTTCTACCTTTATGACTAAAAATTATAGTTGTCTTATGTTTATTTTAGAATGTTTATGAATAAATTATTTTTTGTATTTTTGCTACCTATTGCGCAAATGCGGAATGCTATACGATTGGGCAATGAGCCATAAAAGTCCTTTATGATGTCTTGCGGCATCTCATTCCACTGTTGCTGTAAAAACACCGCTAAATCGACCTAACTCGGAAGCTGTTCAACTTGCTGTCCCAAATGGTCTCAGATGTGTCCGTTTGGCAACAAATCTGGACATCGAACAGGCCATAGAAGGGTGAAAAGGAGATGGAGGCATTCCTGTGGCACCCTTGTTGGAAGTGGCCACGCATTAAAAACTGCACATCTTCAGATTTGAAAATTGGCTCCCGTGAGCCCTGCCATTAGTGGCAACACATGTGGCTAAAGTATGTCACGAACGTACTGTTGAGCTGTAATGGAGCCATGGATCAATGTTCTGTGTGATTTTGTGTTGTGTGCGATAGCATTCCATACCATCATACTAGCTTCCAAACTCGTGCACGATGGTCATCACTGAAGACGACCTGCTTTCATTCAGTTGTAGTCCAATCTTGTCGAGAGGGATATCACTCCTTACTGAGGCAACGATGGGTAGGTGTCAATCCTCCCTACGCCATTTTTTATATTTGTAATTGAACAGCTCCACTTTCTGTAAATAATTATATAAATTGGAAGAAAATTAATAACTACAATTTTCTGAAATATGGTTAAGTCCACCATCACTCTATAATGATCGCCCCGATATAGCTCTCGCGAAGTTGTGTTTCTCTTTAACTTCGGATTATTTGGTATTGTGGAGGGTAAAAAAAAGGGTTATAATAAGTTTCATCAATAATCATATACTACCAAATTATAAATGTTGCTATCAATCTGAAAGCATTTGCCCAAGTGTCACAAGTTGTCATCGCTGTAAATAATTTTGTATTTATTGTTTACCGGTGACCTCCATTGCGCTACACTTTCAGAAAACCTCTCTTTATGCATTTAATAATTTTGTATTGATCGTTTAACGAAGACTTCCGTAGCGCTGCCCTTTCCGTAAAGCATCCTAATATTATACATGTTTGTAACTTTAACAAGGTGTTCAATTAACAACGTTTCTCTTTAAATTGAACTATATTAAAAGATTTGGCTTTTCTGTATATTTATGCATTAAGTAATTTTGTATTTATCTTTTAACAAAGACTTTCGTTGAGCTGGCTATTCTGTAAAATACACTAACATTATACATGTTTGTTTCTTTAACAAGGTGTTCAATTAACAACGTTTCTCTTTAAATTGAACTATATTAAAAGATTTGGCTTTTCTGTATATTTATGCATTAAGTAATTTTGTATTGATCGTTTAACAAAGACTTTTGTTGAGCTGGCTATTCTGTAAAACACACTAACATTATACATGTTTGTTTCTTTAACAAGGTGTTCAATTAACAACGTTTCTCTTTAAATTGAACTATATTAAAATATTTGGCTTTTCTATATATTTATGCATTAAGTAATTTTGTATTGATCGTTTAACAAAGTCTTTTGTTGAGCTGGCTATTCTGTAAAACACACTAACATTATACATGTTTGTAACTAAATAACAGAGTTGGCCGTTGATTACAGTAATCGATTACAACTGTAATTGATTACAGATAATTACAGCTATGTAATCAATTACTTGTAATCACGATTACAAGTAATCAATTACTTGTAATCGTGATTACAACTTTCAAAAATTTTTGATTACAGCTGTAATCATGATTACAATTTTGATTACAGTAATCAATTACTTGTAATCACGATTACAAGTAATCAATTACTTGTAATCACGATTACAAGTAACAAGTAATTGTAATCACGATTACAAGTAATCAATTACTTGTAATCGTGATTACAACTTTCAAAAAATTTTGATTACAGCTGTAATCATGATTACAATTTTGATTACAGTAATCAATTACTTGTAATCATGATTCCAAGTAATTGCGATTACAAGTAATCACAACAAAAACGATTACGAGTAATTATGATTACAAGTAATCAAAATATATGATTACATGTAATCATGATTACATGCAATTTGATTACATGTAATTGTGATTACTTGTAATCAAACTATACGATTACAAGTTATTACGATTGTATACTATAGTCAAATTTTTTATGTAAGTATTCATGTGTTTACATATTTTATGTACATAGAATGTATGCACGCATGAACGTACAATTTGCGATTCCTATACATACAATGTATGCACAAACGTTGTTTGTACGTACAATATTCATAATTATATTGTAATATACTTAATGCAATGCGCATATGCTTAGTACATATAATTATGCATTTATGATACATGTACGCATGTATGTTAGTTTGTACAAAAAGGCAATGTTTTGTATCTTTGTATACATAGACAATGTATGTATGAACGTATATGAAAATAATGTTTATGCGCTTGCATGCTTTTATGTACTTAAGTACATATATTGTATACATTTACGATAATAGCACGTATATACAATGTGCGTATGTATATAAAATTGTACGTATTTACGTACAATATGTAAGAATGTTATTTAAAGGTGCAATATATGCACATAGTTTCGTAAATAAAATGCGTACATGTATACATGCATATTCATATGTACATCGATATATGTGCAAGCAAAGTATGTACTTATGTACAACTTACGTATGTACTTGTATAACTACATACTTTGTTAATACTTATGCGCATGTAATGCATGGATGTACAAAAAAATAGTTATATGCACAATGTACACATGTACATACAACGTATACATGTACATAATTACAAGTAATGTACAGATACATGCACACATTTAAATATATGTAATTACAATATACAAATACATTGTGCATATATTAAAAAAATTTATATGAGTAAAGTTATTAAAATTTGTTTTAAAATTTATTCTAAGGCATATGAAACTCGACCACATATTTTTTAGAAAGCAAACGATAATTTTATTTTGAATTTCTAAATATTAATTCCACACATAAAATGTACCGTTTTTCTTAACATTTAAGAAATTTCTATGAATCATGCATTATGTTATAACAAAATAAATCTGTCATTTCATGAAAAAACCTGAAAATAATTTTTTATTCAGAGAATTTCAAAATGATATAGAACAATTAAAGCTGAAAACTAAATTTAAATATCGTTTGATTTTGTCATTTAACTTGCTTGAGTCATTAAAAGCTAACTTACATGCATTTTATTTATTTGCATTGTACACATATTTAGACATGAATGTAATGTACATATGTATACGTGTAATGTATGTACGCATGTACAATGTATGTACATACATTCATGTATTGTACGTGCATATATAGTACATATGGAAATGCATACATGGAACATACGTGTATTGTACATGTGTGGATACATTCATTGGACATATATACATTGCACCATACGCATAGATAGGGGTAGCATGCGTGTACACACGTAAAATTTGTACGAAAGAATTATGCCCAATATATTTATGCACATATGTACTGTATATGTACACACAAATGTACATTACATGAACATTATATGTTCATTTCATCATATGTACATTATATGAATCTACATCTGTACGCTATATGTATATACATCTGTGCAATATATGCATCTCAAATGTGTGTATGTACGTACGTTATGCATGTCGAATGTATGTGTGAATATATGTAAAATATAAATACGCCCAATATACGTACAATCGTACACAAATGTATTATGCATATTTGGATACATACATTGAGCATGAACATATTATGTATATGTACATAAATACACTGGACATGCATATCATGTACATGTATACATACATATATTGTACATCCTACAGATATACCTATATTGTATATGCATACATATATTATACTGTTCATAAATAAATTGCACATGCATGCATGGGACATACATTGTACAGACAATGTATGTATGTTCGTACAAACACAAGTACTTGTATATACATGCGTACATGAACATAGATATACATTTTACATACACAAATATTTGCATAAAATGCATATATTCATTGGGTATAAATGTACATGTCTACATTGTTTGCACATACATACGTAATTATTATCTATATACATACGTACATATATTTTTTACCTACAATATAAGTATATGTACATGTGTGTGAAACTAAAATGTCTGAATATATGCACTAGATAAAATCATATGTACATACATTTTAGTTACATTCATTTGTACGTATACAAATACGTACAAAATGCAGTACATGTTAATACGTGCAAAATGTATCATTATAAAATACATTCTACTGTCTACTGTAAAATATAATTATTTATAAGAATACAATAGTCTTGTAATCGTGTATTTAGATTACATGTAATCATAATTACATGTAATCAAATTACATGTAATCAAATTACATGTAATAATATATTTTGATTACTTGTAATCATAATTACTCGTAATCGTTTTTGTTGTGATTACTTGTAATCGCAATTACTTGGAATCATGATTACAATTAATTGATTACTGTAATCAAAATTGTAATCATGATTACGGCTGTAATCAAAATTTTTTGAAAATTGTAATCATGATTACAAGTAATTGATTACTGTAATCGACTATGTAATCATGATTACAGCTGTAATCAAACTTTGTAATCGCGTTTACAAGTAATTGATTACTGTAATCAATATTGTAATCATGATTACAGCTGTAATCAAAATTTTTGAAAATTGTAATCATGATTACAAGTAATTGATTACTGTAATCAAAAAATGTAATCAATTACATTTTTGGCCAACTCTGCTAAATAAGCTGTTCAATTAATAACTTTTCTCGTTAAATTGAACAATATTAAATGATTTGGCTTTTCTGTATATTTGTGCATTAAGTTATTTTGTATTTATTGTTTAACGAGGACATCTGCTACGATATAGTTCAAGAAGAAAAACACATTTCTATTTTTCATGAGTGCCAACTTGATAGGGTGTTAAATTAACAATTTTACGTTTAAATTGAACAATATTGCAGTGTAATGATTTTCTAGAATTATAGATTTGTACCATATGGTTTATCTTGTCACCGTACTAGGAGTATGGATGTGAACACAATGTCAAACTTCTCTATTGGGTATAGCGTTTGACTTAAAGTAATCGTAACGCTAACCTTATTTTCTAACTCTTACTGATAACGCGATTTGTTGAGAAATTTTGTTCTTGCTTTCTGATGCTCCAATAGCGTTATCGTTAGAAGAAACTGTAACGCTTTGCAAAATCTATCTAAAATGGTTGAACATTTTCTTAAATTTCTAACCGTGTAAGTGTAGATTTAGTTCTGTCACGTTTTAATAAGAAAACAGACAATGTGTTAATAAAAACTAGGAAAAATCATGCACTTAGATGAAACAATTAATGAAATATTAAATTAAAAACTAGTTTTTGTTATTTTTTTTAAATTTTAAAACGCCAGGAAAGCCAGTAAATATGTTTGTAATGTTTGCTATCATACAACATGTCTATTTTATCACGCTCCTGGGCACATATGGCAACGTTACTTTTAAAAAGTAACGAGTAAAAGTACAAGTATTTTTAAAAAAAGCAACGAGTAAAAAGTAAAAAGTTCTTATTTTAAAAAGTAACGAGTAAAAAGTACAAGTAAAAGTACAAGTACTAAGCAAAAAAAGTAACGATTTAAAAGTACATTTCTAGGAAATCGAAAATTCAAAGTAACCTAAAATTTTATTGAATAATATTCTTATGCTCTTTAAAGTTTTTGCCAAATTGTTGTCATTTATTTAATTATTTTTAATTTTGAAAGTTATGGATTTAAATTTATTTTTAAATTCGAAAGAATATAATATAATTTTATAATATAATCGTATAATATAATTTTAAAATCAAATATGGTTTTAATTTCAAACTTTTTATGGATTTGCACGAAAAAGAAATTTTATCTATTGATTTTAATTTTTAGTTTATTATTTTTATTTATTTAAATTACCATTGATTTAAAATTGTTTTACTCTTTAGAGACACGTTTTAAAAGCACAAACATAAACAAAGCATAGATAGCTTTGTGATCTTTGAGCTAGTAAAAAATTATTGAATGTGCAGTATAAGTTGAAACAGAAGGTATTTAAACACGAAGTTAGCTGTGAATGCATGTATATTGCACATTAATTTTATAAATTAAAAAAAAAACATAAGCATTTTTTTTCAATTTAATATTTTTTTTTTAGAAAGCTCACCGAGTTTTAGAAAAAAAGTAACGATTTCGTTCGATATTTCCGTTACAAATACTTGTACTTTTTCCCTAAAAAAGTAACGAAAGTACAAGTAAAAGTACTAAATTTAAAAAGTAACGAAGTACAAGTAAAAGTACGTACTTTTTACTTGTTCCGGCGGTACAAGTAACGAAAGTAAAAGTACTGCCATATATGCTCCTGGGTTATATATGTTAAACATGACTCTTTTTTTAATAAATTTTTTATCTCGCAATTGAATTTATATTCTGCTGCTCCAACTTTCACCTACATCTTTGATAGTCACTTAAGGAAGTTCTACAGGTCGTTAAAGTAAGATTACGATTTGTACGTAAAAGAATTTTTTTCTTCTAAAAAGCATTCATAATGACTTTCACGTTCAACGGTCAGTGTGCTACAAATATTTTCATAATTTTATTCCTTTCTTACTTTTTTTCCTCATCCTGTCTAGCCTGTTTTTTTATGTCATGATGCCACTTTATTTTTAAATAAAATATTTCTGATATCCTAGGAATGTAAAAGAGCTGACACTTATATGTAAATATTATTTTATATTCATATTTTATTTCTTAAAATGGTTTAAGCGCAGGTGCAGAAGTGACGTAGCAATGATTTTTCTGAGATTTTTTTTTAAAAAACTGTTTTTTAAATTGAGATTTAAAATCTTCCTTTTTTCAAATTTCTGCATGATCACGACTTTTTTACAGATTTGCATAAACTTAAAAAACTGAATTTGTTCGAGAATATGAAATATATTAATAGACTGAAATAATACTTTTCGAATGCGCCTAAGTGGTTGGATTTCTCTACCAATTTAAACTAACCAGGGCATTTTTTTGGCTACATCTATGCTTTTAAAATAAATAAATAACATTGAGTTAACCTACAAAAATGGTCTAACGAATTTCAATTATAATTTTTGTATTTCCATCATTATCGGAGGCTAATCTTATGTTGCCTCTAGTCTTTATTTTTAGGATTACGTCAGAAACAAGAGTGGGCAAAAGCAAAATCAAACAACAAAGGTTTTATTTTCTTTTTAAATTTATTTCCAATAAGTGTACTTAGAAAAACTAACCATGGATAAAACTATCAGAATTTAGTATAATTTACTATGTTTCTTATTTCACAGGAATACCAAAGAACTCGATAATGCGAAGCGGTAATGATTTTGGAAATATTTACAATAAAATATGATTTTATAATATGTGATAAAATTTGGTAAATGTGGTAATTTTATAATAAAACCTTAGAGTAGGGCAAAACATTCATTTATTCGGTAAAATTTACTTTTCAGTTTTGCATTCTTTACTGTATATAAAGGATGCAAACAGTAATTGAACTGTAATTTTGAAAACCGGAATTAACGGTAAAACGTTACCACATGAATGGTTTAAATTCCGTATGTTTTGGTTTCATTAACCTATTTTTTTCTCTGTGTGGTGGTATGAATACAATTTTTACTTTTGAATTTGCCACATAAGTCGTTTTGAAAACATATTAACGTTTCACTTTGGCTAAAAATATGTTACCAAATTATCCTTAGAATTTAACCTTGCACTTATATATTTATGCATAGTTAAACTTCTAAATTTAAAATGTAGGAAAGCTTTGAATTTATATTTATTATCCATAATATTTTTGAAGCAAATTTTGCATTTTGCACATCTTGCAAACTATTATTCTAGCATAATTCTTAACTTGGATAATGCGTCATTTTATTCAAAAAACAATGTTTTAATAACGAAAAAGAAATTTTTTCAGTATATGCTATTACAGAAGGGGAATTTAGAAATCTTTTTCTAATTTATAATTTTTTTTTGGGCACAAAAAACAATGTATCAAGGCAGATTTTGGTTAATAAATAACAATATGTGGTGCAAAATTTGAATGTATGATTCAAACACTTTTCTTTACAAAGAATGTAAATGAAAAAATGTACGTATTTAAATATAACGGAATAAAAGTCTTAAACAAGAATATTATAATTTTAATATGAAAATGCCTCTGATACAAATTGTAAAAACTTTAAAATCTTGGTAGAAGAACTTTTTAAATGAATTATAGCTGAATTATACAATAAGTATCAGATTATTTTTTTAAGTAAAGCATGAAAAGTGTTTAAATAAGATTAATTGTTAACTCTTAAGTCTAATTTTGTACACAAAATTGGAATCTTTATGGTTTACTATTAGATCTTCAATTTTACGGGCTATGGACTTTCTTGGATGATATAATGCTTGCATATCAAATTATTGTGCCATTTTTAAAAGATAATATCATGAAACAAGACATTATGTATTTCATCTTCAATTATGCATCAGCTACTAATTCAATACGTCAATGGGAATATTATTAAATATATTATTTATATATGTATTTAATTTATTGTGGCGCATTAGTGGCTTTCCTATGCCCTTTGCATGTTTAAGTGTCCCCAAACTGTTATACCAGCCATTAATTTTCCCATTTGTTTTATTTTTTGTTTTCTACATAATGGTTTAAGACAAAAAAGAAGAAAAAAACTATATTTTTGGGGTTAAGATTGAATTCTTAGGCAGAGTTCTAATATTATTCCTTCTTAAATTATCGAAGCTATTCTTTTGTCAACACAAAATGAAAAAGTGCTATTCCACAGGGCAAAAATAATGCTAAAATTGTAAACGATATTGTGAACCCCGTTTACTTATTTTCGCAATATTTAAATCTATCTTTGTTACACATGTTTCATTTACAATAAAAATAAAGTTAATAATTTAAAAAAAAGTGTTATTTTGGGAATGAGAATAATAGAGAATAATACTTATATCATCTCCTAATTGAGAGAGAAGAGCCACTTGTTTCTTCCAAGAATTTCTCAGAGCGCTTAAATCCTACCAAAATTGTACCTGTTTGTGGCACCTAAAATTAAATCTGTTAACTATCGTTATAATTTTATTTACATATTTGATAGTGATTAATTTAAAACATATTCGAATGATTCTCAATGATTTCTGTAGAAAACAAATAAAATGCCAATGAGTTGAAAATTAATGTTCTATTTACCGTCAAGTCGGTGCATTTAATTTCCATTTTCTTTCTTTTTTCTTTCTCAAAGGAGCGACTTTCAAATCTTTCTCGCCAAAAGTGCTCGTCTTTGATAAAGATTGTGTTTTACTATGGAATGGCAACTATGCAAGGGCAAGTTTTACGCTTGATTTAATTATCCAAAATTCTATAGTTTGTTGTCACAGGCTTTTGTGGCATCAGCTGTAGTTTTGCTATCTTTGTATCTGTTCTTTTTACTTGTACAGCTGCCCTTCTGATATATTTCATTAAACTGCTAAGAAAAATTAATTGGCGGGAAAAGAGTTTTTAGAACTTACGCAAACGAAAAACACACACACGCACAATGTCGTATTGTTGAATTTTTATTTTTATGTAAAGGTGTTTGATATAATTTTTTACCATCTATCATTATTTAGTTTTGATCATAGGATTTTGTGATCTCATATAAGATGGAATGCATACCTAAATACTAAAAGCTCCATTTCCTGCAAGCTTCGCTATCCAATTTCCCATTTATTCGCAGTCATATTTATTTCTCGTTATGAAACAGAAATTACATTTAAAAGCGAAATTCATTCAATTTTTGATATTTTGCTTCATTTATATCGATGACGCAGAAACATTTATTGTTATTTCAAGTTCAACATAGAAAACAACTAAACTGTTGATAAAAAAAAGTATTTGTTTTTGTATTAATTGTAATTGTTTGCAAATTCTTATGCGAATGCTAAATATTCAATAAAGATCAACATTCATAACAACCCATTAGAAGGTATATACATTAAAATATGTTTTCAATTGAAATATTTCTTTTTATAAATATGAATACTATTTTTATTTTAGTAGTTTTATGAAAAAAAAAGCAACTTTTGGTTTCATTTAGAGCTCTAAGCTGAGAAAATATTATCGATTAAAATAAACTTAGGAATTTCTTATGTTTTGGTAATAGGAGCGTGAAGCGTATTTTCCACGCTATAAGTATATTAATTTATATACTTTTTTTCTTTACTGTTCAACTAAGTTAAATATTTTTCTATCTTTAACCTTTTTAATTGTATTATTTTTGCTATAAAATTTCTGAAGAATAACTTCAGGAAGAAAGCATTTCGAATAAAATAACTTCTGAATATCTATTTTTATGCAAAATTATTCTTGAAGTCTCTTTTTTTTAATGTTTTTCTTCCATTTCTTTCACCCGACATTTCCGTTATGAACAGTAACTATACTTAATGTTTGTTTTTCTAAGTGATAAAAAATGCCAACATATATTTAATCTCTTTTTCTTTTGTTGTAGGATGTGGCATCTTTGCCCACCAGATGTCGCCACTAAAGTCACCTCGTGATGATCCCGGTGAGTTATTCAAAACTTAATATTTTTCACAGAGAAAAAAGATATCTTAAAAAAAATTTCTTTTTTAAATAGAAATAAACATTGTTTATAAATTTTGATTGTACTTCTTGTACGTTTAAAACTTTTTTGATCTTCTGCAAAGAGCACCAGTGAAAATTTAAGCATTCTTGCTTGTTTGATCAAAAGTGGTTAAACATAAATTGGTAAATATAAGTTAATCAAATTATTAAAAAGGAAGCATGTCTTCAAGTTTTTGCAGGAGTGACAAAAACTTTGATGATTCAAAAAACTTTGATGATTCAAAAAACTTTGTTTCTTTTCAAAAAGGTTTATTTTTAATCCATCGCTAACTAAACATGTTTTATTTTAGTATTAAACTAAATAATATTTCAGTTTAAAATACAATTCTGAAAACTTAGCCATATTATATTTCTGTAGCATTTAAATGTGGTTCCGTCTTTTAAATAGAGGCCAATAATAAGTCATAAGCAGTAGGTAAATTATTTTCATTGCTAATTTTTAGTAGTTTCATTTTTAATTATTAATTGCTAAATTATTTTTTCAATTTTAATTTTGTAGGAGTTAAAATTCTAAAGACATGCTCGTCTTTGACTACGATTTGTTAAAATTTAGGTCTTATAACTTATAAGAAAAAAAGTTTTTGATGTTATGAAAACTAATTTAACAAATGATAGAATTAATTAAAGATTTTTTTAAAATTCTCAAATTTATTAAATATTACATGTTGTTAATATAAATACACTCCTAATTTTCGCACAGTAAAAGTATCTAATAATTTATTTAAAAATTATTTCCATATATATTCAATTTCATCGTCAAAAGAAAAAGTTTTTGTTACTCCTTGCTCAGTTGATAGTAGTATTAATACAAAATTTTTTACTCTTTTTTTTATGAACATGATTGATCACTTTTTTTTCGTCACTGCCTAATTTAAGCTTTGAAAAAAGTCTGGGCATACATTAAAATAGAGGACTTCAACTGGAGGTGCCGCAGATCCCTAGAGTCCCTTGGGACTTTAACAGGGGTTCCGCAACAGATCATTATTTGCTTCATAAAAGTGTCAATATTTTCGTAAAATTTTAATTTTTATAAAAGATTGAATTCTTAAAGACATTTTTTAAAAAAAATAGTGCGTGGAGTACCTCCGCGCGGAAGAAGTTAAATTTCGTAACCTGCGACGTTAATAGTAGAAGAATCAGTAGTCGTAGAAGGATCACTAGTTCTATTCAACGACTCTTTTTCCTGCTCCGCTCTCTTCCGTGCTCTGTAATCACGGTTAGAGCCCCTGAATTAGACAGGCCGACTCTTCATCTATTTTTGCTCCAAAGAGCTAACATAACGCTAACTTGCGAACTTTTTTGCTCCAATATTGCTTGATAGGTCAGCTTTGATAGTATAGGAGCCTTAATCACGGTCATATTGTGCATTTTTCTCTCGTGGACCTCTTGAACCAGTGAAAGTGCTTGTGGTTGCCTCATCGTCTCGTCATGGAAAATGTATTTGTATTAATTAAAGCCCCTGAATTAAACAGGCCGACTCATCATCTATTTTTGCTCCAAAGAGCTAACATAAGCACAATACTAACATAACGTTAACTTGCGAACTTTTTTGCTCCAATATTCGCGATCGCAACGAACTGTAGGGGGTGTTGTTGTATGAGACTAATACCTGCGATTTCTATATGAACAGTCATTCAGTTACTCTGGAGACGTCGTTAATGTAGCGTGTAGCATTGTAACGTTCCTTCTTTAATGTGGCTTATTAAATTTAAAAAAGAAAAATGTGATATCCTAAATTATACAACCGAAAACAAGATGGCATCTCTTTTTCTTTTTTTTTTAAAGAAGGAACATCCAAAACACAACTGAAAAATATTTGTAAATAAACAGAAAAAAATATGTATATTCTTATAAGAGTTAAAACCTAATGCCCGAGAAATAGTATTACTAAATTTAATGATATAACATGAAAGGTCCATTTAAACTTTACATTCTATAGTTTTAAGAATCATATTACTTCAAAAATTAAAATGAACAAAAAGTATTATTAATCCTCATAATTTTATGAAATTTAATTTTGTAAGCAAAGTTTTTTGACAACAATTTTTATCAAAAAATTTCAAGTTTCAATAAAAATCATTATTTAGAAACTAAGAAAAGTAAAATAAAGAATGTTGACGAAACAAAAACAAAACAATTCTTTTTTTGTTGCCATTTTAGTGCTACGAAAATTCGTCTTTGGGATTTGCCAAAAACAAAACAAGATGCAATTTTATTTTTTCAGGAGGGAAATATTTTACCGAAAAAACGAAAATGTACCAATTCCAACAACACGAAACTTTATCTTGGTAAACGTACGTTTTGGAAATGTTATTTCATTTGGAATCTTATTTATCAGAGTTCATATGGCGATATGATTGTTTTCAATCTATGCTAAACTCTATATCGGCTCATTTTCCACCGAAATCCGATTGACTATTTTGATTTTAAATAAAGTGTTTTATTTAATGAATTGTCGCAGAAATTTTAAGTGTAGATTGACGGCACTTAAAAACCGCCAAATCTGTAGCGGCGGTGGCGTTAATACGTAAGTACCGAATTTTTATTCCATACTTTTCTGAATCATATTACTTCAAACATTGGAATATACAAGAAGTATACATAAACACATAATGTTATACCATTTAATTTTTCAAAAAAAGTATTTTGAGAAAAATTTTTATCAAAAAATTATAAACTAAAAAACGGAAAATAAAGAATTCTTAGGATAAAAAAACGATTTTAAGAATTCTTTACATTGTAATAAAAACTTTCATATTGTTTCTTTTTTTATTATTCTTATAGTTCTTAATCAGACGTAAAAACCATTCTGTAGAGAACCATCATCAAATGAAAAAAAAAATATTTACAAGCAAATTTTTTATTGTAAAAAGCATTGCACTTACCTGATTTATAATTCCCGGAGAATTCCAAAATGATAAGTTCCTTGTTTGAAAACTTTATTCTCAAATAATAGATACATAGTTTATCCCTTCATTACTTTTAGATAACATACTACACAGCAAAATTTTATAATTGTAAGATCTTGATATGAATTTGAATATGTAGCTAAAAACAGAATAGCTGAATTCTAGTTGAACTTATTCTTTCAAAACTAAAAAATACTTACCAAGAAAACGATAAAAATTAATTAAGAATCAGCACAAATGGCACTATTTCAAGTAACTTGGATAATTTTTATTGCTGTTTTCCGAATTATATGGATACAGAAATATATACTATTCTATAACAAAGAAGAATATGCTATAACTATTACAATTCTGTATGTTCTGAATTCATATTTATTCACAGGAATGACGAAAGCAATGTTGACTTCACTTTAATTCGTAATGAATTGAAGACAGAAGAAATGCATTTTAACTTAATACACACATCTGTAACAGTATCCGAAATCGGAAGTCATCAGTTGCAAGTTTGTTGATAATAGAAATTAAAAATTATTGAGGAATTTTTCTTCAAATGTTTGGCGTGTTCTGTTCCTGAAAGATTTACTAATATTCTGGAGATTTTTTTCAAGTTCTTCGGTCTTTTCCTTAGGGAAATTTTGTTTCTTATTTGCTGCTAAAAAATGGCGTCTGATTCTGTCAATGACTTTGATGGAACTAAATGAAAACGTGATAAATTAATGTCTGATATTTACAGGCTCCCGCTAGACGGCGTACTCGAGCGTTGCGATCGCGAATTGCTTGATAGGTCAGCTCTGACAGTATAGGAGCCTTAGTATTAATAATGTATGTGAATGCGTCATAATGTAATTTCAAAAGAGAAAACCTAACAATCAATTGATATTCACAAGAGACGTACCTTGACATAGCCTTAAATCCGACGCATTGTCCGTGGGATTGTTTTCACTCTTTTTTTACAATTGTTATCCACTAAATTTGAAAATAAAAAATACTATCCTATTAAAATATATGTGTACCAAATCAAACTAACAAAATATTTATAGAAAAACAGTACTTTTATGACTTTTATTATTTTTATGCTAGTGAGAACCAAAACAATATGGAAATGAATGAGGGAAAACTGGATCCTACCACGTGATTTCCCGGCCAATAAAAATGTAGCGTTAAACGTTTAACGCTTCCTTGTTGGAAGTCGCATAAGAAGTATAACTTCAAAAAAATATTTCATCGATGAAATGAAATCTCAAATTTAGTAAAAGTCACGTGCCTCAAATATATTAATCGAGACTCATTAGGTAAAGTATTAGTCTCCTTTTTTTGGCTCAGGTAAAGAGAATCAGCAACTTATTTGGCACGTTTTCTTAGGCTTTTTTTTACCATAGTCTTAGTGCACCAAAGCCGATATTTTCGTCTTTATTAATTTCTTAATAATTATAAATTGAAATATTGTTACTTCTGTTTATTATTCATAGAATATATTTTAGGAAAAAAAAACTACCTTACTATTTATTATCTCGTTGAGATGTTGCATTGCAGTGAAATAAAGGAATGATAAAATTAAGGATAAAGCTACGATATCCTATTTTTACTGAAATTGTGAAAGGTTTCTCCTAAGTGCAAAAAATTGAATACCCCTGCATTAGAGGATATATCAATGAAGAAATTTTCTAACAAGCATTTGGTAATTTGCGTACAGATTTTTGCATGAGCAGGTTTTAGAAAATAATTAAAGTGAACCTTAAGCTTTTATAGAAGTTTTCGTGCTATAGAGCATTTTGAATTAAAATAAAACGAGGCGGAAGAAGACGCCGATATTTTTATAGCTTTAACCACGGCTTTAATAATTGAAATATCTGCAGAGTTAATTAATAATGACGATTTTCAAAGTTTCGTCCAAACCCTACACAATTTCCGAATGATGTATCATTTTTCATGGTCCCTTTGTTATGCATTATTTTACTTGAGGTTGAGTAATTTTTTTTTTAGCTTTCTTGCGGTGTTTTATTATTTTTCGTTTACTTGAGATTCCTTCGCTAATTGTTAATAACTGTTTTATTAAAATATCGAAAAATATAAAAAGAAGCTAAATGTATCAATTCTTTCTTGAATTCGTGGCAGAAAATATCCAGAAATAAACGGCTTCATACTTTGATTGAAAAATTTTTTTTACCTCCTTATTTTAAATAAAATTTTTATGAACTGCCTTTTACAGTATTTTCAAATGTAATTAACCTTTCATAATTTGCAAAAAAAAAAACTCAGCTTTTATTGTTATTTTTTTTTACCACTGTTGTTGAAATAGATTCAACACTGCGATCTAACTTATTTCTATCCCCCCCCTTTCTTTATCTTTCATATTTTTTCAAAAATAAATAAAGAAATAACTAAATTTTTTTAAACATAACTTTTTTTTAAATATGAAATGCCGGAATTGAGATTCCAACTAATATTCTTTTTTAAGAAAACATAGTTATTTTTATATTGTTATCTCATAATTTTTCTATATGTGATCTGGCCTGGAACAGGAAGCAACCTTAATGAAGTGTTAAATTGAATCATTTTCCCGTTACATTTTAACGGGTTCGTTTATGTTTTGTAATAACATTTAATATGGTTTAGTTTGCTCGACAATATGTTTAAACCTGGTACCGTAAGAAAGTTGCGGCAAATTTTTGCACATAACATAGCTCCAAAATAGTTAATAACATAGTTGTGTTTTTTGTGTTTAATTGTTGTGTTAGTTATCAATAATGTTTTGTGTTAAATTTTTTTTTAGTCTGAGGAAAAAAGTATAGTCAAAACTACCGGAATATGGTAAAATTTACCGAGTTTTTGACTTTATGGAGAACACCAAAAAGCTCGGTAATTTTCACCTAAGCACTTTGGTAAAATTAACAATAAAATATGATTTTATATCATGTGATAAAATTGGTAAAGCATGTCCTTAGAGCATGTCCTATAAACCATTTATGCGATGTAATTTATTTTTAGTTTTGTATTTTTTACTAAATGTGTGGTAATAAGAACAAGAATTTTGAAAACCAGTATTTCCGGTAAACCGTTACCATGAACGGAGAAACTACCAAATGAATAGTTAAAATACCGTCGTATAGCTTTATTTTATAAACCAAAATTAAGTTTTTTTTAAATGTTGCATTATTTAATACTAGAGTATTAGATATAATTTGCTTTTTCTGAATTTTTTTTAATTACAAATAGAATTACATTTCCTAAGCTTTTACTTATAAAGTTATGTAACATTTTTGATTTTTACATAAAGAGAACATTTTGTTCAAAAATAAATTGGAAATATATTTATGACTATTCAAGTTCAAAAACTCCACAGCATTTTAAAATTTCTTAATATTTCCAACTTTTTAAAATAAACGAAAACCAGTATAATAAGAAAACCAATATATTTTGTATAATTTAAAATACATAAAATATAGTTATGAAAAAATTAAATTTTACAGTCTTATTCTTTCAAGAGAAACTTTATGAATGATAGAAAAAATATTAATAACTCAATATTTAGTTTAAATAGGAAATAAGTAATCTCTTACACGCCTTTTAGGATTTGATTGAGCTTTTTGTTTCGAAAACCTCAAGTACTTGTCATAAAATAAAATGAAAAAAAATATTTAACACCTTTTTTTCTGTAAATATTTATTTCAAAGAAAATTAATTCACCTTCTGTTTTTAAAACTTTGCAAAAGTCGAAACCTCACATGAAAAGAAACTAAAAAAATGTTTTAAACATTTTATTTCTCAATGGTAATCTTTTTATGTGTTAGTATTTCCCCCTTAGTTTCTGAAAGCTTACAAATTGCTTTTATTTTAATGGAAGCAAATTCTTTTATTCAGAGCCTCGCATTTATTGTTTCGATAAAAAGTTTAATAAAGCATAAGATAAAATAATATTTTAGTGAAATTTCAGAAGTAACGAATATCAAAATTTAATGTGTTTCTAAGTTATCTTGAAACACTTACTAGGTAATTAATGCTCCCAAAAGTTACAGTATTTCGTAAGCTTATTTTATTTTTAAAGTGTATGTTTTTGGTTACAACTATTTTGATACTTTTTTAAAAGGCATAAAAGTTTTTATAAGCAACGTAAATTTTTGAAGTAGTGAATTTTATAGTTAGAGTGTTAATTTAAAAATTCTGAAATAAACATTTGTTAAATAAGAAATTAAAACTAAACCTACTTTTCTGAAAGTTTTAAATTTGCTTTTATTTTAATGGAAGCAAATTCTTTTATTCAGTTCGCGCATTCAGTCTATTGCATTCACATATTCGCATTGTTTTCTACATTAAGATTTTAAAACATGAGTTAAAGCAAATATTTTAGCGAAATTTCAGAAGTTGCAAATATCAATTTTAATGTGTTTCTTGAAATATTTACGCATGTGTTAAAATATTTAATGCTCTTAAAAGTACAAGTTAATTTAAAGTTTAGAGTGTATGTTTTTAGTTTCAACTGTCTTTTTACTTTTTTAAGCGATATAAAAGTTTTTATACTGTGCGTAAATTTTTGAAGTAATATATTTTACAATTAACGTGTTTATTTAAAAATTCTGAAATAAACATTTGTTAAACAATCATGTGAAATAAACTATAAAAACTATAAAGTCTTAGATAATTCTTTTTCTTGCGTTAAAATGAATTGAAACTGTACAGTACGATTTTCTTTTACGAGTGCTTTGAATTAAGTATAAAAAAATATATTTATTTCCAATTATCGCAATAAAATGATCATATAGTTTGAGAAACAAATTAATTGATTGCTTTAATATGCTTATTTTTCAGATGATCTTATGAAGTAAGTGATGCTATTATGCGATGTAATTCGTTTATTAAAGTTCATTATAAATAATTTTATTTATATTATATGAATTATAACGCTTATAATTTATTTATTTTCTTAAAAATTATTTTAAATATAATTTTTTTTGAATTATGAAGTTTAAATAATTATTTATTTGTTGTCGAAGTGAGTTATTAATTTGAAAATTGGTTATGAAACTTTTTTAAATATTTTACCATTAAAGTCATGACAATTTGATTCATATTTCTTTTCAAACAATGAATAAAATACCGTAAATGCTTCTAAAATACCGTTTATTTTCTTAAATATAATCTAATCTAAACATTTGAGAATATTAGGGATTTTCATCGCATAGAAAGTATTAACCATCAGCTTTTGTTGCCATTATTTAATAAAGAAACAAAATCCTTCTTAAAAGAAAAATGCAAATTTTTTAATCATACTCATGTACTCTAATTTTAACGCCTTATTAAGAGCCCATTTGAGACATTTTTAATTTCTTTCTTTCATTTTCTCTGCTTCGTATAATAAGTTATCGATTTTTCTTCGCGAATGATATTTTCGTAAATTTCACTTACTCATCAGAAAGTACTTTAACTCATTTATATCTCGTTAAGTACCGATAAAGATAGATTCCACTATAATTTGAAACTCATTTTTCACAGCTATACTTGCGTTTGAATATAGTCAAATCAAAATCTCATTTATTTATACAGAAATTTTTGCGTGTCACTAAAATTTCGATTTAAGAAAGTTTAGGTACAATGAATTTAAATATATCAGTGATAAATAAGCTCCATTATGTTATACATTTAATTTCTTTCTTTTTCTTCATGAATAAAACTACTAATAGTATAGATTAGTCCATGTGTTATTTTAGAATGGTTTTGACTTTATTTGATTTTCAGGTTTCAAAGAAGTAAACAGTCTTTTTACATTAAACTGTTAAAATTTTCATTCCGAAATTATGGTAAAATAACTTATAGCAGTTTGTTCATCCAATTAACGGTAAAGTTTACGGTCAGGAAACATTTCTTTACTTTTATGGTTTGTATGGTTCCAAAACCATTTACAAATGCTATGGTTACAAAACCGTATAGTTTCAAAACCGTATAGTTTCATAACTATTTACAACTAGTATGGTTCTAAAACCATGAAAATTAAAATTAAATGGACATTGGTTTTAAGTTATATTATGCTTTTCGTTAGGCTATGAACTTGATGGTTAGGTTGTGTTTTTTCAAATGAACTGTAGAATGTGGTTTAATAGTTTATCTGGTATCATTATCTATCATGCGTGAAAGGAAATACTAGCCTTTTTTGTGTTAAACATTTCTATGAGTATCATCTATGCGTGAATGAGAATTTTGTATTCAAAAAGTTCAGAATTATAAACAAAGGAGTCCAGGATGCTAGAAACTTTTAATGTGTTGAAGGAATGGAGGGATTCGAAATCTTGTTTTGCTGGTCATGAGATTGACAGATGAGCCCTTTCCGTTAAAGTATATAGCTAGCTGTACAGAACTAAGTGGCTTCATAAGGTATTCATCACACACATACTGCTATATGATTAGTAAAGCATCAGCTATTATGTTAAGCATCCGACGAAGGAAAATTAAAATATGAATTTGTAATACTTATGATATAGATTAGCTTCCAGTTTTCGCAGGATGTGCGCTCTATTCTCATTGACTATGGATGTAATTGACGCAGTTAAAATTCTGGTTATTCAACCTTATTAGGTGAAAACAGTCAATAAACTGTTATAACAGCCAATAAATGATTTTTATGGTTATTTAACTGTTTTGGTTTATGCTCACTTTGAATATGAGAATGTTTTTCCCTATCATCTCTATTTTAAGTTAACTTGCTAAATTTAAGATTTTTTAAGTCGTCCAAAGTTATTATTTTTTTTTTACGTCATGTTGCTTGTATTCTTTAAACTAAATTCTTCTATTCTTTGCTATTTTGATTTCAGATACGAAAAATTCTCCCTTATTTATAATTTCCTTTATATAGAATTCCTTTATATATAATTTTTCTTTTATATATAAATTTTCCTTCATATATAATTTATTATCTCTACTTTTAGGGATCTTGAGTAACTAACTTGCTAAATATGCGACTTTTAATAACTCGAGTTGTTATTTTTTCTTCTTATTGCTTATCGAATTTTTAAACTGATTTCCTCGACAATATATGTGTAGTGCTGTTCTCGCGTACGAAAATGTTTTTATCTATCACGTCTACTTTAAAGTTAACTTGCTAAATATGTACTTTTTAAGGATTTTCAAAAAAAATATTTCCCTTTTGTTACCTGCACTGTAAAAATTTCCAGCAAATACGATATCGATCCGGAAAATACAGTATATAATTTTTACAGTAATATTTATTTAATTAGAGTGATTCGGTGATTTTACAGTAATTATTACTATAAAAATCACGGTATATAAAATGTTTTGTTTAGTAATATGTTCCAGTAAAAATGGCTTTTACGGTTTGTAGTAACGGCAACCTGAGTGCCGGTACTTTTTTAACCGTAATTTGAGCCGGTATGTTATACAGTGCTTATAATTTAAGCTTATTTCTATGACTATATTTGTTAACTGTAATCAAGTATATTTGTCTCTGCCAATCAACGTATTTTAAAATTAATGACGAAATGTTTGATATTACTGAGAAAATACATAAGTTTACTTTAAAATTTACGATTATTTACTTAATGAATTCATTCAGAAGTCAGTAATTATTACGTTAATTTTAAGCATTTTGAAGCAACAATTTTATGAGAAACTATAAAAATTAAGCTTGAATATTTCAAATGAGATAGATGTAATAAAGTACTTTAAATATAATATTTAAAATAAGTGTGTCGTTATGCAACCAAGTAATTAAAGATGGAAAATTTTAATAACGATAATTGTAATGGAAGTAATTTTTTAATTACTTTATTACAATTATCGCTATTAAAATATTTAAAATTAGTGTGCCATTATGCAACTAACAAGGGAAACTAGGTAAGTGTGACTCGTCAATTTTGAAATAAACTAGTGGGATGTATGCCTTATGAGGAATAATTTTAGGGGGAAACATTCGTTTCGGCCCATAGAAGGTGCTGTGAGAGATAAAAAATAATTCATTATATAGAAAAATCGGTATTTTATTACTTTAATGCAGACTATTAGTTATTGTAATTGTCTGATACTCCAATTAATTTTGTGGTACTTTCACGTACTATATAAGGCATATTTATTGTCAAAATTTATTTCGAAAATTTTATATATCTGTAGTTTTTCAGAAAAACCTCTTAGGTTAATTTAAAAAGAAAAATTGACATCAAATTTTTAAATTTTTTTTTCCCAAAAAACTTTTCAAATTAATTGGAGTGTGTAATTGTAAATCAATTAATTAAATAACAATTAATTAATAATTAATTAATAATTAATTAACAATTAATTAATAATTTATTAATGATTAATAAATTTTTTGATTAATTTATCAACTAGCAAATTTATTAATTATCCAATTAATTACAAATTAATTGGATTATGAGACAATTACAATAACTAATAGTCTGCATTGAAGTAATAAAATACCGATTTTTCTATACATTGAATTATTTTTTATCTCTCACAGAACCTTCTATGGGCCGAAACGAATGTTGCCCCCTAAAATTATTCCTCATAAGGCATACATCCCACTAGTTTATTTCAAAATTGGCGAGTCACACTTCCCTAGTTTCCCTTGTAAGTAATTAATTAAGATGAAAAATATTAAGATTTTCAACTATGCGTACCATTTACTAATTGAGTAGTTAACCTTTAGAGATTGAATTTAAAAAAGTTATTATTAAAAAACTATTAACTCCTATTAAAAAAGTTATTATTTTTTTGAACTAAATTAATATTTTCATCTGTTAGCTACTTGATTTTTGAAAAGAATAAAAAAATTATTTTTTTTATGTGAAAACAGTCTTTTTTAAAATCAGAGGAATTCTCCATGAATTCTCATAATTCCCTGTGACGTATATGTCACGCTAGGTCAAAATGGGTTAAGATTGAATGTTTCAACTATGTGTGCCATTTAGTAATTAAGATGTGTGCCATTTAGTAATTATTTAGTAATCAAAAAATTCTCTACGAAAGCAAATTTCTCCCAATACTCGATCCAGGAGTTCCTTTGTCTTTTGGATTGGGTTCAAAATTACAAGGCTACCGAGTTGAACATTAGTAGTCGTAAACCCATAAAATTGGGTCTGCTGTTCAACGACGGTTATAAAATAAAATAAAAAATTATAAAATTTCAAATATGAATCCTATTATTTCCATTATGCTAGGAAGTTTCAAAATGTTTTCACAATACTATTTAAAATCATAAAAAATATGCTGGATTCGTACCAAATTGGCAATCTTTAATATTTTCAGCTGAAAATAATGATACCAATAGCGTGATTGTAAAGCAGAAAAAAAAATTTGTGACGAAAGAATACATGAAAAGTTTCAATGTCGAAATGGTTAAGCAAAATGAAACTTATCACGAACGAATATAAGTCTTATGAAGTATTTCTTACTCGTCATAAAAAAATCAAATTGTGCAATAAGAAGAAAAGTTAAACTTACATTTACGCTTTAGAAACTAAGTATTATTAAGGACGATAATTTTTTTTAATTAAAAAATATTTGATGAAATAAATGTAGACTGAAAATTTCTTTAAAGAACGTGATTTATTCTTAATTTTTTCTTTATATTCCTATTTTTTTTTTGAAAATTAAGAGCAAGGAAGAGTATTATGCAGTAATTATAGTCTTGTGTAACAAAGGAAAATCTTTCTTTTTAATTTTTGAAACATAATTCTGAAAAAAGTAATTAATTCGATCTCTTTCATCTCAATTGAATTAAATTTATCCCTCAACGCTTCTGCGTAACCACTTTTAGATTTTAGTTGCGAGAAGACAGCCAATTATTATATTTTTTCCATTTTTTCCCCATAAGTTATAACGATAGGCACCAGAAAGAAGTAGGAAGATTTTTCGATGTATTATTACTAATATTTCATTTTGCTACAAAATCTTTGCCAATTTTTTTCAGAATTTACAGTCATTCTTTGAAATAATTAAATAATTTTTAATGAATAATTTAACTTTAAAAATCACGGTATAATATTTTACGGTAAAACTAGATTTTACAGTGAAATGAATTTTACGGATGATGCATCCAAAGTGCTCGTATTTTATACCGTAATTTGATCCGGAATTTAGCAATAGCCACCACGCTAACCTTTTTATTTAATAGAGTTCCTTTTGTATGATTTCTTGAATTCTGTTTATGAAACTAATGAATTAAAGAAATTATTAAAAGGCATTTTAAAAGCATATTCATTACTGCTATTTTTACAAAAATAGTGCTGTTTGTACAGAAATAGTTAGAAATTGTGAATGCATGTTTTTTTAAAAAAAATATTATAGTTTTCAACGAAATAAAAATTTTGTAAGTTTTAATTTTACAAAAGGTAATAATATATTTTTATTTTCTAAGTTAAATAATAAATTTTAAACACTAAATAACACGGAAGCATATTTTCAGAAACTGATTTAATGCTGTTATTTAAATTGAGGTGCTTTAATTTTTTTTTTTTTTTAAATCTATTCTTTCCCAATAAATGTTTACCCAACATTAAAAATTTAAGTTAGTATATAGACTAGGGCAACTAAAACATTAACAATAAACTTTATGCTCATACAATGTTGGCCAAATTATTATAATTATTTGATTTATTTTCTAATTTTAAGTTAATAATAAATTTCACGAAATAATATTTTTTGAAGTCATGAATTATTTTTATAGTGATAAGCCTATACTTTTATAGAATACCTGTAATTTTATTTTAATTTCATTCAACTCCAAAACTTTATATAAAATTAATAATTAAGAAACAATTTCAAAACGCCTCTTAATATGGTATCAACGTTTCCTTCAATCTTTCAATCATTTTTTCCAATTTAAAATATTATTTTTAAATGCCATACAATATTTTAAAATATTTATTAAGTTAGAAGTATTCTAAATTGCCAAATATTTGAGTCAATTTTGAATATTTTCTATAAAAAATATTAATGTTGTATCAGAAATTACACTTTGACAGTAGATCGTAAGTTCTCTAATACATGAGCTATTTTTGCATATGAAATATTTTTGCACATGAGCTATTTGTGTATATGGGTATGACTCCTAATATGAATATTTTTTATCTCATTATTCGTAATTCATTTTCGTGGTTTTGTGTGAAAAAATAATCAAATTTATTTATCGCAATGTTTAAAAGATAAAACGTAGAGCAATATTTCTTAAGCGTAATTAACCGATTTGGCAAATAAATTAAATTCAAACTTTAATAAAAATTGTAATCATTTAGCACATTTTGTATTATTGGTTTTGATAACATTGCTTACGCTTCATAAAGAATAAATAGAAATGAAAAAATATTTATTTGTAGCACAGAGTTCCAATACTATGCACTTAATTCAATGCGTTAATTTAATTAATTTCATGCATTTAATGCACATAACTAATTAATTTACTTAATTTAATGTACTTAATTAATTACTTATTACAGTTAAACGTTATTAATTGTTTAACATAGGATTTTCAAAGCTATTAATGATTTTATAATTTATTCTTTTAAAATCTTTTACGCTTTTAAAACAAAAATTCGTATTTAAAATGTTTTAAATATTTCGTTTTCAATTAAAATATTTTAACTACACAGCACTTTTAACTAAAAATATCTTTAAAAAAATTTCATAACAGCAAACAAAACTAAGCTATTCATAAATAGGTATCTTTCAATTTTTTTAAATTTAATTTTTATTTTGTAGTTATTTCTTCTTTGAAAAAAAATTTAACCAAAAAAATTTCATTCTTTTAACTAATTTTTCTACCAGTTCGTAAACTAGTAAACTTTATCAACTCTCTGTCCAATGAGACTCTTTTTTGAAACCTTGCCAACGTAAGTTATTCCAAAAAGAAATATCTGTGACAGAAACGATTTTTTTCGATCTTCCAGAAGAAAAATGGATTTCACTTTCGAATTTCGAGGATGATTGATCTCAAATGCCTGGAGAATATTTCATGGAGCAGTTTTTTTCCTCTTCTTCTTCAGATATTTAGAGTTTTGTTACTTAATCCTTTTTTTTTTTTCCTTCCCATCTCTCAGACAACCCTGCGTTACGGCTTTGAAGTATTTGCTGGTTTCATATGAAACGTTATGCACCGGAAATCTGTATTGCAATATTTATTTATTTATATCGTAAAAATCGTGTCGTTCTCCTCATTTGATATCTCCCGGTGGATATGTATTGGATTACGTCTGGTTTCCGACTGGATTTGATATGTATTGGCTGTAAATAATGTAACATCTCGTTCTAGATTGCTATGGTGAAAAAATATATATTTTTAAATTCGTATATTTTAAATTCGGCGACCTCTTTCCTTTCCACAGACATATGTTTTTAGTGTGAAAATGTACTTTATTTTCGAGGGAGTGTTGAAAATTATGAAAAATATTCGATTTTATCTATTTTCGTGTTTTTTATTGTTTAGGTACCATTTGCGGTTTCGAACTCTTGTATGATAAATTTAATAACAAAAATTCATGATATTTTGCTTTGGCATAAATGGTATTTAATTTTTTAGATATAATCAAAAGTTCACTGAAAAAAAGGGCTTCTTAGAGCTAAAATGTGCCAAAATAATTCGGTAGAAAATATAACCGAGTTTGAAAACTCTGTGAACACATTATTGGGCATAGTCTCAAAAATACTCACTATACACAATAATATGTACGTGAGATTTTCAAATTTCGGAGCTATTTTTACTCATTTTTGCTCAGATTAGAGAAACATCTTTTTACTGTGTATGATGATTAAAATCCGGTTTCCAATTCTTTGATAGTTAACAGTTTAAATTAACAGTATCTAATGAAATTCATGATATTGCTATGGTGTAAATGGTATTGAATTTTTTAGATATAATCAAAAGTACACTGTAAAAAAGGGTTTATCAGAACTAAAATGTGCCAAAATAACTCGGAAGCAAATATAACCGAATTTGAAAACTTCGTTAACGAACCCTAATTTCTCCTGAAATCATGACTGTCCTATTTTATTTTATTACTGGCGTTCAACAGCATACCCAATTTTGAGTTTACTGGCGTTCAACAGCCTGTTCAATTCCGTAGCTTCGTAATTTTGAACCCTACCCAGGAGACAAGAGAACTTCAGAATCAAGCATTGGGATTAACTGGCTTTCGTGCTAAACTGTTTTGATGGAACTAATCCACATTTTCGTTACCTGGAGAGGAAAACCACGAAAACCTCCCTCGTTTACCCCAGCAGGAAAGGGATATTGAACCATGATCCGTGTTCTTCTGAGGGCATTTTGTGTCAGCACTATGGTCGATGCGAGACGGCAGTAGAATTTGAATCAACCACAGGTGGGATTTGAACCTGGGTCACATCATTGGGAGGACCTTGCACCACCGTGGTTCAACCAAATAATTTGTAAATTTTGTTTGTAAAGGCAAACGTTACTTATATTGAACTACAAATGAACTAAAAATGATGTTGGCTACTAGTGGCTTAAGAAATTAAATTACTTAGTATTATTAATTTTATTAAAAAATATAATGTAGACTAATAATAATGAGATTAATCCGTTTAATCAGTATTTAACATTTTAATCAGATATTTTAAGAATTTAAACAGTCTCTTAGCGCATAGCTATTATAATATAATCATAAAAGAATTTAATTGATAACCAGGTTTTCGCACTGCTTAAAAGAATTTTTCGCCAAGTTACATGAATAAGTTCTGGGTATTTCGAGTTTAATTAATGTTGTCCCATTTTCAAATATAAGTAGTTTATGACTACCAATGTTTCATTCATAGAAATAGCGAAAGAATTTTAATTTAATCAACTCAAATTCCTCATTCATTTCAACATCGAACAGAAACAAATTATCCCAAAATATCAATATCAACTTCATTAATATGCACCCTAATCCACGGCAACGACACTTTCGCGACAAATTATTAATTATCTTCGGAAAACCAGAACATTACACAGCATTTCTCGCCAAACTATCTGACCGCATTTCCATTCAATGTAATGCACTTTCGGGGTCGTTTGTATGGAGTGAGAGATAGAACACCCAGATTAGTAAATGTTCGCGCCAACGTAATCATTACGTTTAAACTACTTCCCACTTTAAATAGTTTGCAAAGATGCTGGCGTTGAAAAGAGACGCAGTTTAATGGATTCTCCCGGAAATAATGATGATGCTCTAGTACAGAGTCCATTAATGCTAAAATAAACTGAGGAACTATATTTTGGGGGTTCTTCGTCAAATGTTTTATTTTCAGTTCCTGGATTAACAGGTACTACCAGAAGAGAGCGCTTAACTTATCATTATTTCGCGTACCTTTGTGCTGAATAACAATGTCATTAAAGTTTACAGCGAAATAATGATACAACTTAAGTTTGTTTTTATTTCTTGCATCACCCATCTTATAACTTGTTTACTCAGTTAACGTGAATGTAAGGAAATAAAATAAAAATATTTGCATTCTTTTTAAAAAACTTGTACTAATAAGTTTGATTTTTGAAGTTATACTTCTTATGCGACTTCCAACAAGATTTAACGATAAATTTTTATTGGCCGGGAAATCACGTGGTAGGATCCAGTTTTCCGTCGTTCATTTCCATTTTGTTTTGGTTCTGTCTAGCATAAAAATAATAAAAGTATTGTTTTTCTATAAATATTTTTTTAGTTTGACTTGATACACATACAATTTAATAGGGTAGTATTTTTTATTTTCAAATTTAGTGGATAACAATTGTAAAAAATGAGTGAAAACAATCCCACGGACAATGCGACGGATTTAAGGTTATGTCAAGGTACGTGTCTTGTGAATATCAATTGATTGTTTCTCTTCTGAAATTACATTATGACGCATTCACATACATTATTACTACAAATACATTTTCCAGGGCGAGACGATGTGGCAACCACAAGCACTTCCACTGGTTCAAGAGGTCCACGAGGAAAAAATGCACAATATTACCATGATTACAGCGCACGGAAGCGAGCGGAGCAGGAATAAGAGTCGTTGAATAGAACTAGTGATCCTTCTATGACTGCTGATTCTTCTACAATTAACGTCGCAGGTTGCGAAGTTTAACTTCTTCCGTGCGGAGGGACTCCACGCACTATTTTTTTTAGTTTAATGGCATTATTAATATAGTAAAAATTTCTGGTACATTTGCATTTTTAATGGAAGATGGTTACTATCCATATATAATTAATACTCCAGAGATTTCGAAACAAAAACTTGATTTATTATTGAGTATTTTTTGAGTTAAAGAAATATGGACATATGCACAAAACAAAATAATGATATCTCTTTATACATGCGAAGTGACCCATTTTTACCTGATGAGTTTTGTGATTATTAACTGTCGGACTGAGGGCCAAAATCTTTCAGTCATATCGCCAAGAAGTTCAAATTAACCGTGAATGAATAGTTACTAACGGAAACTTAGGAGCATAGGAAGAGATCCAAAGTTGGCGAGTTATCGATAGATAATATAGCTAAAAATAAAGTCGATCCCGCGTTATTAATAGCAAACAATCTGGTTATAGTTTCACTCAAAATCACGTGAGAGTTCAATATATGCCTGTCACCAGAATATTTTTGTGCTTAAAGAAATAAGGAAGCTTAAGAAAAATAGAGATAAAAATAAATTTCGGTATTTGAAATATTGAATATTCAGAGAAAGTTAAGTCTGATTTCGTAACTTAAAATATGGTATTTAGAAATTAATGAACATAATGACAACAAATTTTGATCCATTAAAATTACATCTTAGTTTCTGATTGACTAGTGGATCAAAAGTTTTTAAAATAAACATATATTTTAAAAAAAGTTCAAAGAATTTAACTATTATTTTTATTAAAACTTTTTTTTTCAAAGTTAAAATAGGATTTGTGCTTACTTAAGCAATATATTGGAATTTGCATAGCTTCTGTGATACAGAGACGTTTTTATCAGGAATTTTATAAAAAAAATGGATGATTGAATTTTTACGAAACATTTCATTCATAGTATTCAGGTTGGTTCCTATTTTGTTTCCCGTTCTTTTTTTTAATTTTTGTACATTAACCGCAAACTTGCTGATATATTTAAAATAATTGATGTTCACACATAATGGAAGAAATTTCCAACTCAATAAGCTGTTGCTAATTGCATAAATTTATCTTGGTCTTTCCAAAAGATAAAATGAAGTTATAGGATCTTATAAGTGTGATTAAATAGCCAATTTGAAACTTATTCAAGTCATCCATTTATTCCAGATAATGGTAACCAATTACCTTCCAACAAACAAACTTTAGTTCCAAGCAACTGTATTATGTTTCAAGAAATAATTATCTCATGTCTATAAAACCAAGGTTTAAATTTTTAGGCCATATTATTTTACATTTATTTCGCATCGTATTTATTTTTTTATCTTTTAAAATTATTTAACTCGTTTAAAAAGTTTTGAAATTAAAATTATGCCTCATTGTGGAAGATTCAGACGACCTCAATGTTTTTCACAAATATGAAATTAAAAACAAAATGCGCAGTTAAAATTAGATTGGTTTGAATAGAGTTAGATTATTTTTGTTTCTCTTTTGATGACGATATGCTTTTGGTTATGCTTTAATTTGATTATGCTTTAGAAAAGTGTTAAAATTAAAATTAATCTAAATTTTTCAACTGTGTATCTTGATTTAGAATTAAAAAGATATTCATAATTGAAGTAGCTTTTTCTTGAATATGACCAATTTATTTGTGTTCACGACCGGATTCAGGATTCATGATGACCAACAGCCTATTTTTCAACTGTATCTTTGCCTACAACTGTGGCCTACAACTGTATCTTTGCCTTGTGTGTCGCAACTACCAGAAGCAGTGACAAAAAATAATATCTTAATTTTCTTGTAGAATGAATTTTTGGACTTCAATTTATGCAGATTAAAAATTAGAAAGAAAATTCATAACTGAAATAATTTGGTATGAATAAGATCGATTTATTTGTGTTTTTTTTACGTTTTACAACCGGATTTAAAAATATAAACACCTTATATTTTTTTTATGAAAGGGTATCTCTGATAAGATACCTTAAATTGTGCGTTTGAGTTACCAGAGGCAGTTACTAAGAATAATTAGAAGTTAATTTTCTTTTTGAATGATTTTAGACTTCTATTTATGCAGATTAAAAAATAACGAAATTTATAATTGAAATGTTTTTTTTATGAATAAGACCAATTTGCTTGTGTTTCCTTTTTAGGTTGTACGACCAGATTTATGAAGACAAACACTATTTTTTTTTCAAAAAAAAAAGAAAAAAAGAAAAAAGAACTGTATCGTTTAAAATATGCCTTAAAATATGTATAGCAGCTATCAGAAGCGGTGACTAAAAATAATAAGGACTTAATTTCCTTGTCGAATGATTTTAGACTTCAATTTATGCAGATTAAAAATAAAAAACAAAATTCATGACTAAAATAGATTGGCATGAATTAGACAAGTTTATTTGTGTTTTTTTTATGTGGTTTGCGCCCGTATTCAAGAAAATAATAGCCTTTTTTTTAAAAAAAAAGGTAGTGTATTTTTGAAAAAATACCTTCAAATGTGTGTAGCGGTTACCAGAGGCAGTGACCAAAAATAATTAGAACTTAATTTTATTGTAGAGTGATTTTAGACTTTTAGTGAAGAATTTAAATAATATTTCTCTGAAAACTGTTTACATATGATGTTCAAGTAACCATAGTAGCACCAATAATTATTAATATGAAAAATATAATTAGTTTAAAATTTGAGAAGTTTTCGAATTTTAGTTAGGAAATTGATGTTGAGGAAATTATGAATTATGAAATTGAGGTTGAAAGTAATATATAAACGAAAATATGAAGATTTAAATTTTAGACGCAGCTACTTCTCCCATGAATTTGAGATTTATGATGTGATTTTTTTAAGTTCAATATACTAATTCTTTACATTCACTTTACTAATGCTTTATAAAAGACGTATTAATTTTCTAACATAATTTGTTTTAGAAGGAAATAGTTATGACGAATGTTATGATTCAGTTTGATGCTTTCTTATCAAACTCATCTGATGAATCATTAGATATAAATGATGGTTTGTTTAAAAGCTACGAAAAAATTACTATGTTCTCAAAATAGTTATTATCATTTCAAAATTTAATAATACTAACATAAAAAGTAATAGCCGAAGTCTGATATAAATATTATTCTCTCACTGCAAATAATTTTATTTATCAAGAGCTTTAATTTTGCTCTAGTACTAATATCTTTCATAAGACGGCAACATAATACTTGTTAACTTTTTTAAGTAGCCACGAATCTTTGCAGTATCTGATACCTAAAAACCTGTTTTATCCTGAAAGAAAATATTTGTTGTAAATTTTTACCCACCCAAAACTTGAATTTTATACTAGATACTACTATAGACTAAATATATTATAGTTTTAATTTTGATTTCCATTTAAAAAATACATTTTCAGGGTGGTGATTCCTCCACTGCTTGGCAATCGCTAAGGAACAGTTACATTTTTCGGAATAATTAATAATAGACATTGATTGAAGAAATAAAACAAATACAAATAAGTACAAATTAGTACTTAAATACAAATTTAGTACATAAGTATAAATTTAGTGGAGACAATGTGCATTTATTATAATGTAAAATGGTTCAAATATTGTTGCATCGGATAATAAAAAAATTAAATGCACAAAAAAGTGTTCCATTCAAAAGTTCCTTCGTCTTCTGGATTGAGTTAAAAACTACAAGGCTGTGGAGTTAAACATTAGTCGTAAACCTAAAATTGGGTTAGTTCAACGACGGTTATAAAATAAAATAAGAAATTGTTGTTGTTGTTGTTGTTGTTGATTTACGTCGCACTAGAGCTGCACAATGGGCTATTGGCGACGGTCTGGGAAACATCCCTGAGGATGATCCGAAGACATGCCATCACAATTTTGATCCTCTGCAGAGGGGATGGCACCCCCGCTTCGGTAGCCCAACGACCTGCGCGCGAAGTCGAGCACTTTACGGTAGCACAGTTTAACGAGGACCAATACCGCACACCCTCGGTCCCTACGCAGACTGATCCTAAAATAAGAAATACCTTCATTTTCTTGTGTGTCCGATAACTCGTATGATCTCGCATTGCCGTTTTTAAACAGAAATTCTGAACCTACCACACTCCTAAAAAGATGAACATGATCCAGAATAATCTCTCTGCAATGCTGCTGGGATACCTCACTCAAAGATGTGAAGTAGTATTCTGTCATTGTGCATAATGTCTGCCCACACCAGCAGTGCCTGGACCACACCGATCACGTGTAAGAACATACTGTTATGCATAACGTGTTATCCTCTCTTTCCACACTAAAAGGGGACCAGATTAACTTACCAGATTAACAGTGAAGCGTGATTCATCGTAGAACATCACTCCGAACCATTATTGGTGACCCCAACCAATGCGTTCCTTACACCAGCGTTATTTTTCTCGACAATAGCGTGGTTGATGCGAAATGCATCCAACAAATTTTCCGTGCATCCCACCAATCTGATTTCCTCACAGTGAGTTTGTTCTGGCAGAAACCTGCGTATTGGTAGTGGTTGCAAGGTCTGCAACTATCTTACTAGGAGTGTCGTTTCTGTTCCTTTTCTCCACTAGATGATAGATATAGATCTTCTTGAGGTGTGGTGTTTCTACTACCACCGGATTGCTTTCTCACAGCATTTACAGCTTCAGCAGCTTTTTTTAATTGCGAGAGGACACTCTTTGACATTACTGTGGCCACAGTGGTGACACAGTAACCTGCTCCCAGTCGTCCAACTGCTCGTCCATGATCGTAACCACTCAAATTAAGTCTTGTTCATATTCTGCACGCAATTATTGCAACACCGCTTTGAATTTCTCAGAAATAATTTAAGCAACCTAGGCGTAATATTGGTTAAATAGCTAACAGCATGATTTTTTGAATGAACAAAGAGCTGGTATACACTGCACTTTAAGCAGGTAACGGGTCCTGCTCAACCACACCCTCTGCTCTTGAGTTTACGTTTATTAGTGGACTGTTCGGAACGCTAATTTGCATATCCGTTGTTTCTTTGCATTTGTCAAGTAGTGTATTTAATCCCACATAGTTACCCTCTTTAGTCAACACCTCTTAGAAGTAGAAAGGCCTCAGCACGGATCAATTTAGTAGTCCGATGTGACGAAGTTAACTGCGCAGTTAACTAGATGTTAACTTATAAGAAAGATGTCATTACGTTATGGGTACTAAGCTGCGCAGTGGTTGAAAATACAAAATATGTCATTACGTTTGGACTACTGAGGGATATTTATGGTAACCCGTGCTGAGGCCTGTTCCTTCTAGGACGTGTTGGTTTAGTCCCATATTAAGCCAATTCTAGTCGACGGTTGCAATGAAACTTGCTATAATGATCGGGCAATACAGGGATGAAAGAAATATTCAAAAAAATTACTTAGAGTTTCACCCTCTAGGTGAAAAACTGACACGTGACTAGGTGAAAAAAAACACAATTTGAAGAAGCAATAAGCAATAGCAACCACGGTCTTGGCGAGTGGAGCGAGCAGGGACAGCCTCATAGTGATATAAAAATTTCCTCTAAGGAGTCGATATTTTCCTAACTTTTCCCGAATTACCTCAGAGTGTTTCATCGTCAGTGAATTAAATATTACTAAAATGGTTAGTAAAATCGCATTTTTAATAAAAATGAAATGAAATTTTACCTGGCATCTGTATATGCGAATTAAAGTTATGAGCTTTAAATATTAATAGAACTGTAAATTAGTACGATATCGAAAACTATAGCTTTAAAAGATTAAAAATATCCCTCTTGGTAATTTAAAACTACTTTTAGACTCGGATGCTTATGTCTTTATTTTATTCTTTTTACTTCAAAGACTTTACTGTATCTCCCGACAGTGTAATTTGTCTCATTTTTCGAAGCAATAAATTTTACTTCAGGTCTCCATATACTAATAAAATATTTAAAAGACAAGCAAAAGCGATTGAGTTTGAAGTTAAACTTCTTCGTAAGTGGGTCTCTAAGGTATAGTCAAGATTTGATGGCTTTCATTATTCTGTACGACGATAAAATGATCTGAAATGAATAGTTCATTCGAAACAATGGTTGTTGCAGTATGAGAAATTAACCTTTGGAAAGGTTTTCAATTTTGTTTTGGTTGAAAATTTTCGATTTAAAAAAGTGAAGCTAATAATTTTGTTTTTGGTTGTTTTAAGAAGTAAAGTCTATTCTTTTTCGTTAGTATTAAAAGACTCTTATATATTAATCTCAAAAAAAGTGTTCGTTATAGTATGACACGGTTTGCATTTTATGATAAATTGTTTCTTTGCCTGGGGCTAATATATTGTGATCCTTGAAAAGCTTTGTTAATATTCAGAACGTAAAGCACCAGATAATGAAAAAAACTTAAATAAAATTTGTATGAAAATAAAATGAAAACTTTTTTTACCATGAAAAAGATTGAATATAAAACTAATACAACTAGTCTGGATATAAAATTTAGCTTCCTTAAACGTATTGAAGTTGCATTAATTTGGTTGTGGAACTAAAATACTGTATTTTGAAAAAGTCAATACCTTATTTTTATCACAATATATTAGTGAGATATAGCGTGAAATATAGTGTTTTGAAGAAAAAAAGTCATTTTACTTAAGATGAAACTAGTCTGTGACGAGAAATAGAATATTTTTCAAAGCAGAATTTTGGAAATTCTCTAAACTGAAAAATGTGTCTAAGTATTATTTATATTTATACCATTTAATCATTTCTGCTAGCTGATATTTCTGAATTCAGATTTGCGGTATTTGTAATTGTTTCGACCATAACAAGATTTTTTGTACCTGCAAAAAACTGTTCTGCTCTTCATAGTTGTAATTGTGACGACTTTTTTGAGATTTCTGCTGGTAAAACCTTTGCTTTTAAAATTGCAACAAGCTTTTATTTTGCCGTTACAAGAAATTTTTACGTTTGTAGTTATTTTTCCCTCAGCTCTGCAGTAATCTACCAAAACATACATCTGAAAAGCAATTTTTATCAACATTCTTTGCAAAGAAAAACTTTTTGTGTACGTATTTATCACTTCAGTTAATCAAAAGCAATTTTTCGAGGGAAGCATATCATGTTTCCTAATCAAATTGATGCATTAAACTCGGTGGACTTAATTTCTCATTACAACCTTCATAAATTTTCCCAGGACGATTTCTTTTTATTCTCATATAACCACCTAATGTTATTAAAGACTTAATAGCATACCTCTGTTTCCCACTTCCCATTTATTTTTCCTACTCAAAACGAGAACAAAAAATTAATATCGACATCAGTATCTGGAAAAACACGCCTTATCAATTCGTACTAATACGAAGAATATATGTTTTATGCCTGAACGGTCAATGTGCGCTCCTGCGCGGCATCCATTACCGAATGATGTTCCGGCTCTTCTTTTTGCTCTTCCTCATCACTAACTTTTCCATCTATTTCAGGACCGAGGAATAAGATAAAAAAAAATTGGAAAGGTAACAGCAGGACTTTATTGTGTTGGGACTGTGATGGAAATCAGATAAAAAAAATAGTATGTTCACGACCGATGGGTATCGAACAGTGAAGTAATCATACTGGTATTTTAGTCATGTAATTGGTGATGCAATAGTCGTGTATGACGGATAATTTTTAAATTTAAGTTTTGATGGATAATTATTTTAAGTGAAATTTTCAGCATTTGCATATAAGTTTCGAATAATTCATTTTTTTTTCACACAATGTTTTTTTAAGCATTTTAATGAATTTGTGTCATTTTTTTTTGTATTTTGTTAATAAGAAATAGAGACTACAAGGAGGCTTCGCCCCCTGCTCTCTGGTGCTCGCCAACCCCCGGAACTGCTTTCGCAGTTCATTTCGGATTGCTTCGCAATCCGATGCTCGCTTTACTCGCTCATTGGATACGTTCTTAACGTCTAGCTTTTGTATACTTTTTTGAACACTGAAGTTCCGAAAACTTTTCACTGTAGAAAATTCTAAACCTGTACATTTCAATATTAATTAGAAATTGCAAACAGTTCACATATTTTTCTTAATCACACTATTCTAAATTTCAGTTGTTGAGAAAAGTAACTGTTGTAAGTTGTGTTTTAAAGTCTTTCCCACCAGAGGGCTAAAACCATGTGTTGTAAAACAATATGAAATAGTAGTCTGCCACTGAACTGTAAAGCATCGGCTTCGCTAAAGATAATTTTGTATTTTTAATTCTCTGAATGGCGCCACCCTAATATGGAATTTGTAAAATAAATGTATATATTTTTGATTGTTGATGAAGCCCATCATTTTGCGTTTTCATCAGTGTTCAGAAGCAGAACAACTATAAGTTTTTTATTTTATCACAAAAATATAAAATGTATAAAAAACAAAGAGTAAGAAAATGAGTATAGTCATAGAAAAAGTTAAAATTATAATATAGTATTTATCAGTTAAAATAAAACTTTTTGTTTAAGTCATTGTTAACAATTCAAATTTCTCCGAAGCAATTCGCGATCGCAACGCTCGAGTACGCCGTCTAGCGGGAGCCTGTAAATATCGGACATTAATTTATCACGCTTTCATTTAGTTCCATCAAAGTCATTGACTGAATCAGACGCCATTTTTTAGCAGCAAATAAGAAACAAAATTTCCCTAAGGAAAACGCCGAAGAACTTGAAAAAAATCTCCAGAATATTAGTAAATCTTTCAGGAACAGAACACGCCAAACATTTGAAGAAAAATTCCTCAATAATATTTAATTTCTATTATCAACAAACTTGCAACTGATGACTTCCGATTTCGGATACTGTTACAGATGTGTGTATTAAGGTAAAATGCATTTCTTCTGTCTTCAATTCATTACGAATTAAAGTGAAGTCAACATTGCTTTCGTCATTCCAGTGAATAAATATGAATTCAGAACATACAGAATTGTAATAGTTATAGCATATTCTTCTTCGTTATAGAATAGTATATATTTCTGTATCCATATAATTCGGAAAACAACAATAAAAAATTATCCAAGTTACTTGAAATAGTGCCATTTGTGCTGATTCTTAATTAATTTAAATCGTTTTCTTGGTAAGTTTTTTTTTAATTTTGTAAGAATAAGTTCAACTAGAATTCAGCTATTCTGTTTTTAGCTACATATTCAAATTCATATCAATTATAAAATTTTTCTGTGTAGTATGTTATCTAAAAGTAATGAAGGTATAAACTATGTATCTATTATTTGAGAATAAAGTTTTCAAACAAGGAACTTATCATTTTGGAATTCTCCGGGAATCATAAATCAGGTAAGTGCAATGATTTTTACAATAAAAAATTTGCTTGTAAATATTTTTTTTTTCATTTGATGATGGTTCTCTACAGAATTTTTTTTTACGTCTGATTAAGAACTATAAGAATAATAAAAAAAAAAACAATATGAAAGTTTTTATTTCAATGTTAATAATTCTTAAAATCGTTTTTTTTATCCTAAGAATTCTTTATTTTCCGTTTTTTAGTTTATAATTTTTTGATAAAAATTGTTCTCAAAATACTTTTGAAAAATTAAATGGTATAACATTATGTGTTTATGTATACTTCTTGTATATTCCAATGTTTGAAATAATATGATTCAGAAAAGTATGGAATAAAAATTCGGTACTTACGACGTATTAACGCCACCGCCGCTACAGATTTGGCGGTTTTTAAGTGCCGCCAATCTACACTTAAAATTTTTGCGACAGTTCATAAAATAAAACACTTTATTTAAAATCAAAATAGTTAGTTGGATTTCGGTGGAAAATGAGCCGATATAGAGTTTAGCATAGATTCAAAACAATCATATCGCCATATGAACTCTGATGAATAAGATTCCAAATGAAATAACATTTCCAAAACGTACGTTTGCCAAGATAAAGTTTTTTGTTGTGGGAATTGGTACATTTTCGTTTTTTCGGTAAAATATTTCCCTCCTGAAAAAATAAAATTGCATCTTGTTTTGTTTTTGGCAAATCCCAAAGACGAATATTCGTAGCACTAAAAATGGCGACAAAAAAGAATTGTTTTTTTGTTTTTGTTTCGTCAGCATTCTTTATTTTACGTTTCTTAGTTTCTAAATAATGATTTTTATTGAAACTTGAAATTTTTTGATAAAAATTGTTGTCAAAAAACGTTGTTTACAAAATTAAATTTCATAAAATTATGAGGCTTATGTATACTTTTTGTTCATTTTAATTTTTGAACTAATATGATTCTTAAAACTATAGAATGTAAAGTTTAAATGGGCCTTTCATGTTATATCATTAAATTTAGTAATACTATTTCTCGGGCATTAGGTTTTAACTCTTATAAGAATATACATATTTTTTTCTGTTAATATACAAATATTTTTCCGATGTGTTTTGGATATTCCTTCTCTAATAAAAAGAGATACCATTTTGTTTTCGGTTGTACAAGAAAGAAGATCAAGCATTTTTCTTTTTTAAATTTAATCAGCCACACTAAAGAAGGAACGTTGCAATGCTACACGCTACATTAACGACGTCTCCAGAGTAACTGAATGACGGTTCATATAGAAATCGCAGGTAAGCGTCTCATACAACAACGCCCCCTATAGTTCGTTGCGATCGCGAATTCTAAACCTTAATTTTGCTCACTACGTGCTCTTGCGCGCCGAAGCCTATCAATTAAAACGTATTAGCGTTTTATATAACATGGATTAGCCATATGATGCTCACTACGTGCTCTTGCGCGCCGAATCCAATCAATTAAAAATGAAAACTGTTGCCAGCGCGAGAAAAGAAATATCATCGGTTTTATTGATACATACATACGTACGTATTAGCGTTTTATATAATATAGATGCCTTTTCTTTTTTTTGTTGCTACCAGCTTTAAATATTTAACACTTATTTAAACTGTTCGCTTCGTAGTACTCGCTCTTTTGATGTTTTAACTAGTTGCAAGAAAAAGAAGCTTTCAAACATCGCTCGTAGAGTATATATTGCATAATGCTCTTGGAACTTTCTTCCACTACTAAAACCCTCAAATAGTATTTACTTTGTACCTTCATCTAGTGAGATCTGAAAATTTTCAAGATTCGTTAAAATAAATACAAATGTAAATATTTTTTCAATAATAATAATTATAAATTTCCATTTTTATAATAAATATAAATATCAAGTTTGTCCGAAATGTTACTTCGACCATTCTTTTACAATGCTCATGATTTTTTTAAATGCATTAATTATTATAACGGTAAATATAATAAGGAAATATAATAATGAGGCAAAAAATAAAATAAAAATCTTTTACTTTTTTTTGTTGCATTTTTAGTTGTTTGCTAAAATATTTATAAATATTTATTTTTAATCTTTCTTAGACATATTTTTTGAATTTAGAAAGTTTCAAACCCATAAAATTTAAAACAAAAATTAGCATAATAAGAATTTTTTTTTAAAGCAATCAATTTTTCTAATGTAAGATTATTACTTCAGAGGAGATGAGTGCTCTTATTCCACGTTCAACCAATAAAATATTATGTGATTTTTCTTGGAAACGAATGAATTAACTTCTAAAATCTTTTTTTTATTAAAATCTGTATTTTAAAAGTTCTTTGATAATGAAATTAAAGTTTAAAAAATAACTGATTTGCATATGATTTGACTGAAAACTGCTTTAAAAAAATATCAAAGAAAGGTTTCATTACAGTTTATTTTAAATGAAGTAAAATCACTGATTGAAATTAAGAAATAGCTTAACGTTAAAATATGAATTAAAAAAAACGAAAAAAAAAGTAATTACAATAAAGAGTTTCGCAAAATTGCTTTTAACGTTAATAAAAAATTGTCGATGAACATTAAAAAAAAAGGTCAAGTCCAAGTATGCACCATAGCAAAAAAAAAGAAAATTAAAATTAATTCACTAGTTTTTGAGTAAAACTAAATAAATTTCTACACGAATAAGAATTTTCAGCTTCTTTAATATTTAAATTTTAGGATTTTTTTTTACTATGTTTAATACTTTAAAATTTTTTTTTCGGGATCAAAAATTGAAAATCATATAGAATTTGAATTTAAAAAAAATTGATTTTAATATAATATAATATAATATAATATAATATAATATAATATAATATAATATAATATAATATAATATAATATAATATAATATAATATAATATAATATAATATAATATAATATAATATAATATAATATAATATAATATAATATAATACAATATAATATTATGTAATGTAATGTAATATATAATCGTGTTTTGTCTTGAGAAAGTTCATGTTCAAAATATTAAACTATATATATTTTTTGAGATTTTATATAGAATTATATAACACGGAAAAAGAATTTCCTATAAAATTATCTTAGCTCATGGTAATGACAATTCTGGTGAAAAAAATACATATTTATGGTTAATAAAATCAAAGTATGCGGTATTTAAACAATTAGTTGATAATTTTTCCTATCGTAGGGTAACGGTAAACCGTTACCCTACGATACCTCTGAAAAATTATAGTTCTTATTACCACACATTTAGTTAAAAATATTATACTGAAAAGTAACTTTAACCAAATAAATGGTTTTGATGCCATGCTGTAAGGTGTCATGATGAAATTACCATATCTAACCACATTTACCAAATTTTTTTACATATTTTAGAACCATATTTTATTAAAAATTTTACCCAAACCATTGCCATACCTTTCATAAAAATACCGATAATTTCGGTGTTTCCATGGTGCCGAAAACGCCGTAAATTTTACCATATTTTGGTAGATTTAATTATACTTTTTTTTCTCAGTAAAAAAAAATGCTAAAATAATTCAGATTATTTTAGAAAATTACAACAACAAAATTAAAGAAGTAAACAACAAATTAAAAAAATGTTTTAAAATAGTTTGAAAAAGAGCCTGTTATACTTTAAATTTCATTTCACTTTAAATCTCGCATTTGCATTGAAATAAGTTTTACTTTCAGCATAATCTTCTATTTTGTCGTGAAATAGCAAATGCTTTTATTTGATTTGACTGGGTTGTAGTTTTATGAAATTGACGTAAGAAATATCTTTTTGGGAAATTGAAAACAGATTTTGAAACTTTTTTTTTAAGTTCCTTATTATATTTGCTTATATGAAGCATATTAAGAATTTCAATTTCAAACAAAATTCATTACAAAAGATTATTTTTCGAGAGAAGTTTGTGTATTTCTAAAGAAAAAAAAATATTCAACACGGTGAAAGTTGTTCATATATTTTTAAAAGAAAGGAATGTATTTTTATTTTTTATTTTTATAAAATGTCTTTTCATTTTAATAAATGTTACTTTAAAAAGGATTTATTGCAAAAACTCAAAGGAAACTCGTTAAATAGTTTTATATATTTCGTATTGAAGAAATTCTATTTCTCGACATTATATTTCTATAATTTACAGAAATTCTAATAACCATCAGCATTAATTAAGTTTGCAATAATCTTCTACATGATTTATTCATGCTTTACAATTACGAAATATATTGCACGCTCTTTCCTTCAACTAACATATCTATTATTTTAAATTGCTTTTGAATTGCTCTCTGTCAATTAACTTGAATAAATTAGAGTATTTAACTTCCCTGCTCTAATGCAATTCGAATTAGTTTTGTTAATGCAATTCAAATTTCGAAAGTTTATTTATTTGTGTATTTTTTTTTAAATTATCAAAATAATCTTTATTATTAGTTCAAATTTCTTTTTTTCATTTTGTTACATCAAAATCTTTCCGCGCAGGTCGTCGGGCTACCGAAGCGGGGGTGCCATCCCCTCCGCAGAGGATCAAAATTGTGATGGCATGTCTTCGGATCATCCTCCGGGATGTCTCCCAGACCGTCGCCAATAGCCCATTGTGCAGCTCTAGTGCGACGTAAATTAACAACAACAACAACATCAAAATGTAATTTCTATTACAGGCAGTGAGCCGCGATGGCTCAGAGCATAAGGCACTGAGCTGCATGGAGAAATAAATTCTGATGAAATTACCACAATGTACGGTAATGGTATTTCTGTTAAAAATAACCATAATTCTGATCAATAAAACCAAAAACATGGTAACGGTTTACTGGAAATTCTGGTTTTCAAAATTATAGTTCATATTGTCTCACGTTTTGTAAAAAATACTGTAAAGTAAATTTACTGAAAATTAAATACTGAAAAGTAAATTTTACCGAATAAATGGTTTTTAGCCATACCGTAAGGTTTTAACTTCAATACCCTAAATGAAATCCGAATTTGTTTTTTTTTGAAAATATTTAAGAATAAATTGATATAATTTATCTATTTTTTTTTAGTTATCAAAATAGTTTTTGATATCTCTAATCAAATCCCTATTTATGGTTTTGGTACATCAAAATCTAATTTTTATTGATGGTATATTAACCACTGAGCCGCGATGGCTTAGTGAACAAGGTACTCAGTTGCACGGAGAAACAATTCTGGTGAAATTAACTTACGGTATGGTAATGACATTTCTGATAAAAAAAAAACAAACAAACCTTATTTCTGGTTTAATAAAACCAAAATATTAATTAGTATTAATCGATTTAATGGTTAATTTTTTTCAGATGTTGACTGTTCATTCCATTTGATGACTGTTTATCGGAATTTCTGGTTTTCAATATAATTCTTATTATCACACATTTAGTAAAAAATACAAAATTGAATAGAAAATTTAACCATTTATTTGAATTATTTTTGTTGAAAATATTTTGCAAAATGTTATCTATTTTCAATTTTTTTCCCTTACTATTAAAAAAATTTTTAATGTCAGTTATAAAATTCCTATTTTTCGATATGGTACAGTTTAGTAAAAATGTATTTTTTGTACATTTAGTAATAAATACAAAACTGCAAAGAAAATTTAACCGAATCAATGCTTTTTATGCCATGTTCAAAATCCTTTTTGACTATTTGTTGTTATAATTATTATCATGTGCAAGCTTCCTATCCACCACTACGCAATTACTAACAATGAAATTGTTCTTCGCTTGTTTTCATAATTGGCGAAGCGATAATTTTAGTTACTTTTTATACTTAATCGGCTAGTGTTGTGATTTATCATCAATACACATCAAAATAAAAAATATAAAATTAATAAATCAAAATAATAATAATCTGAAATAATAATAGCTAAATAGGAAAAAAAAGTAGTTTTGACTTTTTTAATCAGTAATTTATTGCTATTGCTTTTTATCAAATCTATTACTTTCAATCTAAATCCATGAAATAATTATAAAATAATAAATAATGTTAATATTAATTATTAAATTGATAATACAATAATGAATAATAATTAATAAAAAAATTGAAATAATCATAAATTAATAATAATAATTATTATTAATTAATAATATTAATTAATAATATTAATTAATAACAACAATAAATGATATCAGTTGATAATATTAATTATTGTTTATTGATTTCAATGGAAATTTATGTCAAGAAAAGCTTTATAACTCATTCCATGAAGGAAAATTATTGCTGAAATATCTTTTCAGAATGTTCGAGTATAGCATGAAAGTTATTTGTATAACTATTTACTCTATATTTTGAAGTTATCTTCGCTGTATGTTAGTTAAACATAGTATTATCATATTTTACTTCGAAATTTCTGATGAGATATTTACTGTGTAATTTTTACCTTATAATTTTTGTAATATATATTATTATTTAATACCTTGGATAGCAGAGACTCAGAGTTTTAGCTTCAAAGAATAAAATTAAATACTTCTAATAAATCGTTTCCCTTTAGAACATATCTCAAATAAATATTTACTACAAGCTCGTGCAACTGCATTTAAATATTTAATCTTAGTGAATTTATCATGCTACTCAATTCGAGGAAACTGATATATGATAACGACAGATAAATATTGGTGAGGATATAAAAAACAAAGTTTACTTTATCTTTTATATTTATCACTCTGAAGACGCTTTCAATAATCTTTTTTATACAGCGGCTCTTAAGAAATTTACCTTGTGTACGGAAAAGTTGCTTATTTTTTGACGCTATTTATAAACGAAATTAGTGAGGGGATCATTTTTTTCGTAGAATTACTGACGCAACAATTCCTACCGATTTTGCTTAGTTGCTTTTATTCTTTCTTAGATATAAGTATTTCTACGTTTTTTTCCTTAAAGACACCAGAATTTTCTAGATTATTTTAATTTTTAAGCTACATAAAATCCCAGATTCAGTAATTATTAGTAAATAGATAAGATGAATTACACACCAGTTACTTGTTTAAGAAATATATCAAACAAAGTGGTTAGTAATAAAGTTTTTCTTTGTTTATAAAGTTATTTCATTTTCATTTATTATACATAAATATCGTTTAGTTTATGTATAATTTATTGTTGTTTATTATGCATGGCTTAAGGAATGCTTATTCTTTACAGGTGATTCTGGCCGTTCACATAGACAATGGGAAATGGGTGGACGTCCCGATCACCCCCGACACCAGATGTCAGGACGTCATCGATTGTTGTCGGGAACCCAGCGAGGAAATCTGTACTCTTGTACAGACAACTGGACTTATCGGTATGTCTGATGTTTTAAAATTGAATTATAATTTAAGTATTGGTATATCTCTTAGCTATACATGTTTTCTAGAAATGATGATGAGTAACCCCTTAACGATCGGTTAATTTTCAAGAAAACGGTCATAAAAGTGCCTATTTTTTTTGGCTTTTGCATTTGTACTACGTATTTGATTAGTGCTGACATCTAGTTTAAAATAAACTAACTATCTACAATTACCTTAAAAATATCCTGGTACTGCCATCTGGTGTGTAAAATGAGAAATAAAATGTTTTCCGGGCAAAAGAAATGAATTAGTTTCATTCTTATTGGTGCGTTACTACTGAATACCCAGCCCGCCAATATCACGGAAGCGAGAAATAGAGGGCGAAACCTCACCCCGTCATTTTCACGGGAGCGAGAAGGAACGGGTTAAAATAACTAATGAAAATAAGCACATACACTGAGCTTCATACACTGAGAGAAAAAGCATAGACACAACTACAGCAACATAATTAAATTTATCGTGTTTCTGCCTTTATGGGAACGCTAATAGTTTTGGTAATTTTTACCTAAGCACATTGGTAGCGATTTTAATAAAATTAACAATAAAATATAGTTTTATAATATAGGATAAAATGTGGTAATTTTATCATGATACCTTAGAACATGGCATCAAAAACTTTTTATTTGGTTAAATTTCATTTTCAGTTTTGTATTTTTTACTAAAAGAATGGAAGTAAGAGCCGCAGTTTTTGAAACGAGATTTTCTGGTAAACTTTTAAATTGTGAACAGAAAAATTACCAAATGAATTGTTCAAATGCCGCATATTTCGGTTTTATTAACCAGAATTTTTTTCACCAGGAGTTTTATAACTATACAGTTCGGTAATTTAATTATTTTTTTCTCCGTTTGAAAATTTTTGAGTTCTGCTCTCGTATCGCTCCGACCACAGTGCAGATATAAAATATCTGCAGTGGTAGACGGATTATGAATTAGTGTCTCCTTGCTGTCGGACAAACCGTGGGAGTTTTTCTTGGTTTCCCTCTCTATGTAACGCAAATCGGTTTAGTTCCGTCTTACGAAAGCTTGTTTTGCCCAATGCTTATTCCATAAGTTCTCTGTTTTCTGGACGATCTCAAAATCACAGAGCTTTAGAGGTTAACTTTGATAGTCGCAAACTAAGAATTGGGTCGGCTGCTTAACGTCGGTTACAAAATACAAAAACCTGTAGTTATCAAAATATCGCGAAGTGCAAGGCAAAAATTTGTTTGAACTTTTGATGGTTACTATATCAGGTATTTTGAGATTGTGTTTATAACTAACTCGATAAAACCTTTGACTAGAAGCACCGACATATTTTAAGTATGTATTTGTAAATTTTTTAGGATTTTTAATATATGTCAAAAAGCAGTTGTAAAAATTTTAAGAACTTCTGATGATCAAAATAGTAAGTAATAATGCCTTGAAAATTCCTGTATTTTTAACGTGTTAAAATTATGGCAATCCTAAAATAAAATACGTAAAAAAGCATTTATAAAAATTTGAGAATTGAGAGTTGATAAAAATATCCAATATTAATGTCCTAATAATGTTTAACTTGATAAAAATTGAGACGATCATTAAGTATCAAAACATCTCCTAACCGCATTTGTAAGAATCAAAATACTTCTGGTAAGTAAAATATCAAGCACCTCAAAAATCTGTGGATTATTAACTTGATAAAACTTGTGGCAGTCATTAAAAATAAGTATTAAAATATTTCAAAACTGCATGCACAGATTTGTTACAACACATAAAAACATTTAATATAAAAAAAATAAATTATTTTTTACTTTGGTAAAGCTTAATAAAAGGCAGTTCAAAAAGTTATAAAATATTTTAAAGTCAGTATTTATATATTTGCTGAAAATTTCAAGGATTTAAAGGTTAGCTGTTGACTTTAAATTGAATTTTCATTTTAACTTGATGAAACTTGTAAAATTTAATAAGTGACAAAATAACTCGAAAGCTCAAGACTGTAAAGTAATGAACGATATTTAATAGAACTTTCGATCTTTGAAGTGTCAAGTTTTAGTAAAATGCGTTTATTATTACCCTGATTAAACTAGTGGTAGTAAAAAAGTAAAAATAAATAAATAATAGAGTAGGTGTTAATTAAAATGTCAAGTGAGTTGATGTATTATTAACTTGATAAAATTAATGAAAATCCGTGGGTTGAACTATCTCTAATCCGACTACATTGTTTTGTTAGAGCTACTCGTGTTTAAAAAATTTATGTGCGCAGAACTTTTTTAAGAAGAAACAAGATAATTTTTTTAATTTCCCTATTTTTCTACGTTTTTAAAAAGCACTATTTTTTGTTATTTATTACTAGAACACAAATTTTTTTTTAATTAAAATTATTTGTCCAATTTACCCACACAATACATGCCATAGACATGCAGTAGTTAAGCAAGACATATGCAACACCTTAAAGGAAGAAAAAAACGTGGATGTCCCACAAACACTTTGTTTAAGCCAGGATAGCCTGGTCGGTAGGGCGCTGGGCCCATGTCCGAGAGTTCGTGGGTTCGAACATCGCCGACCGAAGACTCCCCGTGTAGTAAAGTGACTGATCGTTAATCACGTTAAATCTGTCGAGTCGCAAAAGTCCTCCATGCTCCCATAACAAATCAATACCTCTGGGGGTACTGGATTGGAGATCGATCGTTCTCTGATTCAGGTCAAAATTACGATCTGTGGATGAATGAATGGATGTATGAATGGGTCCGCCCTATAAACGGGTGCGACGTATAGTGTGGTAGAAGTCGAATTCTTGGCAATAGATAGCGCCACTGAAAAACAAGAAACGCACAATCTGCCTTAAATTTACTCGGTTTCACCAAGCAGGCTTGCCCGTTGGCAAGTGCCATTAGAAACAACAACAACACACTCTGTTTGCTTCCCAACAATACTTTTACAACATTGAAATAGTCACTTTTCTTAAGTAATCAAATTTCAGAGTTTTGAAATTACAATTTTTGAAACGTATTGCCTTGCACTAGAGAAACTATCTTAGTTTTTTTTTTTTTTTTTTTTTTTTTTTTTTTGAAAAAATTATTTCAAATAAACGTACAATGTTTAAACTTCCCCAATGCCAAAATTTAATTGCTCCATCTACTTGAAAGTCAATTCTTCGTTATTGACTTAAAATGTTACGAAAACAGATCATTGTTTTTCCAATTTATTTGGTAGATTACACTGCGAAAACAAGTGTACTCAAAACTACTAGAATATGGTAAAATTTACCGTGTTTTTGGTTCTTTGGGAACTTCAAAAAGTTCAGTGATTTTCACCGGCGTGCTTTGGTAGTGGTAAAATTAACAACAAAATATGCTTCTATAATAAGTCACAAAATGTGGTTATATTTGGTAATTTATAATGATACTTTACATCATGTCATAAAAACCATTTATTCGATTAAATTTACTTTTCAGTTATGTATTTTTACTAAATGTGTAGTAATAAGAACTATAATTTTGCAAACCGGAATTTCCGTGAAACCTTTACCATATGAACGGAAAATTGCTCAATAATTACTGAAATTACTAAATAACTTGTTTAAATAACGTATATTTTGGTTTTTATTACCAGAATTATATTGTTTTATTTTTAAAAAGAAATGTCAACACTTTACAGAACGAAATTTTTAACACATTTTTGGTCTTTGCGTACTTATGCAAATATGTGGTATACCCATTATACAACTAATGACACTGTGATTTGACTTCCTATATTGGTATATTAATTTAATTTATTTGTTTAGTTAAGTTTGTAGCTTTAAGAAATAAAAAGAATGTAAAAAATGAAATTGTTACGGTAATTTTGTTTTTATTTTGCTTAGCAAAGTTTGTTTTTTACTTAATTTATAGATAAATATTATACACACTATTCATAAAAGAATGTTCTTCTTTTCGCGAAGTGAAGAATTTGTATTTCAGTCTAGCAAAGATATAGCTGGTTATAATTAATATACCCACTATACAACTAATGACAAAATAAAATAAAAATAAGAAATCTTTTTTTTTGTAAAATCTTTAGCTGTGGCAGCAAATATCATTAATAAAAAATGTTTAAGAATTTTAACTTGCAATCAAAACTATGTATTAGAAAAAAATCCAAAAAGATTCCTTTTTATGACTGAAGTATTATATTTAAAAAATTCTGTCTCAAAAATATTCATGAAAACATTCTTGAGTTACCTTTTAAAATGTGAGTTTGGAATATTCATTAAATGTAAATGGAGCATTAAGAATAATTCTTAAACATTTAGAATATTTTTCAGTTTATTTTTATACGAACGGAATGTTCCGTACTGACATGAATATTAATATTATACATTGAAAATATGTTAAACAAGAATATGGTAAAATTTAGCTTTTGTTTCTGGCTCTATGGGAACACTAAAAATCTCGATGAAATTTAATGAAGCGCTTTGGTAATGGTTTTAGCAAAATTAGCAATAAAATAATGTTTTTTAATATCTGGTAAAATTTGGTAATTTTAACATGGCATGAAATATATTTAATCAGTTAAATTTTCTCCTCAGATTTTTTTTTCTAAATGTGTGGCAATAAGAACTATAATTTTGAAAACCAGAATTTTTAGTAAACCTTCATCATATGAACAGAAAAACTATTAAAATAACGGTTTAAATACAGTATATTTTGGTTTCATTAACAAGAATTATCTCGTTTTATCTAACAAGAAATCTCATTACTATACAGTTCGGTAATTTTACCTCAATATTTTTCTGCTTGTACTATCACGAATAAAGAAATTTTGAGCTGATATGACAGAGGCAGTTTTGTGGTGCACTAATGGGACATTTTGTGTTGACCTAAATGGGGCATTTCGTACTGTCATAAATAGCACATTTTGTTTTATAATTAATGGGATATTCGATGTTGTAATTGAAAGTATGGTACAGGGGTGGCCAAGCTTCTTGAGAGTCGAGCCATTTTTCAAAATTTGAAATTTTTCGCGAGTCGCAATTAAATACGTATTTAAGAGGCATGCAGAAAAGGTATTAAATTTTTTTTATTTACAGAAATTATATTTATTGAAGACATATAAATAAAAGCACAAAATATGTGTATTGAATTTAAATATCAAAAATTAAACGCAATTATTTTACTTTTCTTTTTGAAATTTGTTAGAAATTTGTTAGAAATTTTTTTTTTGGTAGATCGTGTTAATCGGTCTGGAGTCGGTCGATTATGGACGATTTATGTTCGTTCGCGCAGTTTTCAATGATTCGTCATATCATTCTTAACTTGGACAGAAATGAGATTTGTTACAACGTTGCACTTAGTCTTTCATATTTGTTGTCAGTAATTTAAAATAGCACAAAAATGAAAAGGGGACTAGGGTTCATTTATCGAGAGCCACAAATAATCCTTCAAATAGCCGCATGTGGCACGCGAGCCGTAGGTTGCTCCCCCCCCCCCCTGGTATAGTTTACTATTACTTATTGTAACGCACTTCCATTCCTCCTTTTTTTTTAAACGTTTTTCTACATTTTTACTTCGTTTTATTAAATTTAATTATTTTTGTAGAAAATTGCGGAAATGAATAATTTAATATAAATTTTCTTTGTCATTTTTCTCTATAAGAAAAATCCCAATAGAGACTTATTTCATAGCATTTTATATGAAATAAAAAGACTAAGCGTCCAAAATATGTCACAAGAAGCTGAAGGTAAAATAATAAATTAAACGCAATTTGTCACTTCCTACACTATGTCATACTGACCTCTCACATAATATTCCATTTCCTTCTTAACTGAAATTTATAACCCCACGCTATATACTATAGCAGTAGTAGTATCCGAAGTTAATTAAAAACGAGAAAACTTTCTTTTCGGAAGGAATTCGTAATAAAGAATTGCCGCTTTCCTTGGTATTAAGATAAAAGAGTCATGTAAACAACATACAAATTTCACTCTTTTCTTTGAAATTGATCTGTCAAGCGTGGAAGGAATTTAAAAAATAAATTGTTTCTCTCATGTAAGGAGCCGTTGATAAAATTACTAAAGCATAAATAAGGAAATAAAATACAGGTTTTATGATCTACGTTTTTCAAGTTTTCTTACACTTTCATCATTGGTAACAAAATAGAGTTTTGTTGTAGTGGGCATTAAGCCATATAAATACTCGCATGTAATATTGTCGAACTCAGAACTCCACTTAAAATGTAAGCACTTTAGCTAATCTAAAAGTGGTTGATATTTCTAGAAACGCTATATTTCCTTTTAATTATTTTTTAATCAGCGTTGAACAGCCGACCCGATTCTGACCCGATTCCGCAGCCTTGTTAATTTGAACCGAACCGAGAAGACAATGAAACTCCTGGATCAAGCATAGGGCAAACTAGCTATAATGAAGGTCTTTTTTTGATGGAAAAAACCAGCATTTGCGTTGCATGGAGAGTAAAACCACGAGTGACCAGTGCGAGCTGGGAACAGAATTCGTACCAACCAGTCACCACCGCTGGAATTTGAACCTGTTTCACCTCATTGTGACTCGAACGCTCCATCCCGTGTGTCACCCGGTTTTTATTTCGCAATAATTATAATATGATTATAAATTCAGCTAGTAATGGTCAGAAATAGATTAAAATTTGCGATGCCATTGCACATAGAACTGCAGTAAAAATTTTATTAGTCAGAATGTCGAAGTGGTCAGAATTTCGATTGATGATAAATTACCTTTTATGATATAGTGATAAATTTTGCTTGTAGTGACCAAGAAACGATTGAAGCTTGTATTGATTAAAACTAGCATAGAGTTTAATTCAAAATGTGAGTGCTCTATTCTTAAAAAGAGTCGAAATTTTGAATGAAGTTAAATTCTTTTTGCAACAATATCGCGCTAAATTTTGTTTATATTGGTCAGAAAATTCTAGGTCAACTTACCGTGAAAAGTATCGTCACTCAGGGTAATGGTAATTTTTACTATAAAATCCATTTTTACTGTAACGTGTTACAGAGCAAAAAATCTGATATACTGTAATTTTTAGAGTAATAAGTACAGTAAAATCACTGAACCACTCCTATTGTATAAATATTACTGAAAAAATTACGGTACAATATTGTACAGTAAAAATGAATTTCACAGTAAAATGGATTTTACGGTTATTGAACCCAGAGTGCCTGTACCCTATATTGGATATTTTTACAGTGTAAATTTTCGATCAGTGGTGGGCTAAAAGTTCCAATCATTGAGCTTAAAAATAAATTTATTCTCGTAAAGCTAAACATGAAGATAATAGAAATAACTAACTGGAAGGCCACATAATAGATCAAGATGGCAAAAACTTATTGGGATAGCCTTGGCCTGTCATAGGTTGTAGTGCCCAAAAAGAAGAAGAAGAAAGCTGAAAGCACAATGAAAATATGGATCTGCCAGTAAATTTTTTTCTTCATAAAATATATTGCTACTACCCGTAAATTTATTTTATAGTCTTAAAAGTTATATTGTCCACATAAGAAAAAGTTATATCTCTGAAAATCTGTTAAATAGAACTGTAGAAAAAAGCGAAGTCGTGTAATGCTGTTATCTATCGAGGAGTGAGAGAGGGGCGTGCTCGTTGTCACCAACATGGAGAAAGCTCGTGTGAAAAAGATGTGTTTGAGTGCTGGCTGGGATCAAACCCGGGACCTTTGAGATCATAGCCTGATGCTGTAATCACCACATCACCACTCACCTCATTGAGTTATGATGCTTTAATAAGCTAGCCGTTTAATTTAACAATCAAATTAACTAAATTTTTTGAAGTTTGTTACAATTAGGACGAGTAGGCTTTTTTTCTCGAAGAAGAGAGCTGGTTGTATAAATTAATAATAGAATGCGTATTCATGAAATATATTGCTACTACCCGTAAATTTATTTTATAGTCTTAAAAGTTATATTGTCCACATAAGAAAAAGTTATATCTCTGAAAATCTGTTAAATAGAACTGTAGAAAAAAGCGAAGTCGTGTAATGCTGTTATCTATCGAGGAGTGAGAGAGGGGCGTGCTCGTTGTCACCAACATGGAGAAAGCTCGTGTGAAAAAGATGTGTTTGAGTGCTGGCTGGGATCAAACCCGGGACCTTTGAGATCATAGCCTGATGCTGTAATCACCACATCACCACTCACCTCATTGAGTTATGATGCTTTAATAAGCTAGCCGTTTAATTTAACAATCAAATTAACTAAATTTTTTGAAGTTTGTTACAATTAGGACGAGTAGGCTTTTTTTCTCGAAGAAGAGAGCTGGTTGTATAAATTAATAATAGAATGCGTATTCATGAAATATATTGCTACTACCCGTAAATTTATTTTATAGTCTTAAAAGTTATATTGTCCACATAAGTAAAAGTTATATCTCTGAAAATCTGTTAAATAGAACTGTAGAAAAAAGCGAAGTCGTGTAATGCTGTTATCTATCGAGGAGTGAGAGAGGGGCGTGCTCGTTGTCACCAACATGGAGAAAGCTCGTGTGAAAAAGATGTGTTTGAGTGCTGGCTGGGATCAAACCCGGGACCTTTGAGATCATAGCCTGATGCTGTAATCACCACATCACCACTCACCTCATTGAGTTATGATGCTTTAATAAGCTAGCCGTTTAATTTAACAATCAAATTAACTAAATTTTTTGAAGTTTGTTACAATTAGGACGAGTAGGCTTTTTTTCTCGAAGAAGAGAGCTGGTTGTATAAATTAATAATAGAATGCGTATTTTCTTATTTATTTTAAATGAGTATAAATTTGATATTATTTATTAGACTTGTAAAATGCCTTTATTTTTCTATTTCCTTAATAGAAAATACAAACAGGTAATTTTCATCTATAATTCAAAATCTATTGTTTTGGACTGTTTTTAATAATCATAGTGGATTCCCCTCATATATATTAGACACTTTCTGTAGAACTTTAGCTTGGGCTTCATAAGTATAGAGTTAACATTGAAAAGAAGATTAATGACAATAAAAATAATTTATGCATTGAAGCAGTTCATTGATATTAGAGGCTCAAAAGTATTATGAAGGAAGTGAGTTTGAATTACTTTGTCGGAGCAAAGGTATTGACTATAGTTTTTACCGGTTAAATATTTTTTTTTCTCACTTGATTTTTTTAAATATCAACTCTTCTACGGACTAGTAACTTTAAAAAGCATAGGAATAACATTTGCTCAACGTTAAATGTTACGTTTCTCACTCATCGCGGTAAAATATTAAAATGAACTCAATAAAAAAATTCATACTTAGTCATCTTTTGTGTTTTATTTTAAGAAAATTTGACTGTTAATTGTCTCACAGTGGGCTGGCTGATCGTAAAGACACGGCTCTTAGTAGAACACAGAAGTCAAGCATCACTGACTGTGGTCAGTGAGCGGGTGGGTGACCACTATTATCAGCATACGTAGGGACAGAGGGTATGCGGTACAGGTCTTCGCTGAATTGTACTACCATAAAGTGTTCGGCTTCGCTCGGAAGTCGTCTTTCACCATAGCGACGGAGTCACCCCCTTTGCTGCGCATAAAAATTATGATGCCATGTCTTCAGATCATCCTCAGGTCTGTTTCCCAGACAGTCGCTAATAGCCCACTACGCAGTCTCCAGTGCGACGTAAGTAAGGAAGTACTACAACTTGTCTGATCTAAACATAGGATTCAGAGCGGCGTGGTTATATACCACACTTTATTTTGATACCAAACTTTTCCCTAATATTCTTTTTTGGTAGGTAATTCACGAAGTTTTGGAATAATGTGGCTTATCATAATATTGTATTACCTTTACAACATATTCGTCCAACAATTTTAATTACATGTAAATAGCATGCTAATAATACAAAATATAATTAAAAGCCAGTAGGTTGTATGAAATAAAATAGGTGAAAAAAAATGAAAACTAATGGATTTGATCTTTTTTATCACACCGTTTAAATGCTAAAAACTCCTAATTGGGAAACTGTTATTGTTCACAAACTAAAAATAGATGACAATTATAAATTAACCGCATCCGATTTGCACCGACAACAGTGTTGACACGAAATATCCTCAGTGGTAGACGAATCATGGGTTAGAGTCCCTTGCCGTCAGGCTAACTAATTGAGGTTCTCGTGGTCTTCCTCTCCATGTAAAGCAAATGCGGGTTAGCTCCATCCAAAAGTCCTCCACGAAAGCAAATTTCTCCCAATACTTGATCCAGGGGTTTCCTTGTCTTCTGGATTGGGTTCAAAATTACAAGGCTATGTAGTTGAACATTAGTAGTCGTAAATCCAAAAATTGGGTCGGCTGTTCAACGACTGTTATTAAATAAAATAAAATTAGAAATTAAAAAAGTAATGTGGATGGAGTAGAGAGAGAGAGAGAGAGAGAGAGAGAGAGAGAGAAAGAGAGGGAATGAGAGAGAGTATTTTGAATTAATAAACATAATTTCTATATCTGTGATTGTGAAATTTTCAGGTTTCTGAATGGGTCACATCTGTTTTCGAAATATACGGAACCAAGCAATATAATATTTTAATTTATTTAATTAATCTTACATGGTAATTTTTGCGATAGTTTATTTAAGCGTCAATTTTTTTTTAATCTTCTCTGTCTAATGAAAATTTTAATTAAGTGAGGGGAAAACCAACAAAGATTCTGCAAAATAAATAATTAGAATGGATGTAATTGAATCGTTCGCATTAGTAAAAGACGATGAGTTTACTCAGAGAAATGTGCCAGGATTAAAAATTACGCAATTCTTTACAATTTAAATGCTTCTAAAAGATGAATAACGCAATTTTATTTTACAGTTAATAAGTAATTTATGATTCTCTTTTTTAAGTTTCTATATTTACAAAGGAATATTTAAATATTGTGTGAATATATATTTTTATTCAATATTGCCTTATTTCAAAGTTTAAATACGATTAAAATTAGGGGCTTAATCTTCTATTTTGCAGCTTGTTTATTTTAGTTTTAATCCAATTGAATAACCACCAATAATCAAAAGTAATCTGGATGTATCTATTTTATTTATTATGCATTTATTTTATTTGATTAGTTTTATTCATTTATTTACTTATTTTTTACTATTATTTATTTATTTACTCATCAACGTCTATTTTTATTAGTAAAATGTTTTTTTTTCTTTCTGTTTTTGATTATTCCGGTATAAAAACATTTGAAGTTTTGTCAAAAAATGTAAGGATTTGTTTTTGATCAATTTTAATGACTTTCGAATTTTGAGAAAATTTGGCGCATTTATTTAGAGAACTATCCTAGTCCATGAACATAAGTCTTTCGATTTCTGAAAAAAAATTCTTAGTATCATAAAAATACAATAAAAGTGTCAGACAAGTCAGATATTGATCTTATTTTTCTTACTAGCTTATTAATCAGAAATGTCACATTGAATTTGTAAAGCATTCGACAAGCAACACATTACATTTCTTACGTACAGTTTTTTTTCTTCATAAAATAAACGCTTTTGCTCATGTATTTTTCTACGCTTGATTTTAATTTTTGAATGGATTCTATATTGAAATTTACTATAAAGAGAAGAGAAAAGATTTGTTGATCTTGGGTTTGAATAAAAGATTTGAATGTCATAACAGTTGCAAAACAAAACTCCGATTCCCAGAATTCAGCATTCTTTAGCCATATTTAGTCATATCTGATAGTCATTTTGTTACGAAATCATGTGGATTTTTTTTTGACGAAATGCGAACTCCAAAATATTTGACGAAACTGTTTCTTCACTTGTGTGTCACATCAGTGTACTCTGGGAACTATACATCATTATTTCAATCTGATTTTCATTATATGACTGAATGATACAGAGACAATGCTTTTGATGAAATTTGCATCCTTAAAAAAAGGCTGAAGTAATTACCCCAATTCCTCAATACATACATTATATTTTATTTTATAACCGTCGTTGAACAACCGACCCAATTTTTGGGTTTACGACTGTTAATGTTCAACTTCGTAGCCTTGTAATTTTGAACCCAATCCAGAAGACAAGGGAAATCACGTATTGGGAGAAATTTGCCTTCGTGGAGGACTTTTTGATGGAATTAACCCGCATTTGCGTCACATGGTGAGGAAGACCACGAGAACCTTCCACGGTTAACCTGACGGCAAGGGGACTCTAACCCACGATCCATCTACCACTGAGGATTTTTCACGTCAGCACTGTGGTCGGTACAAGCCGGATGCGGAATTCGTATCGACCAGCCATCGCCGGGATCAAACCCCGGTTCACCTAATTGGAAGGCGAACGCTCTATCCCCTGAGCCATCGCGGCTCTATATACCTACATTATAAGCAATTCCCAGGTATCAGTTTCGACAAAAACGAAGCAAATTTATTGAATTTTGAATCTATAAATCTATATTTTTAAAAATAAATGCATGTTTGATCTTCATAGACTCCTAGCCTTTATATATGAAATATGGCATTCTAAAATATGGTATTCTACTACGAATCATTTGAGCGGGATGAGCAAAAAAAGAATGGAATTTTCCAGATAGTTTAGAACTAGCGATTGATAACAATTAAATTGCAGACGATTCCTTTTTTGTTGTTGTTGTTTCGTACGTCTGTCATTTTTCTCATTAAATTAAGAATTTATTGCATGCTATTTATTCAATAAATGAATTTATTGCATTGTATTTATTCAATATAGAATTTATTGTATTCAGGATGGTTCGTTTATTTTTTCGTTGTACTTTATAACTTCATTTAAAAAATGCACCAGCTTACATATAAAGCTAGACTGAAATACAGAAGTTTTCAATGTGCGAAGGAAGCAAGTGCGAATTGCAAAGGCATCCGATAGGAAATGTGAAAGTTAGCTGGTGCAGCCCGTGGGCTCCCTAGTATTGTTTTTAAAAGTGTAATGAAGCTTGTGAAGAAATTAACACTACAATGGAAATTACTGTAGAGCTGGAGTTAGCGTTTTACGTTTAATATTTGATCATAGATGCTCATTTAAAAGTTTTTTAACGAAGTAGTTTGCATTAAAAAACTTCAAGAAATTTTCCATCGAATCCAATTAATAACATTAGAGGCCGTCCATAAATTATGTCAGGATTTGAAAGTAAGGGAGGAGGTCCATAAAATTTTAAAAATTTGATACGAGAGGAAGGAAAGGAATAATAACAAATATAACGTCTCACATTTTAATAATAAACTAAATATGTTTGAAATCAGATATTAATTTTTTTTACTTATTTATTTTATAATTTTCCATCTCTTATATCATAATGAGTTCACGTCTAATTGCTATTATTGTTATGCTCACAAATACCATTTAAAAGAGTAATTTTAAAGTTCACAAATAAAGTTTGAAATATGATTTATAACATATGTTTCTTTTCTGAACTGTTATCATATGTTTATATGGTACATCGGATCATATGAAAAAGGTGTAAACTGCGAAAAATCCGAAACAAATTAATGGAAAGAGCACATAAAGGTGAAGGTTTTTTTAACCGCGAAATCCATTTTTATCACAACATGTTACGATCTGATTTATCATAATTTTTACAATAATAATTACCGCCTGTGTAGTAAATAGTAACTGATGCACGTTAAAACTGCCGAGTCACAAACTCCTCCTTGTTCCCATAACAAATCAACACTTCTGGGGGTACTGATCTAGAAGTTTCTTTGTCTTCTGGATTGGTTCAAAATTACAAGGCTACGAAGTTGAACATTAGTAGTCGTGAACCAAAAATCGGGTCAGCTGTTCAGCGACGGATATAATATAAAATAAAATAATAATTACCGAAAATTCACAGAATCATTCTGAGTAATTAAATATTACTGTAAAATATTTTGCGGTAAAAATGGATTTTACGTAAGATGCAACTAAAGCGCATGGCGCTTTATATATAATTTGATTAGAAATGTTTTACATTGTATGATTATGGTGCAGTGTGATATTTTGACAATTATGGGGGAATCAGAAATATTTAGAAAAAGTGTGACATAAACAGCCCATAATATACAGAGTGTATTTTTTAAGCATTTCTATTTTTTTGTTGCCATTTTTGTTTAAATTAGTATTCTGATGGGTTCTGGAAACGAATTGTAGAAATTATTTTAATATCATACGTTTATTTTTATGCTAATAAATGTAAACTGTTTCCATGAAATCGATTGAATCGATCTTAGAAGGGGTTTTGTAGAACTATTAAAGCAATCCTCCCTCCCGGCATTTCGAATTTATAGGTATTCTATCAGTTTCGATTGAGATTAATAAGACACAGTCCACTTTTCAGAATATGGATTAAAAATGATTACTGATTCGAAACAACCACGAAGATTCTAGTTTGATTTGTTTCATCTTTTAAAATCTCAGACATTTATCTTTATTCACGCTTCTTAGAAACTCACTATATAATTTTAAAAAAAATTTGATTTCTTTTTAATTTGAACTTCCTGTTTTTATTATTTTAGAACAAATCGTTCCAGAAGAGGCATGCATGATGAATCTTCTTAGTAGATGGGGAGATAATTGGTCATCTGTAACATTCCATCTGCAATACAGAGATCCAGTAGATACTTTCCAGGATATGGGTAACTATATAAAAATATATTTGATGATTATATCTATCTACAAACGTATTTTTAAACTCTATGCTAATATCTTAAGTACATATTCTACTATTATTATAAAGGGTTCTTAATAGAAAGACGCCACCTAGTCTGGCAAATAACTATCAATTAAATTAAACTAAATAAAATAAATTAATAAATAATAAAAAAATTTAACTAACAAATTAAATAAGCAAATAAGTAAATAAATGGTTTAAATAAAAATGTGATTTTTAATAAGGCTTCTTAAAAAACAAGCGGACGGTGTTTAGAAGATTAAACTTGCTTTCGACATTTACTTAAAAATCATTCTAAAGGGGTAGTGATTCTCTAATTATAGTTTATTTTAAAGACTTAGAAAATCGGAGTAAAGAGCTCTTATATAATTAGTGATCCGTTTAGAAGAGATTTGGGTCCGTTAACGGACCCTTCACAAAATATTTTAACTTAAAAACGGAACCTTCACAAAATAATTTATCTTTTAATCGGACCCTTCACAAAATAATTTGTCTTTTAATCGGACCCTTCACAAATTTGTTTATCTTCACTATTGTTTTGTTAATCGAATAAACCCTTCCCAGGAATTGGGGAAGAAAGACAAATGTAAACGAACTAAGTTTTGTCTTCGTCAGACGCTTCTTCCTTTATTCGTTCGAAGTGAATATTCTGCGTTCAACAGTATAGGCTAAATACCAAATATTTGTATGTTGCATCTCTAATATAGTAGCAGCAATTGCTTTTTATTTTTTAAAAATTAATTTTTCTTATTATAATTTTACAGTGTTGAGCATAATCTTGTATGTCTTTACAATTTAAAAGCTCCTTGAAAAAGTTTTTTGAAATAACAGGACCCTATTTGCACAAATTTACAAAAGCAAGGGCCCCGGTTGAAAGAATGTGACTTAACGTTTATTTTATATTCACAAATTACGAGTAATTTTTTCACAATTTTACAAAAACGGACCTTTCACAAAATGTTTGGACAGACCCCTGATAATTTCCAAATCAATAAAATGTCGGGAGTAAAATTGAACTTTTGAAACATTTAAAAAAGCAAATTATATTATAGAGAGTTTGATCATTTAAAATATTATAAAAAAAAATTGGAAATCGGATATCAGTCTCTGAGATTTTAAAAGATGAGGGTTTATGATAACCTCTCGAAAAACACAAAGGAAGTTAGATCTGTATACGCTCTATATGATTCAACCATTTATTGCACTTTGTTACTCCTTTTAAATATTTGAGTTTCGAACAATCATTATACAACAATATTTTACGCAATCTTTGGAAAATATGCCTTGAAATATGTTTTGAAAAATATGTTTCGAAAAGTTTAGGACAGCACCTTCCCTCAATAAAGTTTTAGATTTTTTTGGCAATGGAACCGTGAATGATTGAGCTTCTTTCATTCTTTCATAAACTCAGCATTATAGATTTGCATTAAAAAGTTAACAGCAAACCGGAAAAAAAAAGAATAAATAAGAAAAAGTAACAACAAAATTTTTTTTATTAAAAGTTGAATATTTTAAATTAGAAATTTGTTCTTGGTTGATGCATATGCCTCTAGTCAGAAAGGTCCCGGGTTCGAATCCCGGATTAGGCATGGATATTCTTTCCTTCTATTCTTTGTACATTCTGTTCTTTTAACTGTGGCAGCAACGTTGGCTCATCTAACATGATGCCCCTGAGAGAGTGGTCAATAAATCTGCCCTTCTGATAGCCGAATGACGAAAGTGAATATCCAGGTGGACATTGGATTGCAAAAATTGTGCACAGGCTGAAGGCGAATAAAACAACAAATAATTATTTAAAAAAAAAAAACTGTTAAGGTAGAGAAATGCAATTTTTTGTTCTTGAGTTTGATTATTTTGTTTTGACTAGAAAAGCTTTATGCAAAGCGTTTCAGGAATTTTTTATAAATACATATTCTCATAATTTATTTCATGTTTTGCTCTGGAATCTTTCTTTTTTTCAATTTTCTGTGCTTTTAAATACTGTAGGGGGTAGAATTGAATCTCCTCAATTAAAATTATTATTCCGAAGGCAAATATTTAATAAATTGAATAAAGAACAATACATGATTGTTTTGACTTATTATTCCAGTCAGGATTTTCACGGATATTTTAATTTGTGAAGAGCAAAGAACAAATAAAAATTTTTTGTTCTGTCATGATGTTCTTGAATTGTATTGTTTGCCTAATATCTCTCTCTCTCTCTGTATATATATATATATATATATATATATATATATATATATATATATATATATATATATATATATATATATATATATATATATATATATATATATATATATATATATATATATATATATATATATATATATATATATATATATATATATATATATGTATATATATATATATATATATATATATATATATATATATATATATATATATATATATATATATATATATATTTATATATATATATCATCATTATTGACTTTCAAATTATTTTAGTTATAGTTCAATCACATAAGGCTTGTAAAAATGCCCAGTTTATTTCAAGGCTTGCAAAAGCATATGACTTCTTAATCGTTGATTTTTCTTGCGTAAAAATAAAAATAAAACTGCTTCTCGAAATTGTTGTGACCCAAATAAATCTGACTGGTAATTAGATTAATGTATGATTTAAAAACAACAATAATAACTTATCCTGTTTTTCTAGGAAATAATAACTGGTTAAACCATATGAAGTAAATAAAATTCTCATCAAATTCAATTTTATCCTATTAGTAAAAATCTCTGCAACATCACGTTAAATTGAGTGGGTCTCAATGTTTTCACTTAATCCAATATGCTACAAACCGCTCGACGAAACACTAGACTCCACCGAAAATTAATTCTCTAATAACTCTTCGATACAATGTCTCGTCACCATCGATTGCCAATAGTCTAGGAATATTTTCTATCACTCAAAGCGATGCACCCTTTCATTACGATAGTGTAATATTGCTGATAACAGATTTAAAGTTTCATAGTTTTAATGGCTGTTATTTCAATTATAGCTGTCGTTTATAAATTTTGAGCTGAGAACTCATTAGAATGTAACTTTTATTTATCGATGGGATATGAATAATTTTATTATAGATTAATCATGTGTTTTATATTCTAATATTTATTCATAAAATATATGGCTGCCTTATTTGCGAATATCATTAGAACTTCATAAGAATGTTAGTAATTTAATTCTTTGAGAATTTGTAGTAATATTCGTTGAAAGATATTATTATTATCAATAAATCATTTTTATGTATTATGAACATTACGGGGGTGTACATAAAAAGGGTCCAATGTGTTAGCAGACAGAGTGTCTCCTGATAAAGTGCTGTTTTTGCTAACATTCTTTAAAATTTCGTTTAGCTTACTTTTGGTTTCTAATTTTTTATTTAAATTGTGTGTTTTATTTGCTAATATTTATTCATGGAACTCCTTACCGCATTATTTGCGAATGTTATCAGAACTCTATCAGGAGAGTAATGTAATCTTGAGAGATTTTAGAAAGTATTACGTCTATCTCTCTCTCTGTATATATATATATATATATATATATATATATATATATATATATATATATATATATATATATATATATATATATATATATATATATATATATATATAATAACGGTGTATCCACACCGTTATTTTTTAGTTATTTACAGTCAAAGCAGCATGATTAACGAGTCCAGTTTCGGCATAATCTTTTATTTTACTAAACGATGGTGAAATAGCAGTTTCACCCCTCTCCAGACGGAGATGGGGGAGACCCATATCCCGTCTAAGGTGACGGATTTTATTTAAGCATGATAAACAACAAAAAGCCACGCAAAAACATTCGGTCCTGCGTTATTAGGATGATTAAAAAGAGTAAAAAGTCCAGTCATATGCCTTTTCTGTATTCTTACGCCTCATGAAATTTATTTATTACTCATATCAATCGTTTAATCTTTCCTTATATGGAAGTGAAAGATCTTAAAATAACTTCTCTTTTGAAGTATAAATCTAATTATTATTCATTGGCATGTTTTTAGCCTTGAAGTCCCAAAATAGAATTTCTACCCTTATCCTTTACTAAAGATATTTTATGAAAAGGAATGAAGTTTTAATGCTTTTATTAATACAAAAATATTTAATTTTTGTAATACATATATATATATATATATTACAATTACAATATATGAAAAAAATGTTTTTAAAATGTTCCAATTTAAACAAAGCTTCCATTTTCATATTTTGGGAGGTGGAAATGTTATCACAGAATTACTTCCTCAGAGCGCAATTCTGTATAATCAGGCTATAATTTATTTGCATTTTAGAAATTTGAATTTCTTTAGCACTGTAAACCTCATAATTATGTTCTAGGTTTTATAACTTATAACAATAGCAAATAATTAAATGCATCTTCATATTGTTTATATTACGATACAGTAAAGAAATAATTCTAAAGTTCAAGGAAGTTAAATTCGAATTTTATGAATAAACTCTGAAAATCTGCTACGAGATGAAGGGATGAAATAAAAATAAAGCTCGCTGTTTAACAAGTTTCACTTAACTACAACTAACATCTTCTAATTTAACGCACGAATTATTTTTTAACAAATCTTGTAGTCAAATCTCCCCGTTTTAACTTACCGTTTTTGTTCAATTAAAACAGTTTAAACTTTTTGTTCAGTTATTTTATGTTTGGCTCAACTCTTTAATGATCTTTAAGAATTAGTGTTCTAATAAGGGAGCTACTGTTCATTGTGATCTTATTCTTTGGCTTTAGGGCACAATTTGAAGCACTTAAATTTGTTGGATATAAAGCTTGGAATGTGAAGAAAAAGGGTAAATGTTAAGATGTATGCATTTTTTTGAAAGAAAACTTCTGCAGTTTTGACTTAATGATGTAGTTAGTCACTCCTCTAATTAATGCATTATTTTTTTCCAATTTTGATGGAAGGAATTCCTGGCTAAAGTTTGTTGGCGCTCTTTTACGAGGTGGATTGGTGTAAAAAATAGAATATTTTACGCAAATGGTTGCAATTACTTCGCTTTAGAGTCATCTTATCCCATAAAACTCGACAGAAAGAAAAGTTTTGTTCGTATTGTAAAAAGGGGCAATGAAAAAGAAAAATGGCGAAAAATTTATTTACGTTCGCTGTGTAGAACTTAAGAATGGTTGTTCCAATTATCCGCCGCTTTTCAAAAATTCTTGCCGAAAGTAATAAAAAAAATATTAGCCTTCTTTTGAAATAGAACTTTATTTTTTGTGGGTAAATAGGCTATTAGTTCGAATTAAATTCCTCGTTATCTGACATATACTTCTCTCATTAGTTTTTAGAGAACGATAGTTTTGATCTAAATATTTAAGCTTCATTCTTTGTGGAATAAAGAAGCAAAAATAGACATACAAGCCTTTTAGTATCTTGATTATAACCGTCTAAGATAGACATTTATGGATCTTTAAAAAAGATATTTATTTCTGCAACAATATTCAGTGTATGAAAAGGTTAACAAAGCCGTCATCATGCATAAAAACTTTCTTAACATCTAAAAGTTAAATTATCTTATTTAATCCTTTTTCAATAAATAAAATTCATAATTTAATCTGTAATCTTTTTATGCCACAACCTTGAATTAAGTGTAGAATAAAATCTATTTTGAGAAATTCCCTCTGCATTTACCTAATACATCTGCATAGAATTTGAAAACCGGTACATGGTTGGTCTATGTTTCGATTTTAATAAATTCGTCATTATTTATCACACTTTCTCTTCTGTTTACACATTTGAATGCGTAAGGCTTAAAAAAAATGAGCCTTGGCAATAAATTGAATTAATAAATAGCAAATACATGGATTCCTTAACTATTCTAACGTATACATAACACTAATGTTTTAAATTTCTTGATGGATGGAGGTGTCCTGTAAGAGCTTGGTCCTGTAGGCATACCATCCTGGGCATTTTCAAAATTTATTATTTAAATAATTTATAAGTTCATTAAAAAAATAAGGAATATTTTTTATTTTCATGGAGCTCCATGAATGCAATAAAAAAAGATTTTTATTATTTATCATGTTTGATTTCTCTTTTTATGTTTTTTTATAAATAATTGCTTATCTTTATCACTCAGCACCAGTGGTTTCTAGCCTTTTTCGGCCTATCACCCCCCTCCTAAATGTTGACTGTCGTCGCCTTTCTCTCCTTTTTTCTTCTTTTTTTTCTGCTTAAAGAAAACCATGAGATGTTAACAGATATTTGAAGGAAAATAATTCAAACAAGAGTACATATTTTTTTAAATTGAAGTCTGTTAAAATTGAAAACGTTCATAATTAAAATTTGAAAACTCAATTGTTCATCTTTACATTGACATAAACCTCGTGCTTTCAGTTAAAAGCACGAATGTTCGTCAAAGGTCCGCTTTCAAGCAAAAGTCCAACGTATTCTTTCGTTCTGAGAAGATCTAGAAGGCAGATCTCTATTCAACCCAAAATATGAGAAAAGATTTCAAAAAGTTCAGAAATTTTAAATTTTTTAAAATTACTTATTTACTTATTTTTTAACTCGTGATTCTTTGTTTGTTCTATGAGCGATCGGTTTTGTTTGCGTTTTCAATTTTGATATTCGTTAGTCAGATTTTTCTAAAAAACGTTCTGCGAACAAAACATCTCAACTGAAAAACTCTCTCTTAGCAATTAAACTCTCGTAACTTGTTTCAACCATTTCGCCGAAATCTCTATTTGGCGAGATTTGTTAAAATCATGTTTAAAAATGCTTTAATTTTTTTGAAACTGTAATGATTCCTACACAGGGATAAGTTTTGTAATTAAAAAAGCTGAAAATAGAAATCCAAAAATGCTATGTTCAAAAAGACTTTTTTAAATAATTAGAAAAATGTCTGGATATTGAGTAAAAAAAATAAATGTATGAAACATTTATCCACAGAATGTTATCAGCGTTTTACTAAAAATATCAGTGCGAGATTTTATTTATTTATTTAAATTTTGGGAATATGAATATCAATGAGTGATTTTTAAATCACTCAACGACGAATCTCGATATTTAATTTAAAAATAGCGTGAATACGAATCTCGATGTTTGATTTTGAAATCGCGTGAATCAATCTACATTATTTTAAAATAATTTTTTTATTTCATATATTTATTCTAAAATCGTGTGAATATGAATTCTGTAGCATAATTTTTAAATCATTTGAACACGAATCATATTTATTATACGCGATATATCATATAACATCGGGAAAATACGAAACACAATGCGTGATTCCAAATCATGTGAATATAATTTTAAATCACGTTTGCATAGGTAGAATAAAGCATAAAAACGAATAATATTTTTTTTCTTAGAAATTTGAAAACGATGAACTCTCTTTGAAAAAGTGGATTATTTAAAAAAAAATTAAATCACAAAAAAAAGGTGAAAGACACTCACTTTACCCCGCATGACTGAAAGTTAAATGTAGAAAAATCTCGGAAAAGTGCGGCTATGCGAAGCTGAGAAAGAAATTCTAATATCAATCTCTGTCAGTAGTAACCTGCGCGTTAAAATAAGGTAATTTTGGCAGATTCTTTTTGTTTTGTAAAATTAAAAAACTATTTCTTGGATTGTGATAAATTTTCTGCATACGTGTTAATTATACGTAACTGTCGCTAGATTTTAATTGTTGTTCTTTTCTGCTCTCTCTTGAATATTCATTGCCCTCTGATCACCCCATTGGGGGAAATAATCGCCCACTGAAGGACAATCACCCCCAGGTTTGGAACCACTTCTCTGGATGATATAATTATTGGACAAAGGAATTATAAAAATTTCATACAATGATTCAGCTTTCTTCAAGCACTCTGTTTTCCACGAACTATCAATTCTTCTTCAACTAGGGATAATCCTCATCTTCAGGAAAATTCTTCAATTCATGATAATCATCACCCTCAGGATAATTTTTCTTTAACTAATGATAATCATCATCTTCAGGACAAATATTCTTCTAATACTGCCTTCATAAATTTATTTCATCATAAATATGTTTATTGTTTGGCGGTTAATATTCCCCATCTATCCTGAAAAAACAAACAAAAAACTATTGGAAGTCTTGAGGTCCTCTTCTGACTTCATAACATTGACGTGACTATTTCTTTCTTTTTAAGTTCCGGGTTTGCTTCTATATACTCGGAATACTCAGTTGTTCATTTTCATTTTCTGTTCTAAACAAAGTAATTTTGAAATTAAAAATAGTATATTTTGTTTTTCTTTGGCAATAAAAGTTGCTCTTATTGAACTTAAGTATAGCAAATTATACTTTGTTTCAGTTTGCTTTTTAAAAATGAGTCTTTATTAAACGTATAATAAGCTTGATCAAAAATTTTTTTTATAACTTAAGTTACTAATTTAAGAAGATAGCTTCAAAACAAGAGGACATTAGATAGTTTACATAATAAAATTAACTTCTCTACACCGACGCCATGAATTAATCAACAACAACACGCCAACTAGGTTGATCTTTCTTCTTGATAGTAAAGAGTGATTCAGACGTTGTCCGCTAAAAAACAATAATTTCCTCAAAATCAAGGTACCCGGTTTTATCCCACTACCTGGTTTCACCCCTACATATTATTTTTAATTTACTTCATTAGTTTTAGATTTACTTCAGATTTACAAGTGAACCTATAAATGTTTAAGCCAGGTGATTTTGAAAGTTAGCCAGGCAAGTAATAGAGAGGAATAAGTTAATTATTGGTGTTTACCCAAAAAAGAAAGAAGAGTAGACAAGGTTGTTCTTTTATTGAAGCAAAATTTTAGAAACGTTTTCCCATAGCATTGAAAAATTCGTAAATATTTCTTTCAAATAAGTTTTAAAAGAAAAATTGGCCCATATAGTTAAAAAAAATTTCTCTTAGTTGATCCTGAAAATCAAAACTTTCAATACAGTTTTTTTTTAAGTATGTTGCAATTTTCTAAATTACAGATAACTGCTTAAAAACTAGATATGGTATTTGAGCTTAATACTAGAGTATAACGATGCTTAGTATTTTTTTACGCAATATGTTTAACTAATGCAAAGTATAAAATATTTATTTTCTGTGTATGTAAACAAAATTCGAGAAACAAATTAATTAAATAAGTAAATGAGTTTTAAATATAATATTAAGTAAGGAATATAAATTTAAACTAATGCGTAGTAAATGTTTAAGTTTCTATTTTTGAAACTGGAATATATCTAAATCTCCAGGAAGAAGTTTCGGGGGAAAAAAATCAAGAGTCACGTGTACCGGCGGAATCTTTCGCAACTTCACACTCTGCAAGAATCAAACGATTTCCTGGGGAAATTGCCACGGGACAGTGCAAATCACTTTTTTGGGTCACATCACAAGGCGAAAAAGAACATTTTTAGAACATTTACTATCCCCAAATGACTCTCCATAGTCCATTTCCCTCAACAATCATTTAGAAGTCGAATGCGACATCTGGTTCGAAAAATGAAACATCTAGAAAAAAGATCTCGAAATGTTTCGAAAAGAACAAAAAAGAAAAATGGAACATTTCGATCGAAGTCTACGAGTCAGGTAAGGAGCCACTGAGTGGCGCTGTTAACCGGATCCCGGACTTCGGCGCAAAGTATCCCGGAATCACTTATCCAGACATGTGCCGGACCAGGCCTGTTGATGTGCACATTCTTGTAGCAACAGCTAATGTAATAGGACACGTTGTGTTTAGACAAGATGGCATTGTCTTTGTTGCGCACCATGCCGGTTGATGTTCTCAGTAAGTAAACTAAGTGTAGTTCAAATCGATGAAATGGGATATTATTAGTTATGCAACTTATTTAACTTGTGGAAAGAGTTTTATTTGCTGATCATTTAGAGAAACGAATTAAAGGGAATTAAATAGTTTTATTTTCAAATCTTACTTGATTTCGTCGATTTAAATCTTTCAATATTTAACTACATATATACTATATATACATGTTTATTTTAAAAACTTTATCTACAAACTTGAATATTTAAATTTTCAATTAGTAGCCAATGGTAACCAGTCTAATAACTTAGTAGTCTCTTTTTCCTCATTACCTGATGAGTCGGTGACCGATTTCGATAGGTGCTTTTCATTTAATAGCTACTTTTTGCAAACTTTTTTTTGTTGCTTGGATTAAATTGTACTTTTTAAAAAAAATTCGTATAAGAAATAATCTACAACTATAAAAGTTAAATCAACAATAAAAATATTATAAATAAGTGGCAAAATTTAGTTAAACATACTGACTTTGAAAAACATTATTTGAAAATATTTGGAGTGGCAAAATACATTTAATATTTACATTACAACTTTGAAATATTTGAGTTGTTAAAGAACTCTCTCCTTAAAGATCTTTCCACCGCTAACTGATAAATTCCAAAGGATAAAAATTTTGAGTGGAATCAACACTATATCATTTAAATAAAAATAACATGAACATATTTATTAACATATTTGTTTTTGAATTTCTTTCCCATTGTTTTTCTGTCAATATATTAAAAATTTCATTGGCTTACTGGGATTATTTTTAACAATATTAAGGCGAAAAATTAATAAGACGCCAAATTTAACAGTAAATAGGTGAAAGACTTATTTTCTAATTAAGTTGCTAATCAACCTCTAAACGGTAGTTTCTAATAAACTTGATTTGTTTATTGGCGTATCAATTTGAAAACAAGAATAAAAGAGGTAGTTAATTGAAAAACTGTTTTGTCATTTTGTTTGAAAAAAATTCCTTTATACTAAATGGAGATTTTAAATGGACTCCAATTTGTGGAAATAGGGGAATCCATCAAAATTGGTGTTGCTCAAATGCTGTTCAAAAAAAAAAATTGTTTAATTTTTTAAATCTGAAATTTTTAAATGATAATTTTTAATATTTAATTATGCCATAAAGATATATTTTATTCATTGAAAATATTATTTTCAAGAGATTAAAATGATAATATTTTAATTAGATATTCATTAAAAATAATATTGGTTTCATTTTGCAGTGTAAAAATAAGTTGAGAGAAAATATTCTTGCTATTTTTTTGCTGCAAAATCTTTAAAAATTGAATTATAATATAGAAGTATTATTTGAGGTAAAGTACTTGGATAAACTCCTGGCCGTACGTTTGAAAAGGGGACAGTTTTTGGTCACACAAGGCTAGTATCCATAAAAAAGAAATAAATTGATACTATATATACTGAGCTAATAAGTGGGATATGACTTTTATTTATTAATTTTTAAAATTGGTTTTAAACGGAAAAATATTGCATTGTGGACCACATGCAGTCTAACAGCCATTATTTATTCTTTGGTCTATATAATTAATACTAAAAAGGAACTGCATTTTAAAATATACCTGCACGGAGAAAGAAATTCTGGAAAAATTTCCGTACTGGTAACGGCATTTCTGACAGTAAAAAAATATAATTTTGGTTAACAAGACAAAAATATATGGTATTTAAACCATTCATTTGGTAATTTTTCCGTTCATATGGTAAACGGTTTGTCGGAAATTCTGGTTTTTAAAATTACAGTTCTTATTGCCATACATTAAGTAAAAAATACTAAACTGAAAAGTAAATTTATCAGAATAAATGGTTTTTATGTCATGATAAAATTACCAAATTTTATCACATATTATAAAACTATATTTTATTGCTAATTTTACCCAAATCATTACCAAAACACTTCGTGGTTTTTTGGTGTTCCCATAAATATGGTAAAATTAACCAAATTCTGATAGTTTTGACAGTATTTTTTTTCTGTGCGCTTAGAAATATTTCGTATAGACTATGTTTATGAAGAACATTACATTTGATTCTTTATGAAAAATCTTCTTAGCAAGAGTGATTACTTCTATTCTTCTAAAATATTAACATCAGTATTTTTAAAATTATAGACCGTAATTATTACTCTTTAAATTCGACTTAATTAAAAACGTTTTCTATGGAAGTAATCTGTCGTGGAGAGATCCTGACGACTATGAGATTCTAACCTAAGATCTATAGAACACCATGGATATATAATACAATAGCGTTATTTTCTTATAACGTAGAGTTAGAAGTTCATTCCCTAAATCCAACCTAGAATTTAAATTTAAAAACTATTAGACACTTTTTTTAAAAAATTATTTGTGCAATTTCAAATAAGTATTCTTATTATTAATAATATGTACTAAAAAGAAATGTCCTGTATGAAAACCATCCACCACACCTATCATACTGACTTTTGTGTAAAATGTCTTCCTTTACCTGAATAATACCCCAGTTTGCCCCCAGCCACCGTTTTCGGGAAAGACCTTATATGATTGTTACGTTTCGATAATTTTATGGTTATGAATTTGATAAAGAGAGGGTGAGGGTTATTTTAACATCTTCTTAAGGAGCAAGAGAGGTGAGAAGTTCTAGAACAAGGGCATGAAACATTGTAGTACAGAGAGAGGTTTTATTGGGAGCTGCCTTTTAAGTTGTTAACCTTTTTTTTTGCAAATTTTTATCTTTTTATTTCGTGTTTTATTTTTCAGTACCATTTTTTCTTGACCCAAACATCTCTCTATATTAAAAGTATTCTATTTCTGAAAGAAAAAAGAGAAAAGAAAATGAATGAATGGGTAGGAGAGAGAGGTGAGAAGTTCTAGAACAAGGGCATGAAACATTGTAGTACAGAGAGAGGTTTTATGGGAGCTGCCTTTTAAGTTGTTAACCTTTTTTTTTTTTGCAAATTTTTTATCTTTTTATTTCGTGTTTTATTTTTCAGTACCATTTTTCTTGACCCAAACATCTCTATATATTAAAAATATTCTATTTCTGAAAGAAAAGAGAGAAAATAAAATGAATGAATGGGTAGAAGTCAGTGAGCTTTCGAATTATGAATCTTCAAAATTTTCTTGTGAGAGCTTCGGGACTTCTCCTTAGGAAGAAAAGATTAATTTCGCGAGGCTGGTGATGTGAAAACACGAACAGTTGTTTGCAAGGAGGTAGCTTTTAAGGGATTTAACCATTTAAACTGTAATAAAAAATATCATGAGAAATTAAATTTTTTACTTATTCGCAATTTTTTTCACCCTCCTTCCTTAAATAATAAAAATAATTGAGCCATCATTTTTTACAAAAGCAGGTGCAAGGTCCCCACTTAAATATCTTCATTTTTTGTCCGTAATCAGTCTCACTGTACACTTGTCCGGCTTTAAATCCTCTGCAAGTAAATATAAGAGGACAATAAACATCAAGAATTTTTAAATCTATGCCGTAACTTCTTTTTGTTGGAGACAATTTTGTATGAATTAAATTCCACCGTTGTTGCTACGGCATTTTCAAAATGAAAACTACTAGCACTGCGAAGACATTTCCTCATTGAATGGCGCTGTTGAAAAACTGAACTTTTGAGCAATTTAACTGTGACACTGACAATAGTGACGCCTCTTATTCCTTTCACCCATTTCTGAGTTAAATATGGTTGCAACATAAATTTCTTTTATAATGAAATGCTTTAACCCGTTCTTAAGGGAACCATAATAAGATAATTTAAGCACCTATAGGAAGAAAAGATTCTTTATGTGAATTATTATTTCGCACAAAACGCAGTTATACTTACATAATTATAAAAATTGTATAGATATAATTCTTCTGACAAATAATGTTGAAAGCCTGCCATTTTAAGTCTAACTTAACAGGCATAAATTATTTTATTTTTAAGCTTGCTGAAGCCATTTAATATAGCTTTAGAAAAATCATTGTGTAATACAGTTTATTTGAGATTTTGAAATGGAGTATGTTGTTGCTAATATGACGAGCTGTTATTGCTAATGTTGTATATTTGAACGGAGTATGTTGTTGCTAATGTTGTATGCTAATATGATGAAAAGATACGTAAATAAAGAGTACTAACTATAAAAAAGCAAATATAAATTGTAAGAAGAAAAGATTTGCTCCTTTAGAGTGTATTGATTACACAGATGAGTCTAAGGCAAGAAAAAAATTTCATTTCTTTCGCTCTATTAATTTAAATGAGACCTTTGAAATTTATTTAATCATGCACTTGACATTTATTTTATAAAACGTTTTTGTGCAAAAGAATATGTAAGGGTAGGTGACGTTATAACCCAAATGGAAATTAAATATTTACGTAATATTTTTCTAAGTGTTATCTTATGGTGAATATGATTAGATAGAAAATGAGAAATGTAATTACAGCACATGCCTATTAGCAATAAATCTACAACAAATTAAAACATTTTTTCTGCTCTTTAGATTTAACTTAAAAATCCTGTATAAATAAAAAAAATTGCTAGATCCGTATATCATATCCAAAATGGGTGATCACTTATGATTTTGTTGGAGAAATGTCACCAAGTGTTTTCTTGAAAATGTATTTAGAACTTCAAATGCATTTCGAACTTCGAAACTAATGCCAATTTTATTTTTAATGTTAAATTAACTGTTATAATGTAAAATTAACTGTTAATTTTACTTTTTGTGTATTTCGCTATATCCCGAAAACTTTTTAAGCGAATTGAAAATCTTTGCACGCAATTATAAAATTCGCTTATCTAAAGATAATTCTATGAGGAAAAAAAACCTTTTAGTTAATGTTTATTATTTCTTATTATTTCATTCAATAAAAGTTAAAAAAAAATTTGAATCATAAGGTATAGATTTTTAACATAATTTTAAGGGCTGTAATTTTAGGTGTCAAAATGCAAAATTTGAGAGAAATTGGCCGAATTTTAATTTCAAAAAGTCAGGTACTTAAAATTCAATTTCTCAGAAACTATTTGGCCAATTTTGCTCATTTTTCATTTTGCCATGTAAAATTAAATTTTTTTAAAATGATGCAAGAATTTGTATGTCTAGCAATTAAAAAATTTTTCGACCATTATTAAATAAAATGATAAAATAAATAAATAAATATTCACTCAAAGTTATTTTTTGCTTTGAATTATCATTGAACCACTGAATTTTATAATTCTGTGAAAAAATTGTCGCTTATTTAGCCTTATTAGCCTATTTTATTAGCTTTATTAGCCTAATTATTTATTAATTAACCTCCCCTCGAACCATTAAAATTGAGTTCCAGAACGTTAAGATCCAATCATTTAATCAAAAGTTGTTCAGGGTGGTCCAATCTTGGCTCACTGTACCTACCTTGCAAGAAAATAAGTTTCTGTTTAAGTCGTTTTACAATAACCAGAAAACTCTGTTGTCGTTGTAGAAAAAATAGTTCGGCGATTAGAAACTTTGTCGAACATAAAGTTTTTATGATGTTTTTTTATATTATTCTTTTACATTGTTTACATTTAAGAATATATGGAATATGTTACGTCTAAAGAAAGTTTACTTAGAAAGTCCTGGACTTTGATAAAGGCGGATTTCAGCTCTAATTTCTTTTATTTCATAAATGTTAAGAACAATTATTGCATTGTTTTTCACGAATTTAATATAATCTTAATTAATTGAAAGTAATTTATATGTTCCTTAAAAAGAAAACGCGTGCATTGCTAGTCTTGTTTTTTAGCATTTTTTTTTATCTACTATTAGAAATAATTAAGTGTAGATACAAAAATATTTTATAGAAATCTCAAAATCTTGTATTATTGAAAAAATGCTAAATACTAGCCACTAATAGACTGTTTTTTCTTTTATATTGTCATTAATATTTACCATCTCCGAAATTGCTAATCACAATTTTAGTGAGCTTTAAAATCAATAATTACCATGGACATTAGAAAGCAGAACAGTGACCTGATTTACCAGAAAATCCTATTAAACAAGTCAATCTTCTTTTGTTTTAAAAGCCCTCATAAACATATTCAGTTTTAATTAGGAATACGGGAAACCTTTGTTTGAGAACATAATACTTGTGCTTAAGCTATTTAATAAGCATTAAATAATACAATTCCATTAAAAGCATCAAACAGTGTCTTGTGCTCAAAGCTCCACTTTAATAATAAATTCCATTCTTCCTAAAACAGTGAAATTAAAATATGTATATTCCATTAGCGTTCATAAACCTAAGAAGCTTTACTCATAAGCTGCTCTTATTAAACTTTAACAGTTGACATTGCCATTTTCCAAATATTCTCGGATTAGACGTCAAAGCTAATATTTGAAGTCACGCGAAATCCTTTTGCAATTTTGGAAATATATAGAACTTTAGAACAGCCTTCCATGATAATCTTTGAGGTTGCTCGTCATTTCGTATCGTTAAGGAAAACTTTTGGTCTAATGATGATCGACGTAAGTCCATCGCTAATTTGAAATGTGGCGCTTCATGAATATAAATTTGTTCGAAATCTATCGTAGTAATCTTTGATTAATTGTGCGCCCCTATCAGAATTAATTTATGGTTTTGGTATTCACGAATGCGTTTAATAATTGGAGTTCTTCGGCATCTTTGCGTGTGTTTTGGGCAGCGACGCTGAGTTTCATTTAATGTTTTTCTTATAATTTTTACAGGGGTCTGTCCAGACATTTTGTGAAAGGCTCGTTTTTGTAAAATTGGGAAAAAATTACTCGTAGCTTGTGAATATAAAATAAGCGTTAAGTCACATTATTTCAACCAGGGTCCGCTTTTGTGAATTTGTGCAAATAGGGTACGTTATTGAAAAAAAACTTTTTTTAAACTTTAATTGTAAAGACATACAAGATTATGCTCAACACTGTAAAATTATAATTAAAAAAATTAAATTTTAAAAAATAAATAGCAATTGCAGCTGCTAAATTAGCGATGCAACATATAAATATTTGGTATTTAGCCTATACTGCTGAACGCAGAATAATCATTTCGGACGGATAAGGGAAGAAGCGTCTGCGGAAGACAAAATTTAGTTCGTTTACATCTTCTCCCCCCCCCCACCAATTCCTGGGAAGGGTTTATTTGATTAACAAAACAATAATGAAGATAAACAAATTTGTGAAGGGTCCGATTAAAAGATAAATTATTTTGTGAAGGGTCCGTCTTTAAGTTAATATTTTGTGAAGGGTCCATTTTTATGAAAAGATGTTTTGTGAAGGGTCCGTTTTTATGAAAAGATGTTTTGTGAAGGGTCCGTTTTTATGAAAAGATGTTTTGCGAAGGGTCCGTTTTTATGAAAAGATGTTTTGTGAAGGGTCCGTTTTTATGAAAAGATGTTTTGTGAAGGGTCCGTTTTCATGAAAAGATATTTTGAGAATGATCCGTTAACGAACCCAAATTTCTTCTAAACAGGTCCCTGTTTTATGATTAAAGTCTTTAAACAGAAATAATGTGATACAAGTATCCCATTTCATATTTTCTTGAAACTGCAGAAATTCAGGTATCAAAATATAATCAGTTCGATTTGAAAAAAAAAAAGTGAAAAATTTATACTCGAATTCCTTTGGCAATTTCTTTTCGGAAATATGGAACCTGAGAACAGTCTTCCGTGATAAACTTTGCAGCTGCTTTTTATTTCTAATGATGGTCAATGTAAGTCTATCGCTGTGGAATATAGCATTTCGCGAATATAAATTTGTTCTTATTCTATCGTAGTTATCTTTGATTAATTGTGCGTCTCTTTCAGAATGCTTTTAGAATTGGTGTTCTTTAGCATGTGTTTTAAGCTGTAATACTGATTTTCATTTAGTATTTTTTATAACTTTTATTGTTTGAGTTTTTAGGAGAGATAATACGATATAAGGCCCCCATTTTATATTTTCTCTATTAATTCTTTTATATTTTATTTTAATTTATATTTTCTATTAATTGATTTGATAAAAAAAGAGAAACGCGAAATTTTTTTTTCAATTTATTTACGAAAGTATAAAACTTTAGAGCAGCCTCGTTAATAATCTTTGAATATGCTTTTTATGTTAGATCATAAGGAAAATTTTTGGTTTAACGATGATAGACGTAAGTCAATCGTTAATTCAGAATTTTTATATTTTATTTTAATTTAAATTTTCTATTAATTGATTTGATAAAAAAAGAGAAACGCGAAATTTTTTTCCTATTTATTTACGAAAGTATAAAACTTTAGAACAGCCTCGTTAATAATTTTTGAATATGCCTCTTATGTTAGATCATAAGGAAAAAGTTTTGGTCTGACGATGATTGACGTAAGTCAATCGTTAATTCAGAATGCAGTATTTCATGAATGGAAATTTATTCATAATCTATCGTATCATTCGTATCGTCTCTGATTAACTCTACTATTGTGTGTTTTGTCAGAATTTATTTAAGATTTTGATGTTTTTGAATGCGCTTAGTACTTGGAGTTCATCGTAATGCTGTGAAACCTAGCTGAGTATATGTTTTGGGTAGTGACACTAATTTTAAAAACTTAATTTATTTTTTGTAATTTATTTATACTAAAAATTATTAGAGTTTCGGAATGAAAATATGGAAAAATATGAGGGATATGATCGTTAAATGAGGTTTCATTTTATAATTTGTCGAAGAGCTGTAAATACTCAGGGCCAAAATATAAGTCTTTTCTACTTCAGCTTTAAGAAAAGTTTTTTTTTTATACTTCATTAAGTAATCCATGTCACTTCCGTTAAATAAAAGAAGAATTTTTATATTGAAATTTATTAATAACAGTTTTTCAAAACTGTGCTAAGTATTTATGTACTTTTTATCAATGATAAAAAAAATTAATCAGTTTTAAAAAAATTGTTTTTTTTTTTATATATATATATATATATATATATTTTATTAAATAATCCATTGCATTTCCGTTAAATAAAAAATTTACTTTTATAGTGAAATTCAGTAATGACAGTTTTAAAAATTGTGCTAAGTATTTTTAACAGTGACAAAAAAAATTGTTCTGCTGCCCAGGCCTCCCCTGGCCACAATTTATTTTGTATGGGACTTACCAGGCAGAACCTTGTTCAAGCTCCCCTGTTGGTGCTAGACTTTCTCAGAGTGAACGAGCTCATGGACCTGATCTAGCTCTGCTGGTCATGGGGATGAGAACAACAACAACAAAAAAATTAATCAGCTTTAAAAAAATTGTTTTTTTTTTTATGCTTCATTAAATAATCCATGGCACTTCCGTTAAATAAAGGGAATAATTTTAATAAAGAAATTCAGTAATGATAGTCTTAAAAACTGTGCTAAATATTTAAGTATTTTTTAACAATGACAAAAAATTAATCAGCTTTAAAAAAATTGTTTTTTTTTTATACTTCATTAAATAATACATTGCATTTCCGTTAAATAAAATATAAATTTTTATAGTGAAATTCAGTAATGATAGTTTTAAAAACTGTGCTGAGTATTTAGGTAAATTTAACAATGACAAAAAAATTAATTAAAAAATTTGAAAAATTAATTGGGGTAAATCCTAACTAGATTTGGTTAAAGCTCTTGTTACTGCTTTGCAGGCAATAAGTTGAATGGCTGTACACTTTCCATGTGATTGAATGAGGCATTATTTCTAGGGAGAGGCATGAAAATGAAATTTTTGTTGCGACAATTTTCCCTTGACCCCAGTTGAGCTCAAAATTAGCTCAATATAGGTCCTATAAGAACTTGTACCGAGGGACCAATATTAAGATGTCTAGATTTTTTAATGTTGGTCCTGGAATGGCCTATATAGGGCCTACATAGGCCAATATAAAACCTATATTGGCTAAATAATGGATATAAAATATCGGACGAATCTGACAATTTTATATAGAACCGATATTAGTTGTGAAATGGCTGTAAAATATCGGGTGAATCGGAAAATTTTATATAGGGCCAATATCGGAAAAATGACGACCCTTTGAGCAACTATTGATCCAAGATTCATGAATATTGGTCCTATGATGGCCCAAGTTATTTTGCTGCTATGGTTCTTTTTATCCTGTTTTTGTCTTTTCAGAATACAAGTGTCACCCTTTTGTCCTTTTAAATAAATAGTAGAGCAAAGTCCTTATATGATCAACGATTTTTGAAAAGTAGACACATTTGTTGGATGGATTGGCCAATCAGATCTCCAGACTTGAATTTTAAAGAACATACTTGAGAGACTCTGGATAAGTTGGTGGTATGGACTACCATCCAGCCTGCGACCTTCATCCAGATACAGAGAATAGTTTTGCTGAATAAGTGGACTAATTGCCGCAGGAATTTTTAATCCACCTTATTTCCCTACGATTTGCTACAGAGGACCGTACCCTATATTAATATCTTTTTCCCTAGTACTGCAACCTCTTTTTCATATCATTAGATAACAATGAGTATTACGAACCGCTAAGAGTGTATATAATAACTGCTTAATAGTTGTTTCACTCCATTATTTCAATCAATATTCACTATAAATTTTATTAATATCTGTCCAGTACTTCTGTAAATAATCGATCATATATGAAAATTCTCTTAATTTTAAAGACCAGTATTATACCTTTAATTTTCCTTTTAATTCAGGAGAAAAATAATTAAATACTTTTTATATTTTTATGTGCAAATTTTTTTGTACTTAAGATTTAATTTTTAAAAAAAAAATATATAAAAAAGAAACGACTATACTAATCTTTATAATTCTCACATCATGGCTACAAAGAGTTTAGGATTTGTAACTCCACATAAATGCAGCATTTAACGGACAATTTGAAAGTATTCTTCAAAGTTTTAAACTTTTTTTCAGGTGAAATAACATTATCTTAATAGCTTAAGAAACATAAACTTAATAGCTTTCGGAAATTACTATGAAAAATGTCGTCTATTACGTTTTTTTTTTTCAGTAAGTTTAATATCCGTGTCTGGCGAATAAAAATAATACCCGCTCTACAATGGGTCTGAAGAAATGATGGTTATAGAGGTCAAAACTGTGATAATCTCGTTTTTCAATTTTATTGATATAGTTTGTGTTACTTTGTGCTATTAAATGTTTCGCAACAGTTGTTTTTATTTGTGACATGTGTTGACATTTAAGTGTTATCATCCAGGTAAGCATTTCAGATCGTCTAAATTCAACTTGCGAAGCAGCACTGTGAAAAAATTGCTGATCAAATTGCTGTAAAAAGTACTCGCTCCCTGGGGCATCATCAATAATCCATTTTTACCTTGTAATTTTATGCCGCAGTTTTTACAGTAATATTTATTTAACGAACAGCGATTTGATAGTAAATGTTACGATAAAAATTACGATATATTAGATTTTTTGTTCCGTTAAATTATACAGTAAAACTGGATTATGCAGTGAAATGTACTAATACTCTGAGTGGTGGTACTTTATACCGAATTTTAGCTGGAATTTTTCACAGTGAGGATACTATTTGCTGTAGTTTACTTAAGAAATGAAACAAGCAATTTATATTTACTTCTTTTTTGTATTATTGGATATTTGCTTAAAAGTTTAAGTAAATCTTATTGATTTTTGAGTACAAAAATATAGTACTAATTTCTACATTTCTTAATTTATTGAACTATTAGCATTAATTTATTTTGTTTATTTTTACCAAAAATTGTTTTTTTCTTTTTTCCCCTCCTATTTAATTAATAAACATTGTTTATATTAGATTGAATTTTTTTTAAAATTTTGTTCTCATTAAATTTTAATTACTCAAACTGCAAATTTTTTATTTTTAATAGAAAACTTACTGCATTACAACCTGCCAAGTTTTTCCTTTATTTAAATACGTGCAGACATATAAATTAATAACAATGTATTTTCTTAATCAATTTGTTTTTATTTAATCAAAATTATTACGAAACGAAAAATAAATAGTTTTAAAAAGTCATATCATAAGATTAAAATTGTTAATCTTACTTTATAATTAAACTTGTAAAAGTTAATTAAAACGAAAACTTTTTCTTATAAACTGAAGTAAACTTGTCGAAAAATTATTATCCATAATGTGGATATTCTTCGTATGTTATCTGATTCAAAACTTGAATAAAATAATATAACTTAAAAATATTAACAGACATACATGTGTAGATTTGTATCGAGTTTAAAAACGTCTACTAAAACTTTTTCTGAATTTCAAAAGTTTTGCACACGTACAGGAAGAGATTGTAAGAAGCAGCTTAGTGATAGATCAAAACTTCTCGTCTTATGGGTATCGAAAAAAAGCCGTAATACCGATAAGGCTTGTGTTAATGAACGTGATAAATGTTGCTAAAATGTTGTTTGAAAAATTCTTACAACGTTGTGCAAAAGGTTGTCTCAAGATGGTGTTGAAAATTGCCAAAGGCTAATTAGAAGGTTTCTAAAAAATGTGTCGAAAGTTATCGAAAGAGTTGTCAAAGAGTTGTGCAAAAAAAGGTCAAACTTTTGTGCAGAAGGTTGGTTAAATTACTCAAGAATTATTTACATTGCTTTTCTACATTATTGATTTTTTTTACAATAACGTATTAAAGTTACTTTTAATATATCAAATATTTGAAATTATATTCAGATTTTAATGTTTGTTACGTTAAAATAATATTGCATAAATATTTTTGTTCCATTTGAGAATTTTTTAAAATACCTTACTATTAGGGATCGAGAATTTAAAATTTCCGAAAGCTAGGATCAATTTTTATGTACCCAGTAATGTTATGAAAAAAGAAATTAGCGTAACAGCTTTATATTTCTATGAAATTACATAAGCATATTTATTATTTTAAATTTAATCTTACATACTAAAGCGGATTTAAATAATGATATAGTCGGATGCATTCTTTTTGAAAATAATTTTTTTCCCTGAATTATTCTGAGTTTCAGCTTTTTTTTTTCAAAATCAATTATTACTTTTCGATAATTAATGTAGTTCCCAAAATATTTCAATAAATATCCAAAAAATAAATTTTTATTATACATTTTTACCATTACCCAAATAAATAATAATAATAATGGCATATTTAAAAAAAGTAATTCAAAGATTTATAACGGAACAAACTGATTTTATCACTGATTACCACAACAAGAGAAAAAAAAAGCAACGATAACTATATCTCCATATCATAATCGCTCGTCTCATATTGGACATCTCAATATTGATTATTGGACAATTTATTTCTTTATGCCCTAGATAAATTTTTTTTTATATTCCTATAAAAACGAAAAACCCATTTTCAATGTAAGTGTCCGATATTATGACGAAATGATGGAGTTCTGGCGTTGGCATAACAACCGGGCCTTCTGTCATTCGAAAAGTTGCGCCCCAAATAATTACCGTGCCAGGGCGGGCAATGGACTTCCGCCCTCTTTGCATGCAGCATTTGTAAGGAACATCGATTTTATATTAGCTAGCTATAATAAGTTGGTAGGTGTTCAATTGATGTTGCGGCTTACAACCTTAATGCTTTTAATCTGTGTAACCGTTTTATGCAATGATGTGGTTTGCGATAGTGGATCGCTATATTTATAGAATTGTTTATCAAAGTATTTATCATTTTATGTCGACTGAGGTTATTATTTTGATGGGCCGTTTTAGTTTAATCTCATAGTGGGTTTTATAATACATTGCTTTTGGTAATGGTATTACGTTTAAGTAATTTTGTTTTTTTGGTTTAATATACCCTCAGAGGTATAACTACCGTACTTAATGCTTTTCTCATTTCATCGTTTTTTCATTTAAATAGTTCATAGCAAATTCAGTTTACTCTTATTCTATGCAATTGTTGAAATAATTCGTTTACACAACGGAAAAGGCATAAATTATAGATTATAATCTTTTTTTTTGTATAGGGAATTTATATTTACAATAAAAAGGGGGATAATTTTTTAAGATTGTGTGGCTGGGTGGGGCAGTTGGTTTGTCGTTGGCCTTCTGAGCCCAAGTCTGCGGGTTCGATCCCCGGCCCAGACACCGGATTTTCGGGATGCAGAAAATCCTCAGCGGCCATGTCGTATGATTATGCGGCATGTAAAAGATCCCTGGAGTGCCTTATTGGCTCCTGGCATTTCCGGCAAAATTAAAATTCCTAGTACACTTTATCATCCAAATAGAGTCTCGGTGCTGGCTTCTAGTATGGCAGAAACTAGACGTCCAGATTAACATGGCCAACGGTATCTCACCCATTGTGGTGGTCCTGAAAGAGTAGATACCACTTCTGGAGAACGCACTAGGTCTGCTCATCTGGAAGACTGATTGTGCAGCTCATAGGAAATGAAAAAAAAAGAACTTTTTTAAGATTTTAAAGTTACCTCTGAATTGGGTTGACTCCAAGCCGATTCACGTTACCGACAAATCAAGAATTTAACTTAAGCGAGCTTCCAGCTTCCACTGGGGACCGAACCCTATTTTCACAATGCCTGACTAGTGTCTTAACCATGATTGTCATCGCGGCTCATGTATGCATATATGGGTAGTATTATACAATACATAGGAAGTAAAAAAAAACCTTTTTACGAATTTAAAGTTACTTCTGAATTGGGTTGACTCCAAGCCGGTTCACGTTACCGACAAATCGAGAATTTACCTCGAGTGAGCTTCCAGCTTCCACTGGGGACCAAACCCTATTTTCATAATGTCTAACTAGTGTCTTAACCACGGTTGCCATCGTTGCTCATGTATGTATAATGTGTAGTATGGGAACTTTAGGGTTCAGATCCATTTCTTCGACACAGATAAGTTCAAGCATTTTGTAAAAAAAATTAAATAAACAAATAAAAATGAGAAAAAACTATTACCATAAAAGATATATTAGGAGCTTATATTCTTATCATAGGCTCTCACTACCACAGCCCCTATAATGGCAATACCATAAGTATTTAATACCATATTTAGATAAGCAATACTGGTGCGTCAATAATCGTTAGGTAATTTTTTACGGCCTTCGAAAAAAGTACCAATATCAGTTCGTCAAAAAGGATTATAAAAATATTAGTGTCGTTACTCAATTTCGTGGTTACAATTTATTCCTTTTTGTAGTAGGTACAAATTTAAGTATAAAAAATTCGTGTTAAGAAGCTAAATTAATGGAGAAAATGAAACTTATTCGTTTATAAGAACCTTATATAATTCCCATATTATTTTTCATGTCAATGGTTCGTAATTAATTTCAATAATAAGTAAGATTTTTATTAAATCAATTGGGGTTTCTTAATTTGCATTAAATATACCTATAACAATACAAAGATTCCTACAATAGGTACTGTGAAAAAAGGTTTCTTATGTTTCAATGTGCTTGAGGAAATTATTAATTATGGTAATTTTTGACTATCGACTATGGTTTATCTCCTAATAGCATTATGTCAAATTATACTGAATACAGTTAATCTTTATTTTGATGGGATGAATTTCTAAAAACGCGTTTTATTTAATCTAATAACTTTAAAACAACATCAGAAAGTGCAATAAATAATAATTATTAAAAAAAAAAAACCTGTATATGTTTTTATTTATTTCGTTGTGCCAATATATGTCTTTCTGTTTTGGTCCCGCAGTGGACTGATCGTTAAGACACGGTTCCCAGTAAGTAGAACACCGAAGTCAAGCATCACTGGCTGTGGTCAGTGAGCGGGTGGGTGACCACTTTGGTCAGTCTGCCTAGGGACCGAGGGTGCGCGGCATCGGTAATCGCTCTACCGTAAAGTGATCGACTTCGAGAGCAGGTCATCTTGCTACCAAAGCAAGGGAGCTATCCCCTCTGCAGAAGCTCAAAATTGCGATGGCATGTCTTCGGATCATCCTCAGGGATGTTTCCCAGACCGTCGCCAATAGCCCATTGGGCAGCTCTAGTGCGAAGTAAATAAAGTACCCATCTTTCAGTTTTGTTCATAATTTCGCAGAGTTGATCAATACCGATTTATTGATTATTAACTATTTCTAACCCATACGAAGAAAGGATATTCTGTTAGTATAAAAATAAAATACTATTTTTGCAAAATTTATAAAACAAATAGAAATTTCAGTATAAATAATACGTAATTAAACTAATACGAACCTCTTCTATTGACTTAAGCGTCGAATAAAATTTTCCACTTATTGCAAATACATAAGTAGTAACGAAACGTTTTTTTTATTTATTTATTTTAAAAAGTAATTGAAATAGTGTTCGAAGGGGGTTCTTACAGATGTTTTGATTTGGTCGAGTGATTTCGAAAATTTATTTTGCGCTGACAATAATTGACAATGACTTTATTCTCAACAATGCTTGATTTTCTCAAATATAAAAATAAGCACTTACATACTTTAACGATGATCTATAAGTATAATAGGGTAACGTAACACAAGAAAAATGGTGCAATTTTGTATTCCCATTAGAAATAACAATGCCATAATTGTATTAATGCACGAAAATTTAAATAACTCATAAAATGTAAATAAACAGCTATAACCTAATGAATGAAGTTCAAGAATCAGGTCACAAGGTGATGGAACAATTTGTGCGGAGAAAATAATTCTGGTAAAATTACAGTACTGAATGATAATTAACATTTCTGGTTAAAAAAACAAACATAATTCTCGTGATAAAATATATGAATGAGCAGCCTTTGATTATGATCTATAACTAAAACCATTTTGACCAACACATAATTCAACTATAGTTTATCCAACAACATACACGTTCAATTTCTGTAATATCTTGTGGTAAAGTAAATGTATTTCTTAAATTAAATGAAACTTTTATTAAAGTATTAAATTTATCTCTTAATGTAGATTTCTATAGAAAAATGTGATAAAATATAATTATTCATACATTTTTCCTTTTTTAGAAATTGCGTTATAAGCAAGAAATGTAAAGAATTATGGTACAGTTGTTTTTAACGGATCTATAACATCATTTGTTATCTCCGTGTCTAGAATATCATTTATTCCGAATGTAATAATCCCAAATAGAGCTTAGCTATTTTTTCTTTATATTTTTGCTGCTTCTAGATCAGAGAAAAATGAACCAGTAAAGTGCATAAAGGTTTCTCTTACGTATAATATTTTATTTCTCGATAAATCAAACATTTTGAACATTTATTTTAAATAAAGTTTATAATTATATTAATAGGTAAGGTTAATAAAATGAAAGTCAACTAAATGCTTATAAAAATAAATACAACTGGTTGAGAAAATTCAAGTTGAATCGAAATATCTAAATAAGATTTAAAAAAAGAATTGGATATTCCGGATAAATTATCGCTAAATGTATAAATTTATCTCTATTTATACTGGAAATATTGATAAAATAGTTTTTTATTTTATTGATAAAACTTTATTAGATACTGCGTTCTAAGCAAGAAATATAAAGAATTATGGTAGAGTTATTTTTAACGGATCTGTAATATTATTCTTTATCTCCATGTCTAGAACATCATTTATTCCCATCATGCATAATAATCCCAAATAGAGCTTAGCTGTTTATTCTTTATATTTTTGCTGCTTATAGATGGAAGAAAAATGAACCAGTAAAGTGTATAAAGTTTTCTCCTAAGTATAATATTTTATTTCTAACTAAATAAAACATTTTGAAGGTTTATTTTAAACAAAAATTATAATTTACACTGTGAGGATTTTACTTCTAAAATTACTGTAAAATAACCTATCTGTACTTCTAATTAACTCTTTATGGCTTACACTAAGGGACATTTTTCATCTTTATGGTTTTAATAATAAGGCAAAGTGTTTGTGGCTTGATGTGTAATTGACAGTTGTAAAACAAAATTTGTGACCACATTGTATTTTAAATATTTATGTCGATTACATTGCACTTATAGTTTTGCATGAAATTACAATTCGAAGATAACTTTTAATTCAAAATTCAATTCATGTAATTCAAAATATAGTACTAAACTAGTTGAACGTAACTTTTTAAACTCGAAATATTGCTAACACGTTTCAGACTATTATTTTTCTACTATTCTCTTCCTTTTCATGAGATTTTCAAATAATTTTCCAAACTGCCTTAAATTTTCAGAATCTTACATAATATAACTTTAGTGATAATTATAAATGAACTAAACGCGATTTTTTTACTGAAATTTTTTTTTCGACTATCGTTATCAAACTTTTTTCTCGCTTTTTATGCAATTTTCATATTTTTTTTCTTCCAAAATACCCTAGATTTTTCAATTTCTTGCATTATGTAACTTAAATGATAATAATAAACTAACGGAACGCAACTTTTTAAACTGAAAATACCGAAAACACTTTTCAGACCATCGTTACAAAAACCATTTTCTTCCTTTTTATGCGTAAAGCAAGAAAAACAGAAAGATTAAGTCTCCCTTCTTCTAACTTATCCACCGAAGAGATGAGTTGGAAAAAAAAAGAAAATCTGGAAAAGAATTTGCTGACTAAAGCGGAAGTTACTCGAAAACTTCTTTCGCGCAAAAGAACTGAGTTTTGTAATTATTTAAGGGAATACAAAAGCTATTAAGGAGCTTTAAATTCTTTTAATTCAAAAAATATCTGCTTCATAGCTCATATTGCTTATTATATATACATATTATTAGTTTATTAATACATATGTTTAAAATTCATGGCATTCATAGATAACAAATAGTTATCATCGAAATATTAATATATAAAATTATGTGTTGAGAATTCAATTTATAAAAGTTATTATTATATAGAAAATAGTTTTGTTTAAAATTTCTGAGTTGTTTTATATAAATTAATGTAAGGAAAGGAAATTTTAACGTTCATTCTTTTAATTATAATAATGATTTTATTTAACTTTAATTACAATTTATAGAAAAGTAAAAAAATCATTATTTAGGAATAATGATCTAAGAAAATTCGATTCAATATTAAAACATAATATCGGCACATTGTGCGGCAGTTAAATATGGTTCAAATTTGCAACAACCATAGAAAGATGTAATGTAATCATTTGAATGTAATCAAGTTAAAGAAGCACGGTAGTATGATTCCTCTTACACTAAGCAAAAATGTATGGTCAAAGCTACCAGAATATGGTAAAATTTACCATGTTTCTGGTTCTATTGGAGCACCGGAAGAGCTCGGTAATTTTTACTGAGACACTTTGGTAAAATTAACAAAAAATATTGTTTTATATTGCGTGATAAAATTTGCTCAATGTGCTAAGATTTGGTAATTTTATCATGATACGTTAGAGCAGGGGTCGCCAAACTTTTTTGATCATCGACCCCTATATAATTTTTCGAAATCTCCATCGACCCCCACGAAAGTAATTTTCTGTCAATTAAAATAAAACTCTATTAGATACTGTGTTTGTACATTTATTTTATGATTTTAAGCATTTATTAAAGTAATAGTACATTGTGTAACAATAGTTTTATGAAAAATATATTAATATTGAAATTTAAATACCTTATTATTAAATAATAAGTAATTATGCATAAGTATATATTATAAGTAAAGTAACTAAAGATTTACTGCTTCTTGATCAATGAGATGGGTGTGCCTGGTGTTTTTTTTGCAAGGTTCGCTATATTGGGTTCAAAATTGGTCAATTTTAATTTTCGTCAAAATTGGTCAATTTTGTAATTTTCGTAAAAAAATACAAAGTGTGCTATAGTTTTGTCGCTGGCTGTACTAATCCCTATTATTAATGCTTACCTTCTTTTTTGGGCATTGATAATTAAAATTGATATCTAAACCAAACGAATGGTTTTATCGAAACAATAATTATTCAAAACTATAAAAGTTTTAATAATGACACTGCAAATATTCAACACGGTTTGCAAAGATAGCTGAAACTGCGTATGATATTTGCATTTGTAAAGTCAATGCTCGTCACACGTGACATTTGGACAAAAGCACATATGCATATGACTTATAAACTGCACTGTGTTCGTGCCACTTCACTGTGGTACGTAAATACTTGTTTCAACCCAATAAATATACGTTTATTAATTTATGTTTTATAAGGAAACTGATATTGAGTCAATTATAAAAAAAAATTCACAAATTTTACATTCTTAATTAGGTATGCGTGATTTGCGTATTGAAAACTGTTTTTTTTTCTGACCCACAATCGACCCTTCCGATTCGGATCGACCCCCATTCGCCCCCCTGTCTCAGATCGACCCCCGCTTTCGTAAATAGACCCCTGGGGGTCTATATAGACCACTTTGGCGACCTCTGCGTTAGAGCATGGCATAAAAACTGTTAAATTTACTTTTTAGTTTTGAAATTGTTACTAAAGGCTTGGTAAATAGGAACAACAATCATGGAAAAATGTTTATTTGGATATATTTTACAGTACATAAAAGATTATTTTACTAATTTTACATAGATTCTACACGTTTCAGTTTGATTTTTGAGTAACATTATTTTCAGAAAAAATAAAATGGGTTGTAAAATGAATAATAATTTTAAAAAACTCAGATTTAGACAAAACTATTGTGTTGTTATTCTTTTTTTTAAACATGTAAGACTATCAATATGTCTAACAGGACTAATAAGTATTTTTCTTAACCTGTACATTTTCCAAAAACTTTTCTCTAACCACTGGCCTCTAACAATTATTTCAAAGAAATATGAATTTATATGCAAATACACATTTCTTTTGAATTGAAATCATATTCATCTTAGTTTGCAAATTCATCTTCAATTCAAGCTATCAACTTTAACTTGCAAAATGCGTTGCAGCTACTCGAAATTAACTAAAATAACAAACTTAATTATACTTGCAACAACTCAAAAGTAACTAAATTAGGAAAACAAAAATTCTTCTCGTTTGTGCTTATGTAAACAGTAATTTTAGAAAGTAGACGTAACTGTTTTACCTCATACTGTTTAAATAGCGCTATATTTAATTTTCTACCTAACCAATAGATGCCGCTAATATCAGTCATAAAATATATGCACATGTATTTGTCACGCTATTTGTCGGAATGGAAGGTTTGAGAAGTCTAACAATTATTATTACCCACATCATCATGTTATATATATATATATCAAAAATTCGTCTCGTTTGTTCATATGTAAACAGTAATTTTAGAAAGTAGACGTAACTGTTTTACTTCATACTGTTTAAATAGCGCTATAACTAATTTTCTACCAAACCAGTAGATGCCACTAATATCAGTCATAAAATATATGCACATGTATTTGTCAAGCGATTATCGGAATGGAAGGTTTGAGAAGTCTAACAATTATTACCCACATCATCATGTTATATACATATCAAAAATTCTTCTCGTTTGTGTTTATGTAAACAGTGATTTTAGAAAGTAGACGTAACTGTTTTACCTCATACTGTTTAAATAGCGCTATAACTAATTTTCTACCTAACCAGTAGATCAACCAGTAGTCAAGCGATTTTTCGGAATTGAGAAGTCTAACAATTATTACCCACATCATCATGTTATTTGATTTAGTTGCTTATACATATTGGATTTGATTGTTTTTTAAATTTGAATTTTTTATTTATTACACCATTTTACACTGAATCACCACCGCAAAGAGATTTAACACTAAACTTAGAATCGTACAAATGTGCCAAATATTAAAAGTAGAATAGTAATTTATTAATGATGAAACTGGTACGAATTTTTTTTTGAAAATGCTGCAAATTTATTCAACCTTCTATTTTGTGAAAATTAAATAAGATTAAACTTGTAAATAGCTATTTAAATTTAAAAATAGTATTTTGAATAATTCTAACTTACATTATTAAATTATTATTACCATGCTTACGTGTACAATGATGAAGAAAGAACAATGAATCCCTTTAACTTATCCACACAAAAAAATGGCCAGAAAAGCAGAAAATCGGAAAAGAATTTGATGACTTAAACCAAATGTTGCACGAAAACTTTTTTGTAAAAGATTTCAGTATCGTAATTATTTTGGTGAATAAAGGCTATTACAGAACTTAAAATTCCTTCAACTTAATTCCTTCCACTAAAAATATACGCTTGATTTCTTCATGTTTTTAAAGTTTTTTAGTTTTTGCTTTAAGTAAATTTAAGATATTTAAATTCAGGAAATTCCTGAATAGTTCATAGTTTCTTCAGAGATCTAAGATATCAAAGCAATATCTATGAATTAAATTGATTGAGAAAAGGACTTATCAAAGTTAAAGAAAAAATACTTTATTGAGATTTTTAATATTGATTGCTTACGACGAGTTTGAAATTTTTTCTTCCTTTCTTATGCACAATAATGTATGTATACTATTTTTATATAATTTTTTAAAATATAATATTTTATTTGTGAAAATGCACGGTGTACCATTATATATATATATAAAAGAATTTTTCTAACTAAGAAAAATAAAAAATCTACATGACTTATGGAAGTAGTTTCTTTAGAAAACACCTTTAAACTTAGCGCTAAATTCCTTAAAAGATGTTTTTTTTTGTATTTTTTTATTTCTTATTCCACGAATCGCTAAGGAATTCTAAGAACTATATTTTTGTTCAGGATTTTTTTTTTTTTTTGGTGAATAAGCACAGTGATAGTGCAAGCAATTATGCACTCATGCACAAATTAACAAGAATTTCAAGTTTATACATGAATAAATTTTCTTAGAGATTTTACCTTACTTATTAATGAAAAAGTAACCCTTCACCAAAAAATCGATTTTATTGTTTTAAGCAGTTAAACCAGATTTTAGACAATCAAATATAGTTTATCAACCTATGTATATTTAGCCCTTCTCAATTTATTAACTCTGTTAACTAATTTACCGTTGAATTTCTTTTTATCGCCTCTTATATATCATATTTCTCCCCTTTTCATCTAGTATTTTATAACGAGCCGCTAACAGTAGCCTGTTATTTATATAACTGCCTAAGGAGGTTTTAGAATAATAAAAGGAGACTATACTCGGGGAAAAAATTTTCATAGCAAATTCTCTTTCAAATGAATAAGTAATTTAAAACTTATAGAAGAAGTGAGTTAAGATAAATCTTGAACTATAAAGTTTCAAATACTGAAATGAAATTTTCAAATTATAAAAATGAAGACAAATTATGAAAAGATAACTTAGTACTACGCAATGAGGAAGCTTTCTTCTAGCAATTTTTTGCCTGCATTTGAAACTTCGTGGCTTAATCTAGGTTGGTCCGATGGTTGATGAAATATTAAGATGAAGAAAAATTATGATATGAAAAATTAGACAAACTATGAAGTTTTAAATACTGAAATGAAATTTTCAAAATGTCAAAATGAAGACAAATTATGAAAAGATAACTTAGTATTACGCAATGAGGAAGCTTTCTTCTAGCAATTTTTTGCCTGCAATTGAAACTTTGTGGCTTAATCTAGATTGGTCTGAATGTTGGTCTGATGGTTGATGAAATATCAAAATGAAGACAAATTATGATATGAAAAATTAGACAAACTATGAAGTTTCAAATACTGAAATGAAATTTTCAAACTGAAGACAAATTATGAAAAGATAACTTAGTATTTTGCAATGAGGAAGCTTTCTTCTAGCAATTTTTTGCCTGCAATTGAAACTTTCTGGCTTAATCTAGGTTGGTCTGAATGTTGGTCTGATGGTTGATGAAATATCAAAATGAAGACAAATTATGATATGAAAAATTAGACAAACTATGAAGTTTCAAATACTGAAATGAAATTTTCAAACTGAAGACAAATTGTGAAAAGATAACTTAGTATTACGCAATGAGGAAGCTTTCTTCTAGCAATTTTTTGCCTGCAATTGAAACTTTGTGGCTTAATCTAGGTTGGTCTGAATGTTGGTCTGATGGTTGATGAAATATCAAAATGAAGACAAATTTTGATATGAAAAATTAGACAAACTATGAAGTTTCAAATACTGAAATGAAATTATCAAACTGAAGACAAATTATGAAAAGATAACTTAGTATTACGCAATGAGGAAGCTTTCTTCTAGCAATTTTTTGCCTGCAATTGAAACTTTGTGGCTTAATCTAGGTTGGTCTGATGGTTGATGAAATATCAAAATGAAGACAAATTTTGATATGAAAAATTAGACAAACTATGAAGTTTCAAATACTGAAATGAAATTATCAAACTGAAGACAAATTATGAAAAGATAACTTAGTATTACGCAATGAGGAAGCTTTCTTCTAGCAATTTTTTGCCTGCAATTGAAACTTTGTGGCTTAATCTAGGTTGGTCTGATGGTTGATGAAATATCAAAATGAAGACAAATTTTGATATGAAAAATTAGACAAACTATGAAGTTTCAAATACTGAAATGAAATTATCAAACTGAAGACAAATTATGAAAAGATAACTTAGTATTACGCAATGAGGAAGCTTTCTTCTAGCAATTTTTTGCCTGCAATTGAAACTTTGTGGCTTAATCTAGGTTGGTCTGATGGTTGATGAAATATCAAAATGAAGACAAATTTTGATATGAAAAATTAGACAAACTATGAAGTTTCAAATACTGAAATGAAATTATCAAACTGAAGACAAATTATGAAAAGATAACTTAGTATTACGCAATGAGGAAGCTTTCTTCTAGCAATTTTTTGCCTGCAATTGAAACTTTGTGGCTTAATCTAGGTTGGTCTGATGGTTGATGAAATATCAAAATGAAGACAAATTTTGATATGAAAAATTAGACAAACTATGAAGTTTCAAATACTGAAATGAAATTATCAAACTGAAGACAAATTATGAAAAGATAACTTAGTATTACGCAATGAGGAAGCTTTCTTCTAGCAATTTTTTTGCCTGCAATTGAAGCTTTGTGGCTTAATCTAGGTTGGTCTGAATGTTGGTCTGATGGTTGATGAAATATCAAAATGAAGACAAATTATGATATGAAAAATTAGACAAACTATGAAGCTTCAAATACTGAAATGAAATTTTCAAAATATCAAAATGAAAACAAATTATGAAAAGATAACTTAGTATTACGCAATGAGGAAGCTTTCTTCTAGCAATTTTTTGCCTGCATTTGAAACTTCGTGGCTTAATCTAGGTTGGTCCGATGGTTGATGAAATATTAAGATGAAGAAAAATTATGATATGAAAAATTAGACAAACTATGAAGTTTTAAATACTGAAATGAAATTTTCAAAATGTCAAAATGAAGACAAATTATGAAAAGATAACTTAGTATTACGCAAAGAGGAAGCTTTCTTCTAGCAATTTTTTGCCTGCAATTGAAACTTTGTGGCTTAATCTAGATTGGTCTGAATGTTGGTCTGATGGTTGATGAAATATCAAAATGAAGACAAATTATGATAGGAAAAATTAGACAAACTATGAAGTTTCAAATACTGAAATGAAATTTTCAAACTGAAGACAAATTATGAAAAGATAACTTAGTATTTTGCAATGAGGAAGCTTTCTTCTAGCAATTTTTTGCCTGCAATTGAAACTTTCTGGCTTAATCTAGGTTGGTCTGAATGTTGGTCTGATGGTTGATGAAATATCAAAATGAAGACAAATTATGATATGAAAAATTAGACAAACTATGAAGTTTCAAATACTGAAATGAAATTTTCAAACTGAAGACAAATTGTGAAAAGATAACTTAGTATTACGCAATGAGGAAGCTTTCTTCTAGCAATTTTTTGCCTGCAATTGAAACTTTGTGGCTTAATCTAGGTTGGTCTGAATGTTTGTCTGATGGTTGATGAAATATCAAAATGAAGACAAATTTTGATATGAAAAATTAGACAAACTATGAAGTTTCAAATACTGAAATGAAATTATCAAACTGAAGACAAATTATGAAAAGATAACTTAGTATTACGCAATGAGGAAGCTTTCTTCTAGCAATTTTTTGCCTGCAATTGAAACTTTGTGGCTTAATCTAGGTTGGTCTGATGGTTGATGAAATATCAAAATGAAGACAAATTTTGATATGAAAAATTAGACAAACTATGAAGTTTCAAATACTGAAATGAAATTATCAAACTGAAGACAAATTATGAAAAGATAACTTAGTATTACGCAATGAGGAAGCTTTCTTCTAGCAATTTTTTGCCTGCAATTGAAACTTTGTGGCTTAATCTAGGTTGGTCTGATGGTTGATGAAATATCAAAATGAAGACAAATTTTGATATGAAAAATTAGACAAACTATGAAGTTTCAAATACTGAAATGAAATTATCAAACTGAAGACAAATTATGAAAAGATAACTTAGTATTACGCAATGAGGAAGCTTTCTTCTAGCAATTTTTTTGCCTGCAATTGAAGCTTTGTGGCTTAATCTAGGTTGGTCTGAATGTTGGTCTGATGGTTGATGAAATATCAAAATGAAGACAAATTATGATATGAAAAATTAGACAAACTATGAAGTTTCAAATACTGAAATGAAATTATCAAACTGAAGACAAATTATGAAAAGATAACTTAGTATTACGCAATGAGGAAGCTTTCTTCTAGCAATTTTTTGCCTGCAATTGAAACTTTGTGGCTTAATCTAGGTTGGTCTGATGGTTGATGAAATATCAAAATGAAGACAAATTTTGATATGAAAAATTAGACAAACTATGAAGTTTCAAATACTGAAATGAAATTATCAAACTGAAGACAAATTATGAAAAGATAACTTAGTATTACGCAATGAGGAAGCTTTCTTCTAGCAATTTTTTTGCCTGCAATTGAAGCTTTGTGGCTTAATCTAGGTTGGTCTGAATGTTGATCTGATGGTTGATGAAATATCAAAATGAAGACAAATTATGATATGAAAAATTAGACAAACTATGAAGTTACAAATACTGAAATGAAATTTTCAAAACATCAAAATGAGGACAAATTATGAAAAGATAACTTAGTATTACGCAATGAGGAAGCTTTCTTCTAGCAATTTTTTTCCTGCAATTGAAACTTTGTGGCTTAATCTAGGTTGGTCTGAATGTTGATCTGATGGTTGATGAAATATCAAAATGAAGACAAATTATGATATGAAAAATTAGACAAACTATGAAGTTACAAATACTGAAATGAAATTTTCAAAATATCAAAATGAAGACAAATTATGAAAAGATAACTTAGTATTACGCAATGAGGAAACTTTCTTCTAGCAACTTTTTTGCCTGCAATTGAAGCTTTGTGGCGTAATCTAGGTTGGTCTGATGGTTGATGAAATATCAAAATGAAGACAAATTATGATATGAAAAATTAGACAAATTATGAAGTTTCAAATACTGAAATGAAATTTTCAAACTGAAGACAAATTATGAAAAGATAACTTAGTATTACGCAATGAGGAAGCTTTCTTCTAGCAATTTTTTTGCCTGCAATTGAAGCTTTGTGGCTTAATCTAGGTTGGTCTGAATGTTGGTCTGATGGTTGATGAAATATCAAAATGAAGACAAATTATGATATGAAAAATTAGACAAATTATGAAGTTTCAAATACTGAAATGAAATTTTCAAAATATCAAAATGAAGACAAATTATGAAAAGATAACTTAGTATTACGCAATGAGGAAACTTTCTTCTAGCAACTTTTTTGCCTGCAATTGAAACTTTGTGGCTTAATCTAGGTTGGTTTGATGGTTGATGAAATATCAAAATGAAGACAAATTTTGATATGAAAAATTAGACAAACTATGAAGTTTCAAATACTGAAATGAAATTATCAAACTGAAGACAAATTATGAAAAGATAACTTAGTATTACGCAATGAGGAAGCTTTCTTCTAGCAATTTTTTTGCCTGCAATTGAAGCTTTGTGGCTTAATCTAGGTTGGTCTGAATGTTGGTCTGATGGTTGATGAAATATCAAAATGAAGACAAATTATGATATGAAAAATTAGACAAATTATGAAGTTTCAAATACTGAAATGAAATTTTCAAAATATCAAAATGAAGACAAATTATGAAAAGATAACTTAGTATTACGCAATGAGGAAGCTTTCTTCTAACAATTTTTTGCCTGCAATTGAAACTTTGTGGCTTAATCTAGGTTGGTCTGAACTCACTTTTTCTATATTTCAAATTTTAAATTATTTATGGAAGTGAAAGAGAATTTGTGATGAAAAGTTATCCTCTTAAGTAGTTTCAAAATTTTTTATATTTTATTTAAAAAAAACTTGACTTATCATTTGAAGTTTGTGAAAGAGAATTTGTGATGAAAAGTTATCCTCTTAAGTAGTTTCAAAATATTTGATATTTTATTTAAAAAAAACCTTGACTTATCATTTGAATTTTTTTATTTTAGTGAAATGCTAAAGTTTCAATATTTAACTTAGGTACTAGGTTAGTTCGGTTCTTTTTAAAAAAAAAAAATTCTATACAATAAAAACCTATTCTAAATTCAGCGCAAAAACGCATTTAATCATTTTCCTAAAGTGCCATTCGCAAAAGAGCACATCAAAACTGCCACAAAACAGATAAACATGAAATGTAAAACATAATAGAATTGAAAATAAAACTAAAGGAATTGAAATAAAATGAAAGGTTACGGTTTTCCGAAAATGCCTTTGTGGAAGGATAGGGAAAATAATAAATCTCCATCTTTTAAATGAGAAGGTTTTCCCGAAAGTACGTTTTATTATTATTTTTTCGTTCTCACAAAGAGTCAACGTAGGCTGTTTTACTTTTCAGGACTTCTGAAAAATAGTTTAACGGGAATATTTCAAATAACGGACATGCATTGGTGAAGATCTCTAAATCAAGTTTGCACCTTTTTTTCTTCTCCCTTTTTTTTCCTACCAACTTTTCATTTGCTATTGTACTTTTTACGAAAATTTCTTTTCTGGTTTAAAGTGACAAAAAAAAATTATCTTTATATTGAAGGAATATATGAAAATTTTTTTTGATAAACTTTTTATCTTGTTGATATACGTATTATTTTTTTCCTCTAACGTATTTATTATTTTTCTTATTGTGTGATATGAAAATTTTATGTTTTAATGATTAAAAGAAGCTTACTTAAACTAGTTTTTCAACTAGAACTTAATGTTTAGTATTTTTTTAATTCAAAAGTGTAGAGTTTTAAATTTCAAATTATTTTTAAATTATGGTCGTAGAATAAAAACTAGGAATAATACCTTTCTTTTCTTTCTATCGATGATATTCGGCTTCAGCTGTAATATAATATAATATAATATAATATAATATAATATAATATAATATAATATAATATAATATAATATAATATAATATAATATAATATAATATAATATAATATAATATAATATAATATAATATAATATAATATAATATAATGTAATGTAATGTAACGTAACGTAACGTAACGTAACGTAATGTAATGTAATGTAATGTAACGTAATGGAATGAAATGGAATGGAACGCAACGCAAAGCAACGCAACACAACATAACATAACATAATTGAATACATTATCAGAAGATTAACGCCTTTACTTTACACAATTTCTTTTCACAACGCAGAATTTAAGCTGCTTGAAAATATTTCATAGAAATACTTTCAACTTAGATCAATAATAAGACCTATTAATATTCACTATAAATAATTAATCAATTGAATTACTTTCATTGAGAACGATTAATATTTCAGTTAGGTAAAATAAATTATTTTTGAACTGATTTTTATGTTAGTACATATTTTATATATTATCAAAATATTTAAAACAAAAAATTATTACTTTTCGCAATACAAAACACTTTTTCAATACACTTCCATGATTAGATACTTTAATAGACTAAGAATTCATATTTTATGTATTGTAAGAATATTGTTTAAAATCAGAAATAATCTAGTTAAAAGAAATGAAATGGAATACAAAATACTTTTTTTAAACATTCTTATTTAAGAAATAAAAATTAAAATATAATTGGCACTCCTCTCTTTTTTCACGTTACTATAATAATAGAGTCTTCTATATTTGGTACCTTTCTCACACTTATAGCATTGTAAAAAAATGTAGCATTACGAGAAAACTATTGAAAACTGGGACTCCATAAACTTTTCAAGCAACGTTACGACATTAAACTCAGTAAACATAATTTCTTTTACTAAGTAGCATATTTATATTTACTCTAAGTTAAATTGTATAACTCCAGTAACTAGCGTAATGTCAAGTAAAGTTAGTTTCTGGAAAAGTTTCTGGAATCCCAGTTTTCTAAAGATTTTTCAGGAATACTAAATTTTTTTATAATAGTTTTTTATTTATTGTATGTTATCTACTATATTTAGAAATATTTTCAGATTTGAAAAATTTAAAAAGGGGCTGATATTTAAAACAAAGTTATTCCAGTAACTAGAGTTAAGTCAAAAAGTCTTAAAGTTAGTTACTGGTTTACTATAAGCTTACTATAAGTAAAATTGTATAACTCCAGTAACTAGCGTAATGTCAAGTAAAGTTAGTTACTGGAAAAGTTTATGGAATCCCAGTTTTCTAGAAATTTTCAGGAATGCTAAAAATGTTTATCGTAGTTTTCGATTTATTGCATGTTATCTACTATTTTTAAGAAACATTTTCAGATTTGAATCATTAAAAAAGGGGTTGATATTTAAATCAAAGTTCAGAGGAAAAAATATTAATGTTTGATAAAAGTAACACACGTATTATTATTATTTTAAAGTAAAGTTGAAATAAAACAATAAAAAAATTATCTTGTGATATTTGTGCATTTAAGTGTAATATGAAAAAAAATTATGGTTTAGTTGTTGTTTGGAGTTAAAAAAATATTTAAATAATTATCAGCATGTGCAATTTTTTTAATTTGGTTCAATCGAAAAATTAATTCTATTAAAAGACTTTTTTTTTTAGTTTGACAACCTTAATTTATTTTCTATAATATTTCATTAACATATTCATAAATGAGATTTTGAAGAAATGAAGATAACAATGTCGATAGCGAAAATTTAATCACGAAAATCTTAATCTCGGCTGTATTATCGAACTGTTACTTTTTTATACTTCCCGATCTATATGCTAAACATGGTAATAATGCTGAAGAATCAGAAATTTTTTTACAGTATTAAAATTTCATTAAAAGTTATCTCATTAAAATTATTTTCGTTTTATATTTGTTGCAAACACTAAAAAATTCATAGACATATCTGAGCTTTACTTTCAGCATTATATTTTGCTTATTATAATAAAAGTTTTTTTCCTTTAAAAACCTTAAAAAAAACATTTTGTTATGGAAAAAGCAACGATTTTGATAAATGATAGTTGCATATGTTTTATGCACAAAAAAGTTGCTTTAAAAATTTAACAGGCATAAATCATTAAAATGCTATTTTTTTTCGTACTTCAGTTTTTAAACTTGTGATAAATGGTTTAACCGATGCACTTTAATCAAACATCACGTAAGGAACCCATGTTTTCTCCCACAAACTCTTTCGATGCATTTTTGAAATGATTTATTGTTTCCAAAGTCGAAATAATTCATACTTTGTAAATGAAATATTCAAGATAAATGTGCCACGCAAAATTTAATTTAATTCTCAACTCAAACCAAAATTTAACCATTGATCTCAAATCCAAATCGCGCTTTCATCCATGATTACAAGACAAGCACATTTTTGTGAATAATGCAATAAATTATAAATATATGAATATTATTTGTTTGCAAGTTGGTTTTCGAGAGAACGGTACAGAAACGTTTGAATTTCAAAAACTTGAATAATACTTTTACTGAGACAAAAAGTACAATCTAAGACATTTTTAAATATCTAAACGCCAAAAATGATGGCAACTACTTTACACCAATTTGGTGTTTCACTAAGTGTTCCTCTACATCAAAATCGAGGAGAGTTTCTGGTGTTGTAAAGCACCTAGAATGTCCTTTTACACTACTTGATGTAATGTACCATGTTTGTTATTCAGTAACACTAAACTTTATAATTACATGATACACATAAGAATCAATAAAGATATGTAAAGATATGATAATCATAAGAATCAATAAAAGTATGATACACATAAGAGTCAGTAAAGATATGATACACATAAGAATCAGTTAATATATGATACACATAAGAATCAGTTAATATGTGATACACATAAGAATCAGTAAATATATGATATACATTAGAATCAGTAAGGATATGATGTTGTTGTTGACGTATGCCTGTTAAGGCAGAGGGGTGCGATTGTTCTTGTTTTCCAGTGGCGCCATCTATGGCCAAGAATTCGACTTCTGCCACACCCATACGTCACACCCGTTTATAGGGCGGACCCATTTATACATCTACAGATCGTAATTTTGACCTGAATCAGAGAATGATCAATCTCCAATCCAGCACCCCCAGAGGTATTGATTTGTTATGGGAGCATAGAGGACTTTGCGACTCGACAGATTTAGCGTGCATCAGTCACCATTTACTACACGGGGAGTCTTCGACCTGCGGGGTTCGAACCCACGAACTCTCGGACATGGGCCCAGTGCCCTACCGACCAGGCCATCCCGGCTCAGGAAAGATATGATACACATAAGAATCAATAAAGATATGACACACATAAGAATCAGAAAAGTTATTTTTATGATACAATCCAAAGTATGAGTCATACATTTAGAATGCACAAATACAATATTTCTTAAAATAAAATCAGTTTGTCAATTAAATATGCATAATGCAGGCAAAATATTAATATGAATTCGAACAAAATCGAAGTGAATAGGAGTTAAATATTATAAAATTATTTTACAAAGATTGAACTTACTCGGGAAATAATCGATCACAATTAATATTCGTAATCAATTAGTAAGGGGATTGAAACTTATTTGGTATGACCAAAGTTAGTCAATTCTATCACCAGTTCACTTCATTGAAAGAAACGGCCATCTTGTCTTCCGTATTGTCAATATCAGGAAATTGCACAAACTTATAATGGTCCAAAAGTGTTTTTTTTAATTTTAAAACAAGCCATACCATCATTTCATACAAGAATTTAGTTAAATATTTTAAATATACAATAATTATTCACAAATTTGCGGAACTCAAAAAGAATATAATTTTTTTCACGAACCAGCTGTAGATTGGTGTAAGCTTTTTTAATTATTGGTGCTAAGATTTAAATACACCCTTTGAAGCATGTTAGAACACTCGATTCAGTATTGACTTGAAATAAATTAATCATTCTCACATTTTTTTTTTTTATTTGAGTTTTTCAACTCCAAATTCAGATAGGTATTACACTACAGGTTTTACAGTGTATGGTAAAAACTATCAGAAAATAGATAAGGACAACTAGTTTTTAGTTCAACCAACAGAATGCTTTTCGATATTTATTGCTGAAATTCTTGTGTAATATAAAATAAAGTAGAAGCTTAATGAGTACAAGATACTTGTTCGATATCGAAAAAGACATTTAAGTGTGAGCGTATATCTTTCTTGATCAATTCTTTTTTTTTTCACAGTATTTCTTCTGAAAGAAACATAAAACCCTTTCGGGTTTAAAATAAATTTTAAAGTCGAGTCAAAAGTATTTTATATTGTTTTATTACCCTTTTTTTACTACTTATGTATTTTTACACAGTTGAAATAAAAATATTGAAATATAAGCGAAAAAGAAAAGAAAAAGGTTTAAGCCTACATAAAATTAAAGTTTAATTCAGTGCGTTGTAAAAAAATTTATTTAGGGTGTGGAATCACCTTATAATTTAAGTTACAACAAAACATCTTATTGTCCTGACAAATCCAGTTATACTATCAAAGAAAACAATGCCCTTTTATAATAATAATACAGTCTCACAATAATTACACTGGAAACATTTTCAAGTCAAATTTCCGTTAAAAAAATCCCGGCTCTCTGGGTGCCTGTACATTTTAACGTAAAATCCATCTTTACCTTAAAATTTTTCAGAAGAATCTGGTATATCGTACTTTTTTCAGTGATATTTGCTGTTAAAACACATACTGTAAGGAAAAAAAATAATAATACGAAAATTACGGTATGAAATTTTACAGTATAAACGGATTTTGCAGTAAAAGGGTATTTTTCAGTAAAATGGATTTTACTGACTTAGGGTCCCAGTACTTTTTCTAACGTAACGTTTATTGTTTCTGTAAACATAATTTTTCGCAGTATAATTCAAAAAATGGTGGTTAATGTAGGTACTACGAACCATAACTATGTGCTAATTTACAGCAACCTTAACAAAATTTAATATTTTACGCTATTTACGTTCAAACTAAATTATAAACAAATCAAAACCTCTGGGGGTACTGATCCAGTAGTTCTCTTGTCTTCTGAATTGGGTTTTAAATTAAAAAACTACGGAGTTGAACATTGGTAGTCGTAAACTCAATTGTGGATCAGCGGACCAACGACGGTTATAAAATATAAAAACTAAGCTATAGTAATACTGTAATTAAGTTTAAAATTATTTACTTTGCACACTAATAAGGTACAACTGATTTACCTCATTTATATTCCGTTAAATTTTCACTGTGGTGTAGTTCAACGCTCTCCTAGCTTTTCAAGCGTGTGTTTGGACTTGGACAAAAACATGGCTTAACACTTTATTTCGTTTGAATAAATGAAAGCACACTCATTAAAGGCTAAAGAATAAGCTCTGTACATGGAGAAAAAATCCATAAATTACCGTTCTGAATGGTAATAACATTTATGGTAAAAAAAACATATCCCTGGTTAATAAAATCCAAAATATGCGGTATTATACCATTTATTTGATAATTTTTCGGCTCATTTGGTAAAAGTTTTTCGGAAATTCTGGTTTTTAAAATAATTGTTCTTATTGTCACACATTTAGTTAAAAAATATAAAACGGAAAAGTAAATTTAACCGAAAAAATAGTTTAGGTACCATGATGAAATTACTAAATATTACCACATTTACCAAAGCTTAAGGCATATTATAAAATCATATTTTATCATTAATTTTAGCAAAATCATTAACAATGTACTTCAGAAAAATTACTGAGGTATTTGGAGTTTCCGTAGATTCAAAACCACGGTAAATTTTACAATATTTTAACAGTTTTGACTATACTTGTTTTCTCAGTACAAAGGGGAACCATAATACCAGATATGAAAATCCTCCAAATTCGCTTTCAGGGAGAAGCACATTGAAAAGAAACTGAAACATATTTCTCTTCAAACGGAACCATAGTATCGAAATATATAGTTCAACTTCACGTTGCAGCATATTTGAACAATATCATGGTTCTGCAAGCGCCTAAATTTCTAACAGCATGCAGTTGATCGATTCTAGATCACCTTAAAGAATTTCTAGCAACTATTTTAAAATACTATTAAGAAGTGGGAATTAGTTCTATGCGTCATAGCACCATGAATAGTCAGTTACAAACCTTTGACATTACATGAATGGATGATTTCCATCCTCTTTATCAAAGTCAAGGCAGACCGCCTGTCGAATATGCAATCTGAATTCTAAGCATGTTAATCCTTATCAATCGAATTCGAATGTTATGAATTCATATGTCGCTGTGTATAAATATGATTGATATTCATGCTCCAGAATCATATTAACTGAATAGTTCAAAGACACTACTCCGTTTATCGAGCTGTATATGTGAAATATATTACTTCTTTAATCAACAACTAAATTGAATGCCTTTTTTCAATATTTTTTTAATACTTAGGTATAAACACAACACATTAAAGAACACCATTAAAATTTTATTAATTTCCGTCATAAATTGTTTTATTATTAATTATTTTATTTCTACATTGCGGCATTTTGTAAATTTTTTTTTGTAAAATATGTATTGAAACTGCCTTGCATTTAATAAAATATAGATAATTTAATAAAATTTGTAGAATTAAATTTAAGTCATTTAATAAAAATAATAAAATATGTATAATTGCTATGATAAAATATTCCTTTATATTTTTGTTGTTGGGGTTAAGTTTTTTTTCTTTGTAAATCCTGTTCTTGTAATAATTTCCATATTGTAACTTTTTTGTACTTCTTCCTCTTTGTGTTTCTCTCTCTTTATGTTTCAACAATATAAAAGATACGTTATTATATTTCCGATACAATCGCATGTCTGCTTAAGTGGTATATATTACATTTTATGCATGTACGTTATTTTAACTTTATATCTTATACACTTCTAGCAAAATATAAAGACAATTAAAAAATAATTATTGAAACTAAAATAAAATTATTCTTTCCTAACTATTTATGTCACCACTAACGAATACTTAATTTGATTAGTTTTGTATTTATAAAAGTTAAGTAACTGACAAACTCCTCCTTTGCTCCTTATCTATATTTAGTTTAATCGACTTTAAATCTTTGCCCTAGTGTAAATGTTTCAACAATGTCTGTGGAATTTCCAAAAGTGCAATGCCCCGCATAGACACATACGTTATCAAATTACCCGACATTCATCAAACGTTAGAAGTCTAATTTGCCCAACGCAATATTCAAGACGACGCCAATATTAAAGACAATGAAACGCTAGAAATTGGCGTTCTGTTTTGGAAACTGGAATACTACGTAGAAAATTGAACGCCTCATTCCAGAGGATATGGGAGGAATTCGGAGCATTTAATGACTAATTAAATAGCATTGTTCAGAACGATGAGCCTCTGCCGTTACGCCAAGCAGAGAAATCCGCCAATTTATCTCGGCGGAACTAAGTCCTATTTATCATCATAGGAACATCTTGGAACTAACTATTCCATAACTTACCAAATAGAATACGATGCAATATTTGGTAACTTTCCTATGCATACATCAAATTCCGGCCTGTATATTTTGGACGAGAAACAAACATAAATACGGAATTCGAGTTGTTAAATTAAAATCATGTACTGTGTACTGCATTTTCAATATAAGAAACAATAATCACTATTTCAAGTTTAAAATACTTTGTTTCTGAGTATTCTATTTTATTCTACTGCATTATATTTTGTTTTTGAGTATTCGGATTCGTTTCTTCTTGCATTTTATTTTACTTTAGCACAAAGTAAAGCTGTATTAGTTTGAAATGGATGTTTTCATGATTATTTACAGTTTTATCGATATAAGACACAATCTCCAGTTAATACTGTTTAATCATAAATGATTAAAAGCTCCAATTTTTCGCAAAATCCCAACATTTTTTGTATTAGCATTGCGTATTAGGATGATACCGTAATAAAATCCATTGCTCCATGGGTGGTTAACCATAATAAGTTAAGCACAGGTCGCGCTAGCGGTTAAAATTCGTAGTAAGAGTCCTGGATTACGACTGCTGATTTATTTTTACGTCTTATCTTAACAACACATTATCCTATCTTTCAATTGTTCTTGTACTGTGTATCATCCACCTTTCAATTTGCAAATGTATTCAAATTTAGCTGAAAACATAAAAAAAATGAAGATAGCACATTTAAAATATACAATAAACACTAAATTTATGTCTGCAACACACATGCTAAATTTTTGTTTTGATATTAATTTCTTTTAATTGATTTATGGTTCACAACACTTTAGAAAGTACGAAGTATACAGAAAAATCTTATGAATGACAAAATTACGTGTAAGTTTTGATAAAAATTATTCCAAAATAAAAATTTATAGAATATCAAGCCTGTTCACACATAGTCTCGTAAGCGGTGGGATGCACCCGAAGTCTTAAAACTTGCGTCCTGGTTATGAAATCTTGTTATTACTAACACTCAGAAAACCATTCATACGCTAAATAAACAAAGAAGCCGAAGTGGCTCAGAAAATAGAACGTTTGCCTTCTAATGAGGTAAACCGGGTTCGAATCCCTGTGATGGTTGGTCGATACGACCACAGTGCTGACGTAAAATATCCTCAATGGTAGACGGATCATTGGTTAGAGTCCCATTACCTTCAGACTGATTCCGGGAGATTTTCATGGATTTTCTCTCCATGTAACGCAAATGCGTGTTACTTCCATCAAAAAGTCCTAAACTAAGGCAAATTTCTTCCAGTACTTGATCCAAGAACTCACTTGTCTTCTGGATAGGTTCAAAATCACAAGGTTACGGAGTTGAGCATTAGTAATCGTAATCCCCAAAAATTGGGCCGACCCTTCAACGATGGTTATAAAATAAAATAAAATTTACCATATTGGCAAGAAATTTTATGAATATTCCAGCTATTAATATCAGCAATAGTGTCTGTAAGTTCGATTAAATTTGAACAGGGGAGAAAATGATTTTCAAATCTATTCAAAATCTTAGCAATTTGCTGATTGATTTTTCAGATAAGGTAAAATAATCAAATTGTTAATGTTTGAATTTGAGAGTTAATTTAATTGTTTGATTTTGTTGAGAAATCGAGGTAAAATAATCAAATTGTTAATGTTTGAATTTGAGAGTTAGTTGGATTGCTTGATTTTGTTGAGAACTCGAGTCTAAGGTAGGACCTCGTTTTAGAGAACCAAACTCGTAGTTTGTCTATTTCTGTAGTTTTGTAATTTATTTACGCTTTTTGTTTTATGAAGCAGTTTTATATTTGTGGTTTCCGAAATTTATGAAATAAAAAAAAATGATTGATTGTTATGAAATAAAGTTAACAAAGTTCGTGAATATATTATCACTAAATGAACAACCCCAAATATTGAACACCACATCATCTCTCTCTTAAACCGAAGTGAATTATTATCGCCATTTACTTTCTTTTGTTTAAACGTGATTACATAAATATTCATCGGTACATTTACTCTTTCTGAACTTTTATTTTTTTCATACCAAATAGAACAATGAAGTATTGTCAATGAAGCATTTATGATTTTGAACTTATTTTACATATTTCCCACTTAAGTGTGCTGCTACTTATCAACTTCAAGTTTACTTCCTTATTAATCTAACTTTTTTTTTAGTTTTAGATGCCATGACCCAATCGTTTGATTTTTTTGCGATTTTTTTTCATTATTCAGTTTTGTTGTTGAATTGTTCTAAAATCAAATACTTAATGCTTTGCTTAGTATCTCTTCTCCAAAACTATTAAACTTTTCATTACGATTTCTTACTCTTGTTGCTTTTCTTACAAACTTTCATGAATGTAAATCTAATGAATCGCTATAATGGTTGGAAAAACCAATAAAAGTTAAAACTCCAAATTCTATAATCTAGACCTAAACTGAAAATATTATGTAATTATTAAACAGAATTTTAATATTTCTTCGCGCAGTATTTACATTCCTATTATAAACTGATGAACAATGATAATGCTTTTAACTCAATCGTTTTCAAATATCGATGAACTCTTTTTACTGAAGAAACATTTATTACCATTTAAATTATCTATGCTTAGTTGAAAACCTATCTTCTAAATATTTTTCCATTCATCATTCAGTCCAAATCTCTTCTCTGAAACTAATAAACCTTTCATTAAGATTTCTTACTCTTGTTGCTTTTCTTACAAACTTTCATGAAAGTAAATCTAATGGATCGCCATCAAGTGTGGAATAAGCAATAAAAATTTAAAACTTCAAATTTCATAATTTAGACTCAAACTGAAAAGATTATATAATTATTAAACAGAATTTTAAAATACATTCTTATTATAAAATGATGAACAATGATAAAGATTTTAACGTAATCATTTTTAAATATCAATGAACTCTTCCTGTTGACGAAACATTAATTACATTCTGAACTGTAGATGCTTATGTTGAAAATCTACCTTTTAAATATTCTTCTACACATCATTCGGTCCAAATCCTTTCTCCGAAACCAATAAACTTTTCATTAAGATTTCTAACTCTTGTTGCTTTTCTTACAAACTTTCATGAAAGTAAATTTAATGGATCGCCATAATGGTTGGAAAAACCAATAATTAAAAGCTCCAAATTTCATAATTTAGACTCAAACTTAAAAGATTATATAATTATTAAACAGAATTTTAAAATACATTCGTATAAGAAAATGATGACCAATGATAATGGTTTTAACTTAATCGTTTTTAAATATCGATGAACTCTTCCTGTTGAAGAAAAATTAATTACATTCTAAACTGTAGATGCTTATGTTGAAAATCTACCTTTTAAATATTCTTCCACACATCATTCGGTCCAAACCCCTTCTCAGAAACCAATAAACTTTTCATTAAGATTTCTAACTATTGTTGCTTTTCTTGCAAACTTTCATGAAAGTAAATCTAATGGATCGCCATAATGGCTGGAAAAACCAATAAAAATTAAATGTTTACTATCACTTTGGCGAGATTCCGGAGGTGTCTCGCGAGAGGGCCGGACAAGAGGTAAGTTAGAAAACTCGTAAGCTAAGTGAATTCCATTCTATCCTATGAAATCCAAACTTGGCCTGCAAACAAGACGGGATATAAGTTCAGGGTTTTATTCTCAAGTGCTTTTGCTGAAGGAAATAGAACTATCTATTCACTTTCCTGATCGATAGCTTCCGAAGAAAACCTTTTCATCGAAGAGGGGAAATTCCAAATGTAAATTGGATCTCGGTTTGTTGGAAAGTGGATGTGTTTGTTGGCGTGGAAAAAAAGTAAGAAGGAGATAAGGTTTTTTTTTTATATTCGGAAGAATTTTTTGAAAGCAGAGTTAATGATGCATTGTTATTTTGAGCCTGTTTAGTTAGATATCGGATGGATTATTGTACGATTTTTTTACGAAAAAAATTTAGAAGAGAAGAAAGAAAATTATTTTTTTTTTCCTATTGAAGAGGGTACTATTTCATTTTATAACCGCCACTGAACAGCCGACCCTAATTTTTGGGTTTACGACTACTAATGTTCAACTCAGCAGCTTTGTAATTTTGAACCCAATCCATAAGACAAGGGAACTTTTGGATCAAGTATTGAGAGAAATTTGCCTTCGTGAAGGACTTTTTGATTGAACTAACACGCTTTTGCGTTACATGGTGAGGGAAACCATGTAAACCTCCCACGGTTAGCCAAAAAATATCTGGCTAACAAAAGCATCAATAAAAAAAACATATAACGAGATAAATTAAAAATAAAAGCACGAGACAATTTATGGAACATCAAAGAGTTGTTGATTTTTGATGAGAATTATTTTTGTTTTGAATTTTTAAGGTTCATACTAACCCCGTTAAGGATTCATCCATTTATTTTACAAGGTTATTACTAACCAGTTATGGTTATTCAATTAAATTTTTTTAAGTTTATGTGTTGTTGTCGTTGTAGTTCATTTACGTCGCACTAGAGCTGCACAATGGGATATTGGCGACGGTCTGGGAAGCATCCCTGAGGATGATTTGAAGACGTGCCATCACAATTCTGATCCTCTGCAGAGGGGATGGCACCCCCGCTTCGGTAGCCTGACGACCTGCACGCGAAGTCGAGCACTTTACGGTAAAACAGCTTAACGAGCACCAATACCGCACACCCCCGGTCCCTACGCAGACTGATCCAAGTGGTCACCCACCCGCACACTGACCGCAGCCAGTATGCTTGACTTCGGTGATCTGCTGGGAACCGTGTCTTAACGATCAGTCCTCTGCGGGACTCAAATAAATGTGTCTTTTAAAAAAAGAACTGTTTCTTTAATATAGCTTGATTCGTTACCGTGTCCTTTATTGTTAATGTTTGGTATCCGTTTTGGGATAATAATCTTAACAATGGCCATGCATATTTTTGGTTTAAAATAACTGTTTATATTTTAGGGATGGCTCGTTATTTATTTAACGCTTTTATCACAAATGTCATCCCAACGGAACAAACGTTGATTATCCTAAATTTTTCCATTTCTTTTTAACAAGTTCTCAATCGGTACCAACACTATTTTAAAATTTTAACCATTCCATTGGAATTTAAATTTTTTTATGGTGATTAGATTTATGAAAGTTTTTTTTAAAAATTCTTTTGTTTAAGATAAATTTACTAACGATGTATTATTAACATCCTGTATCGAGTTCTAAAAAATTGTAACTTGCCCTTATTTCTCAGATGAGAGTAAACCTGTTTGCACCAATAAATATGTTCTTAAAATTGAATAATTAATGAGATATTTCGCCATTTTGAAAACTAAACACCTAAACCATTAAACTAACTATCATGAAATTTATTTGCTAAAACTATTATTGACGACATAACCATATGGAAAAAGAAACGCTTATTTTTCAACACATAAACGTTAAAAGTATTTTAATATTTTCTTACATTATAAAATAATTTTTAAACTTGTTAAAGAACAATGGTTTATAAAATGGTCCCGCTTTTTCATTTTTTTATAAATACCGCATAAATAGTTATTTCGAAATAAATTTAGATATTACAAGCATAATCTCTACTTACAAGATTTAATGATAAAACAATATCATTTTTCAGTCTATTATAATCCTGAGTGAAATCGATTTCGCGGTGTTTCTTACAATTTTAATGGCTTTCTAGAGGATACGAAAATCATTAAACTTGTGTTTTACCAAGAGGTCTAGTTTTTTCCTTTGCATCACAATTTTTCGCTGGTTCATTATTTTTCAAAAAGATTTTCACTGGTCTTTTAAATATCCGTTTTATATTATCTTTTGTTTTTTATTCATGAAATACTTCAAATATAATGTCTTGCAAAAATCTTTTAAGAATAGAAACATAAGATTTTTCTGAGACTAATGTACGGTGAAAGGCTTTGAAGTCTATTTATATGTTAATCAAATCTTAAAAAAAGGGAAAAATATACTTGAGGGTGCCCTTTGGCGAAATTGGTGACTTATGTTTGGCGCTATTCCTGTTTGCGTGGAACACCGTGGTAACAGGAACGGCGGCAAAAACATAATGATATTTCAATAAAACATTGGACAATTTCAACAAAACATTGGCTAAAATTTGCAATGAACCCAATATAAGCAAAATTAATAAACCCAATAAAAAGGATTTTGAATCGAAGCAAAAATTAATGGTAGGCGCAGAAAGAAGAGGAAAAAAAACAACTCATTTCTTCATTAAACTTGAATATTCTCAGATTTAGGTGCACAGAATTATCTAATAACAGTTAGATACTGTCTAAATTTATCACGAATAGAATCTGTGTACCTCCATCGTCACATAAATTCGACGAAGTACGAATCGAAAATGGCGTCTGTAATACAGAACAAGCGGTTACATTTTTTTCTTAAATCCCTTTTTATGACTGCCCACATACCTTCGATCTTATTGACCAGATTCAAAAGTAACCTTACCAGCCAGTATCCAACGTAGAACTAACGGACCTCTGAAATTACATATACCGTTGAACATTTAAAAATAATGCTAAAATCTGAACCAATCAGAATCACGATTGGGTTTCAATATCGTCCAGCTTGGCGATCAACCGCGATCACAACTTTGCGAGAATTAAGGGGCACCCTCAAACATAGTCTACCCTAAAATAATAATATTAATGACTTCTAGTTTGTAGTCAGAAAATAGATAGGCCATATAAACGATGGCTGGATTCTGCCAAATCAGAATTAGAGTGATTGACGTAAATGACTGGCACCCCAGGTCAAAAAATAGATGTAGAAAAATCTTTAACAGGGCTCTAGGGCCAAGTATGGTAGTAAAAAGTGAAAGATTAGATGACCCAGGTTTGGCTGGCTGGAACGAATGCAGCTCTCGGCTCGCACCGAACACAGTGCTGACGTAAAATAGGTAGACAGATCATTGGTTAGAGTCCCCTTGCATTGTGGCGAATTGTGGGTGGTTTTCTATTTTATTATTAATTTTACCAAAAGTCATCATCAAAGCGTGTCGATAAAAATTATCGTGTTTTTTGGTATTACCATAATCCCATAAATACAGTAAATTTTACTATTATTGGTTTTTTCAGCCACATTATTTTTCGCAGTGAACTTATACTTTTTTATTTTCTATAAAAATCTAGAACAGCATATATAAGTACAAGGATAAATTTTTATTTTTCTGTAGACACAGATCTTCCATGCTGATTTGTAGAACTTAATTCATTGAGGTATTACTCAATTATTTATTCAATATACCACCAACAAGTAACTGTGAAGACAAAAAACGCGACAAAGTCATGAACTTCTTCAAGCCTATGTAATAGACAATTCTAGCATGTTTTATCCTCAAGAAACTAAAATTTCTGTAAGAAGGTTTATTAACCACACCACACTCAAACCACTGTAAATGAGGACAATCTTTTTTTTTACCCTTTTTATGGCAAGTCTTCGGTAAGAATGCAGTACTTCACGTAATTCTCATTGAAAAGGTTGGCGAAAAAAATATCTGAAGAACATAAAACAGCCTAACGACGTTGTTTGGTTCGACAGTTTGCTACTTTAGTCTGTCCATTAAGCTCAGTTTCTCAACATTAATCCACTTATCTTCTAACCTCGTACTCCACTGCCACTATGTAGAAGACATTGAGAATGAAAAAGAAAAAAAATTGGCGATGAACATTTGATGTGGCGACAAAAAAAAGTTCATTCTTCATTTTTTTCGTCACATTTCTTAAGTAGAGATAAATTCATCCGTGAGATGTTTCTGTATGCCTACTTTACATGTTATTATGTATTTTTTATGCTATGATCGTGCTTTCTATTTTCTGGTAGAATACCTAAGGATCGACATAAATTGCATATGATATAAAATAGATTATTCACGCCTTGTTAGTCGCAATTTTACTATTTTATTTGTCTGCTTGTGAATTAAAAGATAATTTTTATTGATAATTAAATAATAAAAGCAGTATAAAGCGTAACGTTGAAGGTCCAAACATTAGAAGATAATACACATTAACAGCTGTTCTAGAAAAAAGTTAATAAAAATTCTTGAATTTTTCATTTTATAATTTTATTTTATAACCGTCGTTGAACAGCCAACCCAATTTCGGGTTTACGACTACTGATGTTCAACTACTTAGCCTTGTAATTTTGAACCTATCCAGAAGACACGGACATTCCTGGATAAGTACCACCAGAGGTATGGTTTGTTATGGACACGGAGGACTTGGTGACTCGTGCATCAGATCTTATTTGAATCCTCTTTCATATCCGTTTATGTATGTAAAAAAATGTGATTAGCTTGAGTTTCTCGTTCACGCAAGTTACTTTTATCTTATTTTGAAATTTTATTCTCAGAAAATTACTCATAAAATCATTCAAATTTGTAGCAACTTAAATAAGAGGTTAAAGTAAACCACACTTCCGTTGCAACTGAACCTCAGTAACGTGTTTTCAACTTTAGAAAGGTGTATTTTCAAGAAAATTTGATTTTACTTTACGCGGTATCAAAATTGTAACAAATTTGCACTATATTCAAATTAAGAAATGTTTGAAAATCTCTATCGGTTTAGTGCACATTCAGATTAGATTTGCTGGCATTAAAAATTAGAACAATAGGAAAAAATCTTTCATTAAAAGTCTCATTTCAAAATTAAATGTAACAATTTGCTCCACTATTAACATAAGGCTTTCATGTGATTTGGCATATTAATTAATTTAAATTCAATAAAGTTAAAACTTAGGAAAGTTGCTAATGAATAAAGTATGTCCCATATTACAACTAGTACAGAAATTTTTAATTATGATTTTGGAAAAATTGTAAATAAAGTATCAATGATAATCGATCTGAAGTATTAAGTTGAAATTTTAGCCCAATAGAATATGCGAAACCGAATCTGTGTTAATACATTGAAACATTTCGGGACCATACAATTTGACCTTTTGGATGTAACAATCTGTTTATCGCCGAGGAACTAAAAATTATATTGAAGCAATCATTGGGGTTGGCAAGCGAAGCGAGAATGACAATAATATAAAAATCAATAGTGAATTTTTTTTTGTTAATGATTTTTCCAGCTTAATTTGTAAGATTTATTAAGACTATATTTCAGAAATACATTTTAAAGCATCTAAACTTAAACATTTTTGATGATAATTGTTATATTATTTTCAGGACCTCGTCAGCATTCCCCTACAACAATGAAAGATTATAGGAGTTGGCAGAGAAAGGTAAGTGCTTTGGAATTATAACTATATTTACATACTTCTTTAATGCTATCCTTCTCCTAAACTGAATTGTTCTGGGTATTATTAAAGCGTTGATTTTGTTTCCGAACACTGTTAAATTTTAGTAAACTACAAAAATTTTTAGATCAAATTACGATAAAAAAAATACTGGCTCTCTAGCTGCCGGTTCTTTTTACTGTAAAATTCATTTGTACCGGAACATGATCATATGGAACAAAAAAATTGATATATTGTTATATTTACAGTAATAATTACCATAAAATTACTGAATCACTCTAATAAAGGAAAATTACTGTGGAAATTACAATATAATATTTTATGGTGAAAATGGATTTTACGGAAAAATGAATTTTAAGGATTATTCACCTAAAGTGCCAATATTTTATGCCGGAATTTTTTTACAGTGCAATACTAATCCTATGTATTGATAAAAAAACAAATATGAAAATGATACTAACGTTAATTCTAATGGTAGTTTCGTAATTGCAATTCTAATTGATTGTAATCCATCACGTGCAAAATACTTTAAAATTATTTATAGAAAAAGGTTTCACAAACGCAAGTATTAAATATTATTGCATAATTATTACATACGATACATAAATATTTCCAAATTGAAAATGTTTTACTTTAATATTGTTTAACAATATTGTTTAATAATGTCTCGAATAGTATATTTTTAAACTTTCGCCCGTACTCAATCAAATGAATCGTCGAAAGTTTGATAAAAGTGAAATTTTTTTATACTTTTTCAGTGCCGTTATTTTAATGTCCAAGACACAATAATTTTGATTGCACTCATTTATTGAACTCAATGACAATGAAGGAAATTTATCCATTTTGGAAAATGAATCCCTGCACGTTTTATTAACGTTGAATGTTTTGTTTTCTTCTCACAGCTAGTCTATATCCAAGAAGCAGTTAACTGCATTTGGAAAAAAAATTGTAAAAAAAAATATTAATCAACGCAATTATTTATGGTTTTTTACTTGCATAACTTATTGTTTAGTTTAAAAACAAAGTTTTTTTAGAGACGCTAATTTATTGCATAATTCAGTTGAACAGTAGCAAAAATGACCAAATTTCTAAAATTGGAAATTGTGCGCTTTCCTTTCACCACTATTATGTATACGTACAAAGGACAGTTAAGATAAGTTTCCATTATTTTACTTATGTGTTTTAACTGTTTAAATTAATTATAAACGTTAAAAAATGCTTAATTTTCGCAATTATTGAACATTTTTAACGAAACGGAAATAAGCTATAAAAATTATTCTTGCAACTTTCATAAATGTGCAATTTCTTCGTTTTCTTTTCACTGCTGTTAAGTAATGTCCAAGGCGCAATAATAGTTTGTGTGGTTTAACAATTCTCCGTTAAATGGTCAATTTTGTTAAGTAAATAAATTCATTACTATAGTGATTTTGCGCAAAATTACTTTGAACGGTATCATAAGAACCGTTCTTTTAACCACACTAAAATAAGTAACTACATTATTTATCTTAACTGTCTTATTAGCTTATCTTAACTGTTCTTTGTACGTAAACATAATAGTGGTGAAAGGAATGTGCACAATTTCCAATTTTAGAAATTTGGTCATTTTTGCTACTGTTCAACTGAATTATGCAATAAATTAGCGTCTCTCGAAAAACTTTGTTTTTAAACTAAACAATAAGTTATGCAAGTAAAAAACCATAAATAATTGCGTTGATTAATATTTTTTTTTACAAGTTTTTTTCCAAATGCAGTTAACTGCTTCTTGGATATAGACTAGCTGTGAGAAGAAAGCAAAACAAAATTTTGGGCAAAATTACTTTGAACGATATCATAAGAACCGTTCTTTTAACCACACTAAAATAAGTAACTACATTATTTATCTTAACTGTCTTATTAGCTTATCTTAACTGTTCTTTGTACGTATACATAATAGTGGTGAAAGGAATGCGCACAATTTCCAATTTTAGAAATTTGGTCATTTTTGCTACTGTTCAACTGAATTATGCAATAAATTAGCGTCTCTCGAAAAACTTTGTTTTTAAACTAAACAATAAGTTATGCAAGTAAAAAACCATAAATAATTGCGTTGATTAATATTTTTTTTTACAAGTTTTTTTCCAAATGCAGTTAACTGCTTCTTGGATATAGACTAGCTGTGAGAAGAAAGCAAAACAAAATTTTGGGCAAAATTACTTTGAACGATATCATAAGAACCGTTCTTTTAACCACACTAAAATAAGTAACTACATTATTTATCTTAACTGTCTTATTAGCTTATCTTAACTGTTCTTTGTACGTATACATAATAGTGGTGAAAGGAATGCGCACAATTTCCAATTTTAGAAATTTGGTCATTTTTGCTACTGTTCAACTGAATTATGCAATAAATTAGCGTCTCTCGAAAAACTTTGTTTTTAAACTAAACAATAAGTTATGCAAGTAAAAAACCATAAATAATTGCGTTGATTAATATTTTTTTTTACAATTTTTCTTCCAAATGCAGTTAACTGCTTCTTGGAAATAGACTAGCTGTGAGAAGAAAACAAAACAAAATTTTGGGCAAAATTACTTTGAACGATATCATAAGAACCGTTCTTTTAACCACACTAAAATAAGTAACTACATAATTTTTTTTTCTAAAAAATTTTATGTTTGTTCAAACTTTTGTCCACCAGAAGATATAGAAACATTTTAAAATAAAACGTAATCTAATTCTACAATAAATGGAAAAGCTATTTTTGGAAAATTACAACAATATCAGCTAGATAATAGCTAAACTAAAAATTTTAATTTGAATTAAATTATCAAGTTCAACGCTCCATAAGAAAGACATTTTTATTTATATATAAACGAATAAAAATGTTCATTAGTGTTTAAAAGCGATGTGCAACAATTGCTCTTTAAATGTAAAAAAAATAATAAGAATCAATAGTTATTATCTCAATACAACAGCACGTAAGTGAATAAATAGTCGATATCTTTTTAGTTCGTTATCAAAGAAGCTTTCTGTAAAAACAAGAAGAAAAAAAGCTAAAAACCACTAATTACTTTTCGATGTTTATTCCAAAGGGATTCAATTAAGGCATTAAATAACTTTGGGTATGTTAAAAATTAAAAAATAATCGTTGATTGTTATAATTTTGTTTTTAATTCTAAAGAATGGAGAATTATCGTCTCTTTTTATTTTGCTGATGTGGAAGTTTTTTTTTTCTTTGGCGTTAAAAGCATTTTAGTTAGACTATTAACTAGCTTTTAAGAACTAAATATTTTAAATTCCTTTTTCTGTTTTTTTTTCAACATAAAAACGCGAAGAAATGTTTTTAAATAAGTTAAGAAGTTTAATACTGTTTTAAGAAGTACTAAACAAACTTGCTCATGCGGAAAAAGTTTTATGTGGATTAATTAATTTCAGAATAACATGTGATTTGTTGCTATTAAATTATTTGTTGTTCAGGTTAGCCAGATAAGTTTTTTCGATTTCATTTTAGCATTGGATGAAACAAAATGTACTTTAGTTTCTTCATAAATTGTACTTTTAAAAAATTAAATTTTTTTCGTTTGAGTGGTCTACTACGCATAATCTATGTATTAATTATTATGACATAATTATGTAAATGCTGAATATTACTTGAGAAAATAATTTTCAAATGCAGTTATTAAAAAAAACTTTGTAATTTATATGTGTAAATATACTATCCTTATAATTGCGATTTTCATATTTTTTTCACGGACATTTAAAAATTCTTAGTTTTTATAAATTTTACCAGTCTTGAGAAAATTCAATTCGTCAAAATTTGTATAAGATTTATAAGAAAATGAAATCTGACCTTTAATTTTCAAATAAAATATCATAGAAAGAAATACAGCTTAAATTTAGAGCTAATTTTATGTATTAATTGCATAAAATGCTTTTAAACACGTCATATGTTTATATATCAAACACTTTTTTTTTATTTTCATGGAATTTAAAATATTATTTTATTCAGATGTTATAAATTATAATTATTATTTAAAATTAAAATTATAGTTATTTTAAATCAGATTAGCATTTCCGGCTATAATTTGTACCCAGCTGCAAAAAAACTAAGTGGCTTCATTAGGTGAGCCTTTGAGTGCTATAAAATTCTGGTTGATTAACCGTTTTAGGTGAAATCAGTAAATAAAACTTTTTCTCACAGTCAACAGTTGGAAAACCATCAAATTTATGACTATTTGATTGTTTTGTTTGAATAAAAAAAATTGTTATTTAACAAATTTCCCAATATTCATTTATATGTTTGCTATCATACTATTTATTTTACATTATATACTATCATTTACAATAGATATTATTATTATTTACAATATGTACAATTATTTACCATATATATTATTTTAACACACTATTTATTTTATTTCTATATATTCCCCGTGTTAATGTAAGAATTGCGTACATTGACCGCTTTTCAATTTGTTTTACCAAAATATATACTGAATTTATGAGTTATGAAAAGAAGAGAATAAGTCCAAAATATTCTTATCTTTGATAATTTATTTGATTCAGTCTGATTTATGTTAGGTGTTTTACAAAGTCGACGTTCTTCTTTCTGAATCAAATGCAGTACCATACATCAAACTCCGAAAATTCGATTTCGATTCTATTTTTACGAAAAGAAATAAGAAATTGATTGAAGCTGTTCTATATATACGAGATTTTTCTTTCTTATTTAAATGTAATATTTTGTTTATTATTTTTCATATGCCTTAAAAATGTTTGGCATAAATCAAAAGACACTGTTCTTTTGCCTCGATATTTTCTTTGATTCGTAATCTAAAAGAAGTAAAAGTGTACAGAGTGCAAAATAAATTAATAACATTTATAACATTTGATATAATGATTGGATCTTCACATTCTAGGACTCAATCTTAAAGCTGGGGGGACCTCAAATATGCTAAATAATAAGTGTTAAGTAAAAAAAACAGTATTTTTAAAATTAGATTTCTCAGGGACTATTCGAAGAATTTCGCTCAAATTTTGTATTTTGTCATGTAAAATTAAACTCTTTAAAATTTACCTTACGATTCAAATTTTTTCAACTGTAATTAAATAAAATAATAAAAAAAATAATAAATATTTATTAAAAGGTATTTTTTACATGAAATTATATTTGGATAAGCAAATTTTATGATTGTGTGAAAAAAAGTTTCAATTTGCTCAAAAGTTCCCGAGATATGGCGAATTATGCAAAAAATAAAATTAACATTAAGGGGTCCAAACTTTGAACCACTCTTCTGACCGTCCTTTGGGGGCCATGTGTCCTAGATTGCGGCTATCTCCTATGTGTTGGAGAAAAAAAGGTTCGAAAAAAAAAGATATGTTTATTCAAAGAAAGTACGCTTTTGTGTTTGATTTCCTAACTTAAAATATCGTCTGCACTAATTAATTAGCATATGTAAGGTCACTCCCTCAAAACTATTCAGATTAGATCATTACCAGTAGATCAAATATTATTCAGGGTTGTCCGTTTTTTTATTTTGCGCACTCTACCTATAATAAATGAAGAATCAATTTGTTCTAAGGAATTATTTTTCAAACATTAAAATTCATTGTTGATTAGACATAAGAACTCATTGTTGTTCGACTTCGTTGTGCAGGATTGCTCATTTGGGGTGGAATTACAATGGGCTCCAGAACAGATCTACATGTTCAAATTGGAAATATGACTCATCGAATTTATCAGGAAATCCTTCTAGAACAATAAGTACGTTTGCTTAGAGGTTTCATGAATTCAAAATTTGTGTTATTGTATGCAATGCCCATCCTCACCATACAAGCATTGTAGATAAATGATTTCATTCTGAGGATATCATCCGTACAGAATGGCCAGCATTCTCACTTGACTTGAATCCCGCATTTGTAGGGCCTGTCTAACGAGTCTTTGGTTGTCAACAATCGCCTACATGTGTACCAGAACTCTAAAGAGCTCTGCTTGCTCAGTGGAGTAATCTTGCATAAGATCAGCTCGATAATTTGATAATCAGCTTGCCTCGGCGTTGTATGGCCTCGATTTTATCGCATGGGAAGCATGCAATATACTAACCATCATACCAACCTTGCAATATTACGTTTTTGATAGATGTATTTATGTAGTAAGAAGATGTATTTTATAATTGCTTCACGGGACAAAAATCGTAATATTTTACGAATGGTATTTTGCACCATCTTTTTTGTTCTTTATATTTTGTTTAATAAATGGTCTTTATGAGAGAGGCACGTTTATTTCTTTTCTGAACACTTTTTATGCCGGAGATTACACTTACTTATCCATGACTTATGGGCATAAGTGTATTATATTAAAATGATTTTAAATTATATGAACTGTAAAACGATTTATAAAGTTTCTGGCTAAAAGCTTTTAAATCTTACAGTTTCTGGTTTTAAGATCATTCAAGAATTCAAATGAGCAATATTATTTAAAACTTATAGAAAGTGTTTTTTAATATGATATCCAGTCGTGGTAATATGCACTTAATAAAAAAACTTAACTGACCAAATTTTATGAAGAATATACTATATCACTACCTGTATTACAATTCAACTTAACTTTACATTTCTACGTTAACAAACTTTTTAAATAATCTTCAAACTTCAACTACGTTTACTTTTGGAAATTTTATTATCGTCAAAGTTTTTTTTCCACAGTAATTATACAAGATGTTTTTTATTACTTTCGCTATTATTTTTCCTTTTAATAGCAAATATTTCCCTTGTTTGCATACCTTTTTAATTTACCGATGAAGATAAATCATCATTATTATCACGTACTTTGACGCAATAGAAAAAAACGTAGCCTGTAACCTTTAGCTTTATGTCACGTGAAAATAATTGAATATCAAATTTTGTGAAAACATACTTTAGTAACGACTATCAGTGTGTTAAATTTTAATTAAAATGTATTGATCATTTAAAAACACTAATTAGAGTTTTTTTGTTTGAATTCAGACTTTTTATTGTTCGATAAATCAAAACGCCTTAATCTTTTTTTAAAAAGTTTTCTAGTTTGAGAAAAAAATATGGTCAAAACTTTCAAAATACGGTAATATTTACCATGTTTCTGGATCTATGGGAACATCAAAAAGAGCGGTAATTTTTACCGAAGTGCCTTAGTAATGATTAAACAATATATGGCTTAATAATATATAAACAATATATGGCTTAATAATATATGAACAATATATGGTTTTATGATATACCTGCATGAATAATATATGGTTTTAAAATATATGATACAATTTGGTTAATGTTGTAAAATTTTATCATTTTATCACAATACCATAGAGCAGTGGTGCGCAAACTAGGGATCGCGACCCCTGTGGGGGTCGCCAGAAGTTTTTTGGGGGTCGCCAAACTTTTATGAAATGCATTATCCCTGCATGCTGCATACTATACAGTGTACATATAAAGAGTGAAGCGCCGTCACTCGCTGTTTAATTGCAATTTCATGCTGTCCAATCTTTCTTTGACCGTAATGCGTAATGTATTCTCTATCTGGCTATCCGTGGAAAAACAATAGCCCGTTTTATGCAAGAATGCCATCAGAGTGTTAATACAATTTGCATCAACGTATTTATGTGAAACTGGATTTAGCAAACTAGTTTCGATAAAAACTGAATACCGCTCACGTTTAAACCCTGAAGATGATATGCGAATTGCAATTAGCAACATACATCAAAACATCGATGAGATAGTTAGAAACTTGCAGCCACATACATTTCATTAAAGGGCAATTACTGATTTTTGTGTTATACAAAAAGTATTTTCTTAAAATTAATATGAGTCAAATATGATGATGTTTTTATTCGATGAAACGAAAGAAATGCTCAAAATATGTATCATATTTGTGAACATTTATCTCTAGGGGTCGCCAAAAATTTTCTCTCTGCAAAAGGGGTCGCAGTCGAAAAAAATTTGCGCACCACTGCCATAGAGCATGAGATAAAAACCATTTATTCAGTTAAATTTGCTTTTCAATTTTGTATATTTTACTAAATGTGAGATAATGATAACTATGATTTTAAAAACTAAAATTTCTGGTAAACCATTACTATATGAATGAAAAAAATTGCCAAATTATCGAAATTGCCCTACAGATAATTAGGAGCATGGGAAGAGATCCATGGTTGGTGATTTATTGAAATATAACCCAGACAAAAACAAAGTCAACCACTCGTAATCTATATAAATTTGAAAATAATTTGGCGAAGTCGAATCGAAAAATACTACGAGAATTTGTATAACCATGTAACTGAAACATTTTTGTGGTAAGAAATAAAAAGTTATACATTTTTAGTTTCGATTTGGTAGCGACAGTGAATTAATGAGTCTTACATTAGTATTGAAAAAAAAGGTAGCCGTTGCATTAATCGATAAGAAAGGAATAAAATATGTTATGTTCGCTTTTTATAAAATGTAATAAAAATTAAATAATTGATTTAATTTCATTAAAATTCGGCTAAGAATGATTTAAAAAAAAATAAGTTTAAGAAATTAAAGAAATTTTAAAATAAAATTTGTAATGCCTATTATGGCATCACAACTGCGTTTCTTAAATTACTCGAAGAAAACTATTTTTCTTTAATATATTAAGCACATAATGTGAAGCAATAGATTAATTTAAATCAACTTAAATACAAATTAAGCTTAATCTGAAAAATATGTGCTAAGTAAAATACTCGGAACTGTAACTCATGTTTGCTCGGAACTTAAATTCTACTTATTGCATCCACAGACTTAATTAATTTTGGTATTAAGAATTTGCATTTAACCATCTGGAAAAGCTTGAAGTTTAATACCTTCGCACCTCTTATCTCGAAATTTGCATGTGTTTGGGCACTGTTCAGGATCAGGCTGCTATGCCTGAACAAATAATGCCGTTCGCAGGCGGAACTCAGCCGCTCTTAGGTTTCCTTTTATGTATACATGTAGATGTTTATTCAGTGTTGTCCAAGTTTCTGAGTAACGCATCTGAATTTTAACAATGTTTCGATGCCATTAGTTGTATTGCAAAATGCGTTTTATTTACAATATGAGTTTAAAGTTAATATTTTGTTTATGCAGAAGAAACTATTTAGTTCATTACTTACACTTTTGTTGTAACTTTATTTCAGAAATGGTGGTACAATGTAAAAAATTACGGATCAAATTACGGTAAAAAAACTGAATTTTAAGAATGTTTCGAAGCCATTAGTTGTATTGCAAAATGCGTGTTATTTACAATATGAGTTTAAAGTTAATATTTTGTTTATGAAGAAGAAACTATTTAGTTTATTACTTACACTTTTTGTTGTAATTTCATTTTAGAAATGGAGGTACAGTGTGGAAAATTACAGATCAAATTACGGTAAAAAATAGTAACACTCAGGGTGCCAGGGCTTTTTTCAAAATCCTTTTTTATCGTAATATTTTATGGAACACTAAAAATCTGCTATACCGTAATTTTAATAGGACTATAAAATCACCGAATCACTGTAATTAAATATTACTGTAAAAATTACGGTATAAAAGTTTACGGTAAAAATGGATTTTAAGCTACAATGGGTTTAACGAATGTTGAACTCAGGGCACCAGCTTTTTTTTTACCGTAATTTGATCCGAAATTTTTACAGTGTAGTTGCAATATGTTTTTTCTTGAAAATATTAACCATAATGCGATTTCGCAACTTAATACTTCGAATAAGATTGGAAATTTTTAATTTCTGTGTGTTGTAAGAAGATTAGCGATATATAATAGAACGTACTTTTTAGAGTAATCTCATTGGTTAAAAAAAGTCATGTGATGTGATTAAAACATTTATTTATTCCTTAATTATCAATAGTTGCCAATGATATTTATTTACCCTTCCTTCCTTCCTTCTTAATATACTGTTTATTCACAGAGAAAACAAAATCTGGTAAAATTACTTTACTGCATAGTAATAATATTTCTGATAAAAAAAAAAAACCATAATTCTGGTAATTAAAATCAAAATAAACGATATTCATAGGGTTCATTTAGTAATGTTTCTGTTCATATGATAACGGTTTACCGGAAACCCAATAAATTTTTTTCATATTGTTGAATAATCTTTTTGACGAAAAATAATTAAAGAATTTTTATATTAACAACAAAGCAAGCTTTTGGAACGCGTTGATAACCGAACAAAGCTATTAGATTTAAATTTTATCACTATACTAAAACTAAATACGGAGATTAAAGTATAGAGCAATTACATGTTAAGACAATTTAAGACGTCGGGATAGTGTGATTGAATGATTTTTAACTTTAATGTAATAATCTATTAATTGTCAAGAAACAAGAAATAATTCTGAGGCAATCATGGGTGTCGCTGTACAAAACGAGATGAAGATAAAGCCCCATACTAAACCATATATTATTATCTTTATCCTAGTGTAGTGTTTAATCCTTGTAAATTATCTAATAATTATTTTATAAAAAAAGCTAGGCAACCATGAAAAAGTATTTCATTAAAGTTTTAGCTAATTTTTTCAGTCTGTAAGCTGTGTTTCCATTTTAAATTGGCAAAATTAAAGCTGTAGAAAATTTTAAACATATAATTAAGCAAAAATTAAGATACTTGATCTTACCTAATTCATGTGCGGAGATTTGAAATCTGAAATTAGTTTTGCTTCTAAATCTACAGATCTTTTTAAAATGACATTTTTTGTCCATCTTTTGTAGCCGACTGGCCCTCGTAGGAGTCAGAGAACTGGCCTTGCATCAGAAAGGTTCTGGGTTCGAATTCCGGACAATGCATGGATGTTCGTTCATTCTCTGTACTATCTGTCCTTATTGTGGGAGAAACTTTGGACCACCTAATATGGTGCCCCTGAAAGAGTGGTCAACAAATCTGCCCTTCAGAAGCCTGTATGACGAAAGGTCATTCTCTAGATAGACATTGGAAAAAAACCCCATCTTTTGTTGAAATGTACAAGTTTAAAAACGTTATATACAACAGTGGATAGCATAAATGTTGCGACAAACATCTATGGGAGCATCAGGACTAAAATTGCATAAAAATCCATGCTCAGAAATGTCGTCGTAGGTGGGTAGGGGCGATTCTCTGTTATGACCTGTTCAGAACCACACGAAGAAACAGTTTATAATAGGAAAGAAGCGAATGCCCTAGAAGCGAATGCCGACGTTTCCGGACATATGTTCCAATGCAATTTTAATCCTGATTATATGCCCTAACTCGCCTAGAAGTTTTTAGCAACATTTATGTGACCCTTGTTATATATAACGTTTTTAAACTTGTACATTTTGACAAAAATACACAAGTGACATTAAAAAATGTAGCTTAGAGAAAGAAACCGATTGCAGATTCGAAATCCGCAACATGAAAATATCCAAGATCAGTTTAAAAAAATCTCATACAACTGAAAACAGAACAAAAGAAATATAAATAAATAAGTAAATTGTTCCCCAGTATTATATAACGTGAAGTTTCAAAGTATCAAATTTATAGATTCAAATTAAAATTCCCTATTGCCCCGACAGGAGAAAAGTTCGTAACTTTCTTTTAATATAAACGACACGAAGCAATTGATTGATTGATTATTATAAACTGAAGCGAATTCATCAATCACCCTCTGAATAGTTTGCTTCTTTTTGCCTCCGAAGAATACTTAAGTTCTATTATAATATTATCCCTACTGCGAAACTTTATTTAGTCATCAATATAAAATTTCCTATTAAAGTTAATTGTTGTTTAAATATGATCTGCTCTTAGCGAAAGATACTTTATAATTGCAACTATATTTCTAAGTACTTATGACAGAAAAAATGATAGTGGAATTTTGTGATATGTGTATATCATTTTATAATTGGTCAACAAGTTAATGGGACATAATTTTTTTTTTCATCGCGTTTATATGAATATTGCATTAAAATAGTTATGGTAAACGACGCTTTATGTATATTACTTAACAATTTTTATTTCAATTAAAAATAATTATTAAGTACTAGAGTTTTCATCTGCTAGATTTAGCGACTGAAGTTTTTCAGATCCATCCTAAGGAAGTGCTTATGAACATAGGGAATGGATTATGTAAATTTTATGGAGTGATTAACAAAAATTTACAAATGTATTCACCTTATTCTTGACAGAGGTTCTCTCTCTTATCAGCAGATGGCAGTACAATAAGAGGCTTTTATAACTTCCTCTTAATGATACGAATGCATTGATTTACACTAATCTGAGCTATGACGGCATAGAAGGACTGCAAAGCTTCCGGTTAAATTTGTTTGTTTTTTAGGATACAGTGTGAATACTAATTTTGAATTAAAAATCGAATTTCCTTCTTCAAGTTCTAGCCACACACTTTGTCTATCTATATTACTATTATTATTATCAATTTTGTTAGGTTGTCTTAAGGAATAATTTAAGTAGTGTTAAGTAAGTTGTTATGTGTTACGTGTTTATTTAGATTTATTTCGATAGGTTAAATAATACTTAAGTAATGTTGAATAGTTAGTCACACAATATGTATTTATTTAGAATAATTTTGTATTTTTATCGAAATTAAAAATTTAGTTGCGACGTAATTATTTAGATTTATTTTTGGTCCCTTCAAAAATAACTGCTGTTGCCTCATACTGTCATACCAATTATTGGTGACGTGCTGGTGTTACTTAAATCGGACAAAATTGGTACATTTGTGGTCTTTTAAAATTATATACACTATAAAAGTCCAATATTAGCTTTCTAGAATATCCCTTAGTCCTCGTGCGGCAGCTTAAAACGCAACTACGAGGGTTGCTATTTATATTTCTGGCCTAATAATGAAAAACAAATATGTAGGATCGAAATTGGTTTTATTGTTCTTCAAAATATTCTCCATGATGAACAATACACTTTTGCATGCGTTTGAACCAATTTTCAAAGCACTTTTTCCAGTCCGATTAAGGTAACTTCAAAACATGCGTTTTGAATGCATCAACCGCTTCATCAGGGGTCGAAAATCGTTGTCCGCGTAATTTATTTTTGATGTGTGGGACTAAGAAGAAGTCATTGGGTGCTAAATCAGGGCTGTACGGCGGATGGCCCATCAGTTCGATCTTTCGCTCCGTCAGAAATGCCTTTGTTTGAGTCGATGTGTGAGATCTCGCATTGTCATGATGAAGAATGATTCGCCTGTTCTGCTTTTTTCGAATTTCTCCGGTAACTTCTGGCAAACAAATGGTCGTGTACCATTCAGAATTGACCGTCCTGCGTTGCTCTAACGCCACTGCTGCCACATGACCGTTAATGCCGCAGAAACAGGCAATCATTTGTTTCGATGTGCTTCTTCCTCGAACAACTTTTGTTGGTTTTGCCTCGTCTTGGAAGACCCATACAGTTGATTGCTGTTTTGTTTCCGGCTCATATGCATAGATCTATGATTCGTCACCTGTGTAGATGTTATACACAGCCTTTGATGTTCCTTGAACGTATAATTTACGTATCATTTAATCCCTACAAGAGGGAAGCTTAAAAATGCGTCTTCCCTAACAGCTGACTAATTTAAGCAGATTGGAAATGAACATTGCGCAATAATCAACATCCTGTGGAATCGGTAAAATTACGATTTGCATATATAATGGCTATTAATAATTAGTTAGAAACTTATTGTTTATCAATATGTTATTGCGTAGTTTGTTACGTATCGTTGTGTTGCACAATAAAACAATAAAAAAGAGCAATTGGAAAATCACTACAATTGGAAACAATATATCCAACCTGGTAAAGAATAATTGCTTCATTTCGATTAATTATAACTATCGTAGGATGTCTCAATCGGTAAACAATAACTTAATTACGGATAGTGAAAATCAAATAAATATAGTTAATTTCAAAAGAAATCATTTCAGGAAAGCATATTCAAGAATTTTATAATTTAAGCATCACTAGGTTTCCTTTTAATTTATCTATCTAGGCCTTAGGGGGCAATAAGGTCGATACTAGAATTAACCTAGCATCAATAATGAAAACTCTCTCATATTTTACTTTCTTAGAAACTTTAAGCCCCTCTTTAATTCCAGTTTTGTTTATTTTTCATTGGTCCTGTGAAGTGATTTGGCTTCCTTTTAAGCCTCCCTAGTGTACTTTATCCAGACAATACTGCTCCGGGAACAAAACTTCTCCAGGACAGCAGCGTAAGAAAAGGGGTTCCCTCTTTAAGTTGGATTTAATTATGCAACACACCGCAGTCGCCGGATCTTAATGAAGTGCCTGGTTGGCACTGATTAAATTGAGAGCCTTTTAAGTTCTGGAGTTTTGAATCTTTCATTAGTAAGTACGGCAATTCCGGTATCAAAAGAGCTCTTTGATTCCAATTTGTGTTTACTTTTTGGATTGGTCTCTCTTTTCTGTGTGCTATTAATGTCATAGTTGAGATTTGTCGCCAAACCCTGTTCTTTTTAGCTAATTAGTTCTAGTTTTCATTTCGGAATTTAAATTATGCTGATTTTGAGAAAGTTCATTATAAAAGTTTTTGAAACATCGATGTTTAATTATTTCTTTTTCACTTTTTAATAACGTCTACTCTTTTTAAGACAAATTTTTAAGCTAATAATTTTCACATACTGTTTAAAAAGGAAAAACTGGTTAACTTAGGATTGACAAAATGACTTTAAGAACACCACCTGCTCTAGTTAAAATATATATGCTAACATCGATTATCATTATCTTTTATATATATACATATTAGAGTTGATTGAAGAAATTATTAGAATTTTAAAAATTTGCAAATTTACACGTAAGCAAGAGAAATTCTTTATATTAGACAGTCTAGAGTGGTGGAAGCAAGTCAAATTTCTTATGGTATTTTTATTACAAGCAATACCATGGTCAAAAAAAAGTCAAGTTCTCATGAAATGAACAAAGAATGGGATCTCGAAAAAATCATGAATTCTTTCAAAAACCCATGTCTACGAGTATGATTCATAAATATTTTATTTTATACCATCGCTTGTATTAAAGGAATTAGCGGGAATTGCAATCGTTTATGCCCCATTACTATTCAATAAGACTAAGCGAAAATCAATACTTAGACACACATAACTTTTTTTAACAAACTTATTTTTAATTCATTTTAAACAAAATGAGCAGAGAATGCGATGAAATGAAAAAAGTTAAAATTCAATAAATTAATTCAAGTAACATCAGTTGTTAAACTTGTAAAAAAATAATATGTTAACCAATGCAGTGCGCAAAAAAAAACGGACCACCCTGAATAACTTTTGATCGAATGATCGGGTCTTCATGTTCTAGGACTCAACCTAATGGCTCGAGGGGGTAGCCTCAAATATGCTAATTAATAAGTGCAGACGATATTTAAGTTACGAAATTATGCACTAAAACGTACTTTCTCTGAATAAACATACCTTTTTTCTACGAATTTGAACTTCTGACCTCCAAAATACAGAGGGGGGGGGGGTAGCCGCAATCTTTTAAATATGATTCCAATAATTTCGTTAGGCGAACACTCCAAATTTGAAACTTTTATGCACACGATTATAAAAATCGTTTATTCAATGGTAATTCCATGCAAAAGATAACTTTCAAAAATTATTTATTAATTTTTATTATTTCTTATGATGTTTAATAATTTTTATTATTTCTTATGAGGTTGAATAATTTTTATTGTTTCTAATGGTGTTTAATAATTTTTATTATTTATTATAATGGTTGAAAAAGTTTTGAATTGTAAGGTTTATAATTTTTTGCATCATTTTAAAGAATATGATTTTGCATGGCAAAATACAAAATGTGAGCAAAATCGGGTGAATAGTTCCTGAGAAACTGAATTTCTAAAAGATTAGAGATTTAAAATTCGATTTCTCAAGAACTATTCAAGCGATTTTGCTAAAATTTTTATTTTTCATTGTAAAATTATATTCTTTAAAATGATGCAAAAATTTGTATACCTTACAATTCCACATTTTCTTGGACCATTATTAAATAAAATAATGAAAAATAATAAATATTTACTAAACGTTATTTTTTACATGGATTTATCTTTGGATAAACTAATTTTATAACTGAGCACAAAAAATTTTCTAATTACTTAGGACGTTCTCGAGGTATAGCGCAATACGCAAAAAATAAAATTTAGGGGTCCAAACTTTGGAACACCCTCCTCACCAAACTATTTGGACTATAACTCCCAGATTATAGCTACCCCCTATATTTTGGGGGTTAGGAATTAAAATCCGTCGGAAAAAAAGTATATTTATTTAGAGAATGTTTTTGTGACTGATTTCGTAACTCAAAATATTGTCTGCACTTATTATTTAGCGTATTTGATGTCGAATGTGAAGATCCGATAATTAGATCAGAAGTTATTCAGGTTGGTCCTTTTTTGCGCACTGTATAGAGTGTTTAATAGTAATTTAGAAGAAGATTTAAATATGAGTTTCTTGCAAATAATTTCTGTTTACTAATTTTCAAAACTTCAATTTATCTACTAATTTTATACTAACGACAAGAAAAATTCTTCATATGTTTTGAAGAAATAAAATTTTATTTGAATTACAAACTAAGTCTTATGATTATATATTTATATCATTCTTTGAAAATACACTTCTTTTTCTATTGGAATTATTTTTAACCAGTAGTTAATCTATTCATTCTGTTCCATTTAAAAAAATGTTTTGTTTCGAGCCTTAACTCGGCTAAAAATTTACTTATCATGACTTTGCAAATATTTACACATTCATTCAAAAAATTAAAATATTTAATTCGAACATACCATTTATTGCGAATAAATTATTATAAAATAGAAGATTAGAGATTTTTTAGTTCAGGTTTAGGAAATGAGCGAGGATTTAGTTTTTAACGATGTACAAACTTATTCAAAAATTTAAAAACATTCTCCTTAAGAATGTTTTCCGTTTAACAAATAGCATAAGAGAAGAATATTTTAATAAAATGTAATGCGGTAAAATTACTTAATTACGGATGAGGATTTTATAAAATGTGAATACTTTTTTTTCTGAATTTGTATACGATCATTTCAAAATTCTTTGAATAAATATGTTTAATATTTTATTAATAATTATAATTTAAATCATTGTTCCATATATATATATATATATATATATATATATATACGAAATTTATGTTTAAGAACGTTATTTTTATATTAACTACCATTTGAAGAATTAAAATCCTATAATTCTTTATGTAATAATTTTTAATTTCATAAGATCTTCAAGCACTTATAATTCACATAAATTTTAAAGCATCGTAAATCCCTAGACATTTGAAACATGCACACTACTACACTCTACAAAACTTACGTAAATTTTGGAGAGTTGACCGCTTATAAGACGAGCTCACTTTGACCAAAAAGCCGAGTGCCCTTACTTTTAAGAAAGTCAAGTAAAATATATGGAGCTGACCGTTGCTATAGAAAGATTCCTAACTCAATTTAGTCCTGGGTTTGAGCCCAATCAGTGATAATGAACATTTTGTCCTGCATTCCCTGTTCATTGGTAAACATGGACATCGAGCACGCAACACTCTAACTTCTCAAAAGATGGTAGCATAGCACCGTTTCTCGGTTTGTCTTCATTCGACAAACAAAGCTCCTGAGTCTCACAATGTCAAGACCAGGGCTCGAAAAACCGCCCGTCCGCCTGTCCTCGGCGGTCAAAAATTCCCAGCGGACAACCAATTTCTCGAATCCGACGTCCGCTCGGACGGCCATTTTTCCGTTAATGTTCGTGATACATTTTCAATTTTTGTTATCTTACAATCTTTTTTGAAGGAGTAGATAAAGAAATTTTTTTTCAAGAATGGGTGTCATTAAAATGTAAGCTACATAACATCGTTAAACACCAGAAAACTTCATTCCTCCGAACCTAAGCTATTTATAAAACCTAATGCAGCAAAATGACCCACAATACAGCAGCATACTGCGCATGATGGAATTGATGTTTTCTCTGTCTGGGAGTACTGCAGTGGTTGAAAGGGACTTTTCAGCAATGAACTTACAAAAAAAAAAAAAAAAAAAAAAAAAAAAAACACACATTACGTACTGATCTCAAACAAGAAGCGTTAAACGCAATTATGAACGTCTACCTAAATGGAAAACCCCTTTAAGATTTCTGTGCAGAAACCTCTGTAAATCATTGGCTTGATTGTGGAACTGGCAAACGTCATATTTGATTCCTTAAAAACGTAGTACTCTCGGATAAATTGACATTCCAGATAACTTGACCTTTGTCATTTAAATTATTTCATAAAAGAAATGCATTATTTCATAACAGAAATACTAGGCTACTATTAGTAACCTAGTATTTATTTTATTACTGTATAATGCAATCCTAGTATTTGTAATCCTAGTAACTACTAATTCATTGTGCAATTTCTATAAATGTTTGCAATAAATAAGAGAAAATTATATTTTTATTTATTTAGAAGTACGGGTTACTTTCAAAGGAGGACGGGTACATAGTTGGACGAGCCGTCCTCGGGGACGGGAAAAATTTCTGAGTTTTTTTGAGCCCTGGTCAAGACCCGAATTAACTTACGACCATAACATTAATTTACATATATAAGTCAAATATTCAAATATTTTATGAGAAAAACTAAATGAAGAAACCTGTACTTTTATGGTCATAATAATTTAACGGTCATAAATTACGATCAGTGATTGCAACTTTTTCTGTCGGTTACTCACCGTAATCTAGCGGTAAGAGTTCTTAAAATGAATATATTGGAATTCAAAATTGATGACATTCAAAAGATAGCATTTTGCAAAAGGCATTACTTATAATCACGAAAAATGTATATCTATATATAATATTTTCTTGAAAATAATTTAAAATTTGGACCATCATAGGAAACCTAATATTTAAAGTAATTAATTTGCTTAATATTTTGAAACATCAAAGTTCATCTACACTTGAAGGCTTTTAAAAAAAGCTTTCACATTTGAAGGGTCATATTTTACATTTGTATAAAAATTTAAAGCATAATAAAATTCTGAAACATCAAAAATCACAAAAAAATTGAAACGCTTTACATGAAATTACGAACGCATTGCTAAATTCAAACGGAGTTGGAGATAATAAATTTGAAATTGATATAAAACAAATACTAATATAAACTAGATGTTAAATGGATGTGTACCGAGAAAAAAGCATGGTCAAAACCTCCAGAATATGGTAAATTTTAACATGTTTCTGTCTCTATGGGAGCACCAAGAAAGCTTGGTAATTTTTGCCGATTCTCTTTGGGAATGATTTTGGCAAAATTAACTACTAAATATGGTTTATAACGTGTGATAAAGTTTGGTAAATGTGACAAAATTTGGCAATTTTATCCCAATACGTTATAGCGTGTCATAAAAACGATTTATTCTGCTATATTTACTTTTACATTTTGTTTTTCTTATTGATTGTGTGATAATAAGTGCTGCAACTTCGAAAAATAGAATTTTTGGTAAACCGTTGGCACATGAACGAAAGAAAATAATAAATGAATGTTTTAGATGATGTATATTTTGGTTTTATAAATCAGATAATCGGTTTTTTCTTACCAGAAATGTCATAACCATTCAAAACCGTAATTATGCCAGAGAATTATTTTTTTCAGTGCGATATTTTCTAAGCAAAACAAACTATAAAGTGCCAAATTGAAAAACTAAAAATTACATAAATAACTGGCTGCCCGCCTTTTGAAGCCTCTTAATTGCTTGCAGGTGGGTGCACATTATAGCCGAGAGAGCAAATCTCTCAGACTCATGACCGGCAGAACGGGGGTTCGAGTCACAGCGTTGATACCACAATATTTTTTGACTTTCTTTCAATACATGAAGAGTTTCAAGCACTCCCCAATTTCTGACAATAGCCTATCCGAATACGATACTCTCGTTCACGCATAGATGGCAGCACCATAAAGCTACTGAACTATCTCTAATGTCCAGTTAAATTTCTGAAACCATGCTAGTTGTAAATGGATAAAAAATCGTAAAATGTTCTATGCTGTAAAATTTACTTTTAATTGTGTGTACTGACTTCTGCTAGTTACTTTACGATAATTTCAGAATGAAAATCCTAACAGTGCAGTGCCAGGTTTTTTATTTTTTTTATTTTTATATATTTTTTTAATGATTTTACAAATTAATACCTGATAGTTATTATACACATTCTTCTGTAAGAAATCATTTAAAAATATTTAATAAATCAGACTTTATATTTTTTGTCACGTTAAAATAGCTTTTTTGAAAGTATTTTTTCTTTGTATGTGCCCTTGTAATAATTTTATATCTCAAGTTCTAAAAACACATAAAATCTCTAAAACAAGACAAGTCAATCCCTGAGCTCTGAGTTATCATGTTTTTATTCTTGGTGGGATTTTTTTTTTCTTCAATAAAAAACAAAAAGTCTTATTTCCTTTTCCGTTATTTTTCTTGAGAACTTAATGATTCTAAAAGGAAAGTACTTCAAAAATCGATTTAGTGTTTTTCACTTTTATCAGCTGAACAAGAAGTGTAGAAAACTAAATAGTGTTGAGAAATAGAGATATTTGTCACATTTTTATTTTCTGTAAAGTAGCGTTTCTTCATTGAGAAAAACATTCTGGTGAAAATACCGTACTGTATGGTAATGACATTTCTGGTTAGAAAATAAACATAATTCTGATTGATAAAACCAAAATATACTGTATTCAGGGTTGGCTTTTTGCCGGCAGAAACTGGTTTTTGCCATGCCAGTGGCAGAAACGGGTTATAACCGGTAAAAACCGGCAAAAACTGGCAGAAACTTAAAAAACGTCTATATTAGTTCTAGTAATTGCTTAATGACGTTTTGTTGAAGTAAACTGAAAAATGTAACTGCAACAAACTTTTTAATTCATTGTTTGTAAATATATATTATTTTGTTTATATTAAATATAAAGAGTGCAGTATATCAAATATTTATATAAAATAAAGAATAATGTAATGTAATAATCAATATAAATACTAAATTTTAGTTTATTATATTAAACTCTGAAATTCAGTAATTATTATCATTTAACTCTTAATATAACTGAATAGAGCTACTTTCAACTAGTTTTTTTTCTTTTCAAGACATAATTTGCATGGCAACAATCCAATTATTACAACAGTAACAGTTTTAATCTTTGCTGTATGTAAGAGGTAATATAATTGGTTGGATTCACTGATTCATAAATGTAAACAGCAATTTTACTGGCCACTTTGTTTAACATTTAGATGTTTATTCTATGAATTATCCATTGTATGTCAATCTCAGTACTTAACTTTTATGTCATTTTCTGAATTTCTGCCTGTTTCTGCCGCAAATGTGGCAGAAAAGGGTTTCTGCCATGCCAGTTTTAACCGGTTTCTACCAGTGGTTTTAACCACCTCGGCAGAAACTTGCCAACCTTGACTGTATTTGAACCATTCCTTTGGTAAATACTTATGATAACGGTTTACCGAAAATTCTGGTTTTCAAAATTATATTTCTTATTACCATACATTTAGAAAAAAATACAAAACTTTAAAGTTAACGGAATATATGGCTTTTATGTTATGCTCTAAGGTATCATGATTAAATTATCAAAGTTTACCACGTTAACCAAATTAAATCACAAAATATAAAACCATAATTTATTGTTAATTTTAATAAAACCATTATCAGAGTGCTTCGGTAAAAATTACCGAGCTTTTTATTGTTCCCATAGTGCCTGAAATGCGGTAAATTTTACCATATTCCGTTAGTTCTGACCCTATTTCTTTTCTCAGTTTTCAAATAATTTACATACATATTGCAGATAAATAAGGTCCTTTTTTTAAAAAAAAAACTATCTGACTGCTGGAAATTTTTTTTTCTAAATCTATACAGTAGTATCCGAGGAATAGGCATCACCCTGTAGTTTTCATATCAGATGTTTAATAGGGTAATTCCGTTAGAGTTTCAATATTTTTATAAATAAACATGAGAACCTCTTTATATTTAAAAGAATGTCTTTTTTTAAATTTAATTTAAATTGTTTATTTTATTACACAAAAGAAAATTTGTGAAATTTTTTTGAATGGTTATTATTTTGAAAACATATCTGTGTTAGAATAATTAAATCATCAATGAAAAAAAAATTTAGTCCTAACTACTTAATAAATGTAAACCAGGTTTATAAAAAATTCTATTTTATTTTTTTTTCTATTTAAAGTAAAATTTTTTATTTTTTGCACAAAGTGGAATGTTCATAAAATTTTTTAAAATACATAACATTTTAAAAACATGTCAATATAAGAATAATTGAATCTTTGTTTGGCAAATTTTTCCCCAAATACTTTAGATTCAGATAATTGTTAAGATAGAAACAATGAAAAGACTTCAATTTAAATTGAAAATATACTTTTTAAAGTTGATACACCATGATGCCTTTTTAATACCTGATATACATTTTTTATGATTACCTGCCACTACGCTTTAAAATTCTAACAAAGCTTTTAAAATTTAAGAACAACATCAAGAATTGTTTAAGGTGTTTTATAAAAATATTTTTTGGAAAAATTGCAAAAATATCCACTGTGTTACACTCCTCTTTATCTTTTAACAATTCAATGAATAGTAACTATGAATAGGACTTTTTCTATTGTTTGCACACTTTGTATTTCGTAAGTAAATGTATAGAAATAAAATATCTTATTTACTTAGCGAAAATAATGGATTTTAAAATCTAGCATTTACTGAAAAAGTCTTTATGCAAATACATAAGCAAATATTTATTCAAGTCTTATATTTCTTTTCTCACTTGCGACTTGGTAAAGAGGCTTATACTATCCTCTGAATTCTCCTGTTTTAAAGCAATGTCAGCACCCAAATGTTTTTCTGATGCAAAAATAAATCTCGCCAAAGGCTTTGTGCAAACTAAGCTTCAGAAAAGGATATAAAATTTTCTTTTTGTTTCTGGGTCACTATGACAAACTATCTACAGTTTTAAAAATGTAATATCGATAAAAAATTATTATTCTGACGCTCGTTTTGGAAATGTTAACACATTTATTTTTTGCAACAGAAAAGGAATTAATTTAAAGAAAACCTAAAAAAATATTGGAGAAATTGTTTCTTTTCCCATTACAAAATTGATTATAGTTGTGATTTTTTAGGTTTTTTCCCATTACGATATTGATTAATATAATAATTGTGATTTTTTAGTTTTTTTCCCATTACGATATTGATTAATATAATAATTGTGATTTTTTAGTTTTTTTCCCATTACGATATTAATTAATATAATAATTGTGATTTTTTAGTTTTTTTTCCCATTACGATATTGATTAATATAATAATTGTGATTTTTTAGTTTTTTTCCCATTGCGATATTGATTAATATATAATTGTGATTTTTTAGTTTTTTCCCCATTACGATATTGATTAATATAATAATTGTGATTTTTTAATTTTTTTCCCATTACGATATTGATTAATATAATAATTGTGATTTTTTAGTTTTTTTCCCATTACGATATTGATTAATATAATAATTGTGATTTTTTAGTTTTTTTCCCATTACGATATTGATTAATATAATTATTGTGATTTTTTAGTTTTTTTTCCCATTACGATATTGATTAATATAATAATTGTGATTTTTTAGTTTTTTTCCCATTACGATATTGATTAATATAATAATTGTGATTTTTTAGTTTTTTTTCCCATTACGATATTGATTAATATAATAATTGTGATTTTTTAGTTTTTTTCCCATTACGATATTGATTAATATAATAATTGTGATTTTTTAGTTTTTTTTCCCATTACGATATTCATTAATATAATAATTGTGATTTTCTAACCGACCTTAATGTTACATATTTGTAATGTTCTTCATATCGTGTGTAAGGTAAAGTTAATATCTTACTTCCTTGAGCAAAAAGAAATATCAACGCCATTTTTTATATAAACTGAGAAAAAAAGTATGGTCAAAACTTATGGTAAAATTTTACCGTGTTTCTTGCTCCATGGCAACACCAAAAAGCTCGATCATTTTTACCGAAGCGTTTTGTTAATGATATTGGTAAAATTGTCAATAAATTATGGTTTTATCATGAGCGATAAAATTTGGTAAATGTGGTAATTTAGCCATGATGCCTTAAAACATTGCATAAAAACCATTTATGCTGTTAAATTTACTTTTTTGTTTTGTATTTTTTTATTAAATGTGTGTTAATAAGAGCTATAATTTTGAAAACCAGAATTCGGCTAAACCGTAATCATATGAACCGAAAAGATTACCAAATGAATCGTTTTAATGTCGTATATTTTGGTTTTATTAACCAGAGAGTGTCTTTCTGTCTTAAAAATCTTTTCCTTCCTCACAATAGGGGAACGACATTTCCCGTGTCCCTCACTGACTGTCCTTCAGTTCAGGGGTCTTTCACGTGTTAGGGGGGGGGGATCAGAGTCCGGACAGTATTCATTGAAAGAATATTCATTGGCCTGATTTTCTTCAGTGAGAAAAAAAATTTTAAATTTTTTATTAAGTAGTTAATAGATGTCATAATGGAATCAGAGTTGAAATGATAAAACTACCTATGGAAAAGTTTCGCAGCTAGGCAGTTTAAAATGTGTGATGTAGCGAAAATTATGTCGCTTTAAATAATTGTTTTCAGCATCGTTTTCGTACCTTCACAATTATAATTTTTATTACTGAAGTTATTAAGCTTTTAACAAGAACTATTTTATGTTAAATTAAGTATTTTATTTTCTTATCTTCGAAACTTAATCATTTTCAGAATTTCATGATGATTCAATTGTAAACTTTTTTTGAGGGCATTTTGACTTGCATTACATTTTCATGATAATGCAAGTTTAAAAGGCAAAGTAAATATTTTTGGAAATTTTGAATAGTCAGTTAAAATTTAAGTTTACGATCAGCGGTGTACCAAATTAAAAAGAAATATTTTCACATAAATGATCTATTGAGCATTTTTAATTTAGTTTTAGTTTCAGTAAAAACTAACTTTCGTAAAACGTTTTAAACTTATTATCACTAGATAATGCTTTTTTTAAGAAATGATTATTATAATAATTTAAAAAAAGAAGTTAGAAAAACGGATGTTTAAAATTACATTTTCATGATATTTTAATGGCTATTAATGCTGCACTTAATTAAGCAATAACAGCGAAATATTAATAGTTTTGAAATAAGTAATCATTTAAACACCAAAAAGTTTGCCTTTTTGAAAAAAACGAATTTGTAATTATAATCATTTTACAAATAAAAATAACAACAACATATGTTAAAAAATTATATTTTAAGGACATTTTTAAGGTTAATTAATGATATACTTATATAATAACAGTGACACATTAATGTTTTAATAGTTTTATAAGCATTCATTTCACCACCATAAAGTTTGCCTATTTTTTTAAAAAAAAAACATTATTATAATAATTTTTTTAAATTAAAAGCTAAGAAAACTATAGATAATAAATATATTTTTGCAGAACATTTTCAATGACAATTAATAATACACTTAATCAATAAATAACTGCCAAATATCAATGTTTTAATGGTTTTATAAGTAATCATTTCAACTCTAAAATATTTCCAAATATCTTGATGATATATAATTACAAAGCTAGGTCATTATAAATTATTGTCTTAACACGATTCTCAAAACTGTTCGTAACGCTTATTGAAATTAATTTTATTTAATAATATAAAGAAATAACTATTAATGCAAATTTTAATGCAAAATGGCTTGCTGATGTATAATTACAAAAAGTGTCCCTTATAAACTGTTGTTTTAACAAAATTCTTGAAACTTTTCGTAACGTTTATTGAAATCAGTTTTATTTATTAATACGAATATTAATAATTATTACTGCAAATGGAAATAAATAGATATAAATATTAATGTAAATATTTTTGCAAATAAAGAATTTTTAATACCCTAACATATTTTTTTAAAAAAATAACTTCCCATGAATTTATTTTTTTTTTGTTATTTTGGGCATTTTTGATTCCTTAACACAGATTTAAACTATTATAATTGAAGTTTTAATGAGTCATAGAAATTTTTTTTATAAATAACAATAAACATCTCTTCATTTTTGTCGCGTCCAAGAGCGTGCGATAAAAAAAAACGGTTATAAAAATTTCAATGCATTATTTTTAGAAATCTGTTCACGTTTTATATTGATTAGTTAATAAATTCAATCAAACAGTAATCAAAAATCATTATTTTATTCAACTAAGCATCAATAAAATCAGTTTGAAAAGATCTTACCAGGCCCGAAATGTACATGATAAGTTAATCATAAAATACTATTTAAACACTAAATCACTTATTAATAATTATTAATTTTTTAAAAAAAAAAGTAACTCGCTTTGACAATAATTTGAGATCCCTACTGGATTAAATTTTACTTAAAAATATACATTTAGCACAGTTCGTATTATAAACTATATATATATGCACGCAGACAATAATTCATTAATTTATTAAGCATCGTGATACATTAAAATTTTAAACAATATTTCATTTCAAATATTCTGTATAAATATTTTTTCTACATAAACTAATTGATATATCATATTAGTAATTATTAAACACCTCATTAATTATATTAAATCAACTAACTAACATACTTTTGTCGTTTTTTTCTTTTGTATTTAGATGAATTGTTAATAAGGAATAGCATAATAAATTTCTCATCACAATAAAAATGCTCTGAAAATTTCTGACATACAAGATAATTAAATAAGTGTAAATTATAAATTTTTCAGAGCTTGTTCCTTCCAAATGTCTGCCTCTAATCACGATGCACGATTTCGAGAATTTAAAAAAATAATACATTTGCTCTTTTCACGTAAATCACCGCTCGTGCTGCCTGATGAACTGTTAATGACACTTAATTAACGGCCGTCGTCAAAGAAAAGGACATTTATTTTGTTATTAATTTCTCTATCTCGGGTATTTTCAAATATCATTAGTGAAGACGAATGCTAATGTCTTTTTCAAACTATTCTAATTATTTTTAAGTCTGCGCTTTCTGACTTTTTAAATTCCTCGAATATATTTTTGGAAAGAAACAAATGAGCATCGTTATTTGATTTTTCAAAATAAGATAGTTAATATTTATTTGGAAAGACATTGTTAGAAATTTTGAATTGAGTTGAACCCTAATAAGTTTAAAAATTTGTTGCAACCTTAATATGGTGTCTTATATTTACCAAATAACTTGTGTTGTTATTAAAGCATTTAATTTCATACCATGATAATATGGTTCAACTCAAACTAAGAGATGGTTTACCTAAATTAGTTTTCCATTTAGTGCAGTTGAGCCCCGATTATCCGAACATCAATTTAACAGATTGTCCAATCATCCGGATAGATCAATGACCATGTGTTTTCCCAACCTTCTTCATCTTCCTCTTCAAAAAGAAAAAAAAAGAAAAAGGAAAAAAAATGAAGCAATTGTTCTATATTTTCTAAATATCTGAAAGGGGTATAAAAATTGCTTCTTTTATCCTTTGTTGACCTTGAGAAGAAACTCACATTCTTCCAAACTTTTTCAATGTGAGGGAAGTAGTTTTTAATAAGAAACATGTTTCTAATAAAATTTTTAAAAATTAAACTTTTAATCACGTTATTTGTAATATGCTATAATAGGCACTACTACAATTGCTAGTCCTAAGCTTGGAAAAGGTGTGAAGGGAAGTTACTTAAAAAAGTTCTCATAGCCGTTTTAAAGCTGTGTATATATATAATATATATATATATATATATATATATATATATATATATATATATATATATATATATATATATATATATATATATATATATATATATATATATATATATATATATATATATATATATGTACATATATATATACCAGACTTCACCAGATTTTTCAAATTTTGTATAAGCCATATAAAATTACATTATTTATAATGGTGTAAATATTTATATACCTTACTATTCAAAATTGATAAAATAAAAAATAATAAATAATAAGTATTTCTTGCACCTTAAAAGAAAGAAATTTTATAAAATTTTCCAAAAACTTTTCCGATTGCTTAAAAAATTCTCAAAATACGCAAAATTAGTAATAAGAGTCTCTGTTATGACAGCTATCCTGATAAAAATATCGACACCCTGGCTTTTCTTACATTTATATTTTCATACTCATGTATTTCATAGATGTATTTAATATCAACATATTCTCATAAATATATTATAACTCAATTTATTTAAATTGTGTCTCTCGTTTTCTTTTTTACGATTGTTGCTCAATTTTTCTCAACCTAAACAGAGTTTCTCTTAAAACTCCTTTGCATACAAGTAGCAAAAATAGTATTTCGAAAGTTGAATTTAATTTCTCTCAAGCAACATTCCGAGAATGTTAATGAGCCGTTTCCCTTCTTTTGATTAAGTTAAGAGAATCTTAAACTACTTATGATTTTATTCTCTCCCTAAAAGAATGTAGGAAATAAAAAAGAAGGTCACTAGAGAATTTATAGTTGTGGTTTCCATTTCAAATTGTTTCCGCAAAAGTTAGTGGGGAGGTTTGTTTGTAGAACTTTCGTTCCTTTTGTTTCATTTAACTGTATTGTTTAAATCCCTAGTTGGAAAAAATAATAATTGTACTTGATATGAATTTAATAAGATTAATAAGCTTGTAGGAAAGTTATACTTAGAACCAGTTCTGACTTATTCTTATGCAGCGATATTATCGATCTGTTCAAAATACATTATATGTCACAAATTAATAATCCCAAATAATTCCCAAATACCCTATTTTTGAGCACTCGAAACATATCGATTTTTACCACCCTCATATTTTTGGAAGAAAATGAATTTTTTATATTTAAAGTGCATTACATGTTTGTTTATTACTATTTTATATTTAGAAAGATCAACGTCACAGGAAAAAGAGAAACTTTTTTTTAAGAAAATTTTATCCAAAGTACAGCACCGTGTCTAACTTTGAAACCTTTTTATATAACGTTTTGGCTATTTCCATTTTGAATTTGTGTCTTCTACACTGTTGGAATTTCATTCTAAAATTATAGTGAAATAATTGGCAGCAGTCTGCCCATCCGATTAACTGTAAAGTTTACGGCAAAGACCATTTTTTTTACCAATAAATTTTTGAAACCGTTTATAACTAGTATTGTTATTGAACCATAAATGCAAAACTATACGGTGTTTTAACCATTTATATCTAGTATAGTTTCAAAACTGTTAATAAAAAAATAAATTTTTCTGAACAAAGGAGCTGGACTTTACATTAGGTAATTGGCATTGGATAATGCAGGATAAATTGGGGAGTTCAGTACACTGGAAACTCTTCATGAGTTGAAGGGAATAGAGGAATTATTGTGGTTTCAACGCTGGAATTTGAACCCCTGTTCTACTTGTCATGAGACTGACAGATTAGCCCTCTTGGCTATAACAGGTACACAGTTGCAAGGAACTAAGTGGCTTCATTAGGTGGGCTTAGTTGGTGCGATTTTTGACTTATGCTAGGCAGAGGAGGTGAGATTGTTCCTGTTTTCCAGTGGCGCCATCTGTCGCCAAGAATTTGACGTTGGTGCTATTAAATTCTGGTTGTTTAGCCGTGTTAGGTGAAACCAGTTAATTATTAGGTGAATCAGTTAACGATTTTTCTCACAGTTAACAGTTTGATTATCATCTTATTTAAAATTATTTGGCTATTCAGTTTGATATGGTAAAATAACAATTAAATAGGTTTTTACTTAAATATTTTTTCAGAGAAATTTTTAACAGTATATATTTGAAAGCTGATGGAAGTTGAATATCCATACAATTAAAGCTTTTGGTGTTTCAAATTCAAGTTTCAATTTACCTGTAATAACTTAAATAAATCTTATAAATCATAAGTTGAACAGTATTTTATTGAAATATTTAAAAAAATGTATACATTTCCTTGGAACATAAAAGTTTTTAATGTTTGGCAACCTCCTCAAAGAATAACAATTCGTGCTGATTGGAGTTTTGAAGTAAATACCATACGTGCTTTGGACCATCCCAGTACATTCCTGACACTTTTACGAAGTGCAACAAGTACATATTTTTTTTTGTAAGACCTTGGAAAAAGAAATATTTTTAATAAAAAAATGGTTATTTATCTTACATAAAATGACATTTTGTTACTATTCTACCTTAGTTTTGTTTTAAATGCATTTTATTTTCTGCTCAAAATTTTTTGGAAAAAAAAAACACTCAGCAAAAAACACTGGAAACAGCAAAAAACACTGGAACATCGAAAGCAGTTCTTTTGAACTGATTGAAAAATTATGAAATCTTTCTTAACACAGTATTTTAGCTACGCAGTTTAGTTATACAGTATGACATTTATTGAATTGCTCCCATTTGTGAGGGTTGCATTTGCTTACATTACTAGATACTTAAAGTCCAACACTTTTACCTATTTTTTCAAAAGGTACAAATAAATTAATAATTAGACTTCATAGTATTATTACAGAATTGATTCGTTATATGCATGCTTATTTCTATTTCAAAATCGAGTATTGGAAAAAGAATATAGATTTTTTTAAAAAAAAACTGTAAAATATGAAATTAGAGTGCACTGGTATTGAAATTTTATTTTATTTCTATCATTAGAATCGAGATGAAATGTCCTTCTTGTAACTGAGGCTTTTTTCTTAGAGAGGAAGCTTATAACACTTTATAAAAAATATTTTTTGTGCTTTTATTAATTGATTTATTCTTAAAATAATTTTTTAAATCTTGATTAATAAAAGTTTCAAACACTCTAAAAAATAAAAATAAAATTTGTATTTTTTTTTATACCTAGATAAAAAAAAATGTGTTTCATTTTTTTAATTTTTAAGAAATGTATATATTTTTGTTGAACGAATTAATTTTTTTTTAGTTTTTGTTCACGATAGTTTAATAGGTTTTTTTTTATCAAAGACCACATTTTCTTTCATATAATTAATCATTTTAACTTAATTAATAAAATATTTACTGTGTGATTATTAATGACGCCTAAGGTTTATTTGTTAAAAGTTAAGAAATGTAGATTTTTTCCCTACTAAGTGCTAAGATTACATTAATCATTTATTGCCAAAAAAAGAGATTATTTAATGTAAATTGTTGAAGAAAAAAAAGATTAAAGCCGCAATTTGAAATGAGTGACAGTCAGTTAATTAAGTTAATCGCTGTATTTTTGCATTTTAGAAGTTCTCTTAGGAAGCGGTCACAATTAAGATGATCGTTGTTTTCGTGGGTAGGGGGTATATCAAAGTGTCATAAAAAGTTGTGTTAAACTGAAAAACACGTGTATTTATTTTTTATTGTTAATTTTTTATAGTTTTTTTAGTAATAATTTTTTTGTTTAGATATTAAAGAAAAATGTTCGTGATGAGAAAAAAAGTAAAGTTCTCAAAAAAACAGTTCCTAGCGAAAAAAAAAGTTAGTGTACCGCAATTTTGAGACCAACTGCTTGGAGGTCTGTATAGCATACCTTAAGGCTTCACTTCTTAGGTGAGCTGCTGAAACTAAGTTGGCTTCAAGTCGTCACCGAGAACAACAGATCCTTGGTTCTTTTCAGTGATAACTCCGTGCCTTAATCATTGTGCCCCCGTGGCTTGATAATGACAATTCACCTTATGACGTCTCACCTAACTTTTAATTTTAAAATAATTAATTTTCTTAGCTTGGAAAAAATTTGATGCAAATTTGATGCAAATTTCCTGACAAGTTCTTTCGAAATAACAATTAAGAAAATGCAATTAAAGTGAGAAACTAAAAATGCCAAGAAAAAAGTTTAAAAATAAAACTGTCATTAGCATATGTGCTATAATTTATATTGTAAAAAAGAGATACACCATGGTAATTCATCTCTCTTATCATGTCATTCTCAATTAATATGCAGTAGTTTAAAAAAATTAAACTTACTAATATCAATGGGGAATTGTTCAAATAAATCGGAAATTATCAGAAAAAGTATCATTTTTTTAAGGACTACCTTTTTTAAGGTTAAAATTTATGCGATTTTTTTTTTTACTTTCAGAAGACTCATAATTGTATCTGATAACGCCTTACTATTTGAACCTATGTAAATCTTACTTCGTAGAAGATAAAGATCTTGGGTTCGAATTCCGGACAAGGCTTGGATGTTCTTTCATAGTCTGTTCTATCTGTTCTTACTGTGGGAGCAATATTGTCCCAAATAATATGGTGCCCCAACCCTGAAAGAGTAGTGAACAAATCTGCCCCACTGATTCCTGAATGACGAGTGTCAATCGGGTGGACATTGGGGAAAAAAACTTCATACAAGACATATAATTATCGAAACTTCTGAACTTTTAAATCTTTTGTGCAGCATCTCCTTCCAAAATAATACATTTTATTTTGTTAACTTCAACTATTTGATTAAATGCTTCAACACGTCTTATTTAAATCTGTTACTTTAAGCAGTCAACTATGTTTCATTCAAATATTTCTAAGATGTAGAAGGCTATAAAGGCTTCTTGGAGTCTATTGCCATACCTTCCGAAAAAGTGCTAATAACCCCAGAAATTTAGAAACTATTTAAAGATATATTCTTTTACGCAAGTTAATACATCTAAGAAACAGGAATTAAAGCGATTTTCATTATCTAATTGCACGAGAAATAAATTCTGTTAAATTTACCCTACTGTATGGTAATGACATTCCTCAAATCATTCCTTTTGTACTTTTTCCATTTCTATGGTGACAGCTTACCAGAAATTCTGGTTTTCAAAATTACTATTCTTATTATCACGCATGCAGTAAAAAATAGATTGAATAGATGGTTTTTATGCATTGCTCTAATGCATCATGATACAATTACTAAGTTTTACCCTTTTTACCAAATTTTATCGCATATTAGAAAACTATATTTTATTGTTAATTTTATCAAATTAATTATAAGAGCGTTTCGGTAAAATTTACCTAACTTTTTAGTATTCCCATTTAGTGTTTCCATTTAGAGTTAGAAAAACAGTCATTTTTACGATATTCTATAGTTTTGTGTTGGTAATTTGATCAGTGTACGTCCTAAATCATTTACGTCTAATCTATTTACGTTTTTATCATTTACTTTTATAAAATAAATCAAACGAAAATATTTTTCGATATTTCTTAGAGGTGTTCCTTATTGTAACAGTATTTTTAACTTTTAGTACTTATAGTACCTTTATTAGTACTACAATACTAAAACTACTCCTAATTGTTGTAGCTCGTTACTAATTAGTGAATTATTTTACTTATATTTCTAATTATTAAATTAATAAGTTATTACCTTTGATTTTATAATCTCAGAATTGGGAAAAAAAAGTAGGAAAGCAGCATGAAGGAAATAAAAAATAATCTAAAAAAGTTAAAATGATAAAACGTGAAATTTACCCTTAGTAGTACTACAATACTAAAACTACTCCTAATTGTTGTAGCTTGTTATTAATTAGTGAATTATTTTACTTATGTTTCTAATTATTAAATTAATAAGTTATTACCTTTGATTTTATTATCTCAGAATTTAGAAAAAAAGTAGGAAAGCAGCACAAAAGAAATTCAAAATAATCTGAAAAAGTTGAAATGATAAAACGTGAAATTTACCCTTAGTAGTATTACAATACTAAAATTACTCCTAATTGTTGTAGCTTGTTATTAATTAGTGAATTATTTTACTTATGTTTCTAATTTTTAAATTAATAAGTTATTAGCTTTAATTTTATTATCTCAGAATTTAGAAAAAAAAGTAGGAAAGCAACATAAAAGAAATTAAAAATGATCTAAAAAAGTTAAAATGATAAAACGTGAAATTTAAGAAAAAATCAAAATATAAAGATGTAATCGAATTTATTGGTTTCCTTTAATTTAACCTTGCATATTCATATTAGGGAAAACATTCTTTCACATTCTCTACCTTTAAAAGTCGCTTTTAACGGTACAAATATTTTTAACACTTTTAAATTGGAAGGTAAATAAAGCCTGAAATATGATGTGCATCAGCCTTTTAAATGACACGAGTCTTTAAAATCACAACTCATGATGATAAGTCTCTGAAAGATAAAGTAATAACGCGACTCTTTCTGAAAAATATTTTTGTCGACAAAGAATAGACTAGAGTTCGAAGACTTTTTCTGCTCTTTTCTCAACACACAGTTAATAATTTTGGCGATAAAAATGATATTTCACATTTGATCCAGAATCGATGTAAGGGGTTTTAGACGGTATGTGAGAAAAAGTGAAATATATGAGAAATAAAATTGAAAATAGTCGGTCTTCTTTTCCTGGTTAGGAAGGATATTTCTGAAAAAGGAAGATTGAGAATCCGTTATATTGTTATCGATATTTTACGATATTGGTTCGTTTCAAAGTCATTTTTTTTAACGCAAGGCTTTATAAATTGTGAATATGAATTGTAAGTTGTCATTCAAAAATCAAGTTCTAATTTATAAAATATACTCAGTTTTTATTTTCATTCCATAAATGTTCCGCACAAGAAGTTTATTTTGTTTTATTTTGAATTATTATTATTATGGAATTATTATTTTTCAAGCTATTGACTAGAAACTGATTTAGTTCTTAGGGATTTAGGTTTAATACTGAGAGTTTTCCATTATTACGCTTGTGCCTTACATGAAAAAATATGCCAGATATTTCAATATGCCACATTTTATCCGTTTTATATATGTGCCGCTGGTTTTTTTTTTCCCCAATATATTTTATAACCGTCGTTGACCCAATTGTTGGGTTTACGACTACTGATGTTCAACTACGTAGCCTTGTAATTTTGAACCCAATCCAGAAGACAGGGTAACTCCTGGATCAAGTTTCGGGAAGACATTTGTCTTCGTGGAGGTTTTTTTGATGGAAATAACCCGCATTTGCTTTACATGGAAAGGAAGATTACAGGAACCTCCCACGGTTAGCCTGACTGTAAAGGAAACTCTAACCTCAGATCTGTCTTTCACTGAGAATATTTCACTTCAGCACTGTGGTCGGTGCAAGCTGGATGCGGAATTCATATCGACCAGTCATTGATGGGATTCGAACCAGGTTCACCTTATTGGAAGGCGAACGCTCTATCTCCTGAGCCACCAGTTAGTACCGTTAGTTTTAAAATACTATAAGCGCAAAATGAATTGTTTTATTATTTTTAGCATGTCTTAAAACTAAATAAACGCCATATATTTCGATATAGCGTATTCTAAGCATTAAATGTATGAGTCATTTTATTAAATATTCTATGAGTAAAAGATTTTTTTATTACTTTTTCATTGCTCTTTTAAAAGACTAATTGCGAAATTAAAAGATTTTTCTAAATTTTTTCATTACTTTACAGTATGTCTCAAAACAAAAGATATGCCATATTTTTCGATAGGGTGTATTATATGCATTTAATATGGGAGTCATTATATCAAATATGCTTATAAGTTAAAGAATATTTTTATTATTTCCATTATTTCCTATATATTATCATTGTATCTCAAAACTAAATACGTGCTTAACATTATTTAATAAACAAGTGCATCTTAAAACAAAAATTATGACAGATATTTCAATACGAAATTGTTTTTGTGTTTCATGAGTTTGTTTCAATATTTTATAGTATCTCTTGAAACGAAAATGTCTTATCTTTCAATATGCCGAATAAAATACATTTGATATATAATGTCATATTAAATCAAATATTCTATGAGTAAAATAGTATTTCATTATAATCAGTCTGTCATTTAGTTTTTTTTTAAGTTCATTGTGTCACAAAACGAAATGTATGTGAGATCTTGCGATAAGCAGCTTTAAAAAGCGTGTCATGGAAGAGTTCTATCATATCGTATATTCTAAAAACCAAAATAGTAAACATATGATTTAGTAAATGGCGATATCGATTTTTGTGATGTTTCATTGTATTGTTAGACGTTGTTTTCGCTATAAACAATGACATTTAAATACATAGTCATTTAAATATTTAAAGAAAATAAAGATTGTATCATAGTTAATTATTTTTTGCAAGATGGAAGACTTTTAAAAAGGAAAAGAATGCTTAAAATAGTATTAAATGGAAACAAATAGGGGAAAGTGGGGTAAGAGCGAGTATTTAAGATTCGAAGGCCTGTTGGATTTAAATTGATCGACCTGAAAAAAGCTAGATTTAATCAGATATTTATTCTTTAGGTGTGTAAAATGCATCATTCCTAAAAAAGTCATAGATGTGCTACTTTTTTAATAAATGATTATTTTTCTCTAAAAAATATTTAAATCACTCGGTTCTATTACACAACTGGGATAAGATCGGGTAAATAATGGAAATACTAGAATGGAATATGAAAAATTTAGAAATGCAAGAATTTAAGTGGAAAAGCATGTGAAAAGTATTTTATAAGACAATTTAATAAAATCGTGCATGTAATTTACATGAGATGTAGTAAAGCCTGAACTCAAAGGCTGAACTAAGGCAAAGAAAGGGGCAATTGTCCTCGAGTCCGGGACTGCAAAGGACACAAACAAAATTTCTTGCAAAAAATATATTGTTATGAAAGAAAATAATAGAGAATTTTTTTATTATGTCAATATAAAAACTACTATTTTGTATAAAGAATCATCAAAAATTGTACAAAATGAGGCTTTTGGTGCTTTGAGAAAAGGGCCCTTAATAAATTTTGTGGTGAGCAAAACCTTTGATTATCCTTGGACGTAGATATTTACTTCCTTTTAGTTAAAGGGAATGGGGGTAAAAACAAGTAGTACTCGTTCTTTTGCCCCGACAGCAGAAGTTATCAAACGTTATAGAGTAATGATATCATTGAACTAATTCATTATTGTTTTTTAAGGTGTGAGTCTTTAGTAAGCGTATAATAAGCTGGAATAAAATAATTTTTGTACTTCTATTGACCAATAAATAAGACTAGTTCGAAAACAAAAGAACATTAAGGAATTAGCATAGAAAAACAAACTTATCTGCACACACGCTATAGGATAATCAGCAAAAGCACGAGAAAATGGTAGTTTTTTTTCTTGACTAATAAAGTGTAATTTAGAGTTCGACCATTAGAGAAAAGAACTAATTTGGGCACAATAGAGATACCCGGTCTCACCCCACTACCCGGGTCTTATCCCATTCTCTTCTCCTTGTTTGTCGTTCACTCTGAAACTAATATTTTTAATCGCTAGAAAAGTTTAATGTATGGAAAGAAAAGGAGCAGTGAAATTTTAACTCGTATTGTTTTTAAATTTACATTTCATCAAAGTAAACTCGGAGAGTTAAGGTGACAAGGGACCTTCATATAAGCAAAAAGTTTCCAAGCAAATCGATTTCTTACTTTTTATATTTTTGAAATCTAGGCACTTTATTTTATTTTTTACTCTATAACCGTAGTTGAACTGCCGACCCATCTTTTGGGTTTACGACTACTAATGTTCAATTCCGTAGCCTTGTAATTTTGAACCCAATCCAGAAGACAACGGAGCTTCTGAATAATTGGGAGAATTTTGTCTTCGTGGAGGACTTTTTGATGGAGCTAAACCGCATTTGCATTACATGGAACGAGAACCTTCCACGCTTAGCCTGACGGCAAGGAGACTCTAACCCATGATCCATCTACCACTGGGGATATTTCACGCCAGCTCTGTGGTCGGCACAAGCCGGATGCGGAATTCGTATCGACTGGGATTCGAACCCGGTTCGCCGCATTGGAAGGCGAACGCTCTATCCCCTGAGCCATCGCGTCTCAATCTGGGCATTTTACTGAACATTTAAAAAAAATTCTTGAATTACAGCAAAATGGCAGTTATGCCATTGCAATGGCAGCAAAAGCAAAGTTATGGCCATTTCTGTTTTGACCACGCCCTGCAATGAAAAAGTAGTAAAAGTCATTCTCGAAATGTCTCTTTTTTGGTAAATTTACAAATTTCAAACAGTTTCAGCGTTATGAACTTTCATTCTATTGACCTGAAAATTTGATGCTATATATTTATGAATATTTTTAACATTTTGTTGGAAAATTTTTTTGAATTAAGTAAATTTTTGTAAGTAAAGTTTGTAAGTTTTCTAAGTAAATTTGAATTAAGTATTATTTTTATACATGATATTTTATAGCAGTATGATGCTTTTTTTCCAAAAATGCCAGTTTTTTACTGTTATTTGTTTCAATAGTAAAAATGTACTCCCTACAATTTTTTATGTTACCTAATATGTAATATTTTAAAAGAATGTTGTCATTTTAACCAAATTTCTGACGCGAGGACTAATATTAAAAAAAAACATTAAAAATTCGAAATTTTAATTTCTTAAATTTTTAAAAAAATCCCTTGATAATTTCTAAAACAATTTTTGAAAGTCCCTTGTCCCCTTAAATCCTTTTCCGGATTTAAGTTTTAATTTCGTGAAAAATTATCTTGATCTACTTCGCTTTACAATCACTTTTGAAACGACGCAATTCAATTCGAAGGAAGAAAAAAAAGTAAAGTATTAAATAAACATTTTACATGACTCATATTTAAAGCGCAACTCTCTTAATTGACGTATCTTGCTTTAAAGTTAACAAAAGAGTCCTTTCACAATGGTTTATTAAATTTAAGTTCTCTTTGGTATGTTTACTTAGTTGAAATAATAAAAATTCTTGTATATTTTTAAAGCAATCAAACGGAAGAAAGAAATGAAATAACAATAAAACAAATACTGCTATTGAAATAATACAAAGCGTAAATTACTAAATGAATCTATTTTCTTAAAAACTGAAATGGCACAGTGCGATAATATCATGTACAGTTTCTACACCTATATGACAGAATCAAATTAAATTACGAATTTACTATTTCTATATAGGTGGTCAAAGTAGCAGAGTATGATATAAACCATTATACACCATTACTTACACCACTTTTCAGTTTGAGGCATTAGCAAATTCAAAAGCATTTGCTATAAAGATTAATTAACAGCGCAATATTTGGGTGCATCGTTACACTTTATGTCTACATGTATGAAAGTTTTCTAAAAAATATGATATGATACCATTCAAAATATAACTAAAAAAATGGCATTCTTTTTAACGATAGAGAAAAATGAAAAAGTGAATTACCTTTCAGTTGTTGACAGTAATCAAACCAAATTCGAATCTGCTAAACAAACTAAAGCACTAATCTCTGTACCATCCCATTACACAATGTGAATGGTTTAAAATAATGTTAGAAAACCAGTCGGATCGGCATAAAAAAGAATGGAAAGTTATAATTTAGATAATTTTCCCGTATGATTCAGTGTGAAACATTTTTTAATGTGGGAATACCATGAAGCAGATTTCACATATTTATTTTCCTTAAATTCAAAGTCTTCTATTTCAAGGAAAAGTTCCATCGTTATCTTAACTCTTTGACGCACTGGAGTCCCTTTTATATATTTTTTTACAAGTTTTAATTACAAGCAAAAATATATTTTGGTATGTTTCAATTGTAAAAAAACAGTCTAATAGTTACTAAAAAAATCTATTAGATTATCGGAATTATATTTGTATTAAAATATAAAGTGTACAAGAAGTAGTTTGAAAAAAAATTATTTTTTGTTCATTCATATTCAAAAGTTTATCGATTATTAAATTTGTAAAATAAAGAAATTTCAATAATGGATGGCTGTTTCTCTTAGACCTAAATAATTGCAAATTTGACAAATTATTGTTCGGAAGTATTTAGAAAATTTTACCTTTAACGCAGAAAAATACTCCGGTATTTCATGCTGTATTCCATAACCATGAATTATTAAAATACTATACACTGTAATTTAGACTTAATTTGATCTAAATTAATACAAAATAACGGAAAAATACGAAAAATTTGCCTTATAAAAATTCTGCATTAAAATTTCTGAAAAATTAGACTTAATAGAAATAAATATAATAATTATCCGTTTTTAAGATTTTAATTAAAAATCTTAAATTTTTAAAAAAATGGCAGAAATCTTTTATATATATTTGTTAAATAACTATAATAACAAATATTTTTAATTCATTTTCTTCTTCTCGTATTTAAAAATATAATTAATTTTTTTGACGCACCAACCCATTTTCTTAAGAGAAATATTCAGATATATTTTATAATTTTAATTCAGTGCTTTAATATTCTTTCAACCTTTTAAAATGTTCAGGCATGCAGAAACATTTTAAAACATTTCATAATTCTTATATTTGGTGTCTTTTATGTTCTTTATTCTCTTTATATCAAGATTCATTAAAGCTTAAAAATAGTTAAAGACAGAAAAAAGTTTAAAAAAAGGAGGTTTTGCTTTGCTTGTCTAACTATACTGTTAATGACAGTTAATTAACATCTTCATTATTAGGAAGGAAATCATTATTTTTCTTATTAACATCTTTTATGTTTTAACTTCGATTTATTCTAAAGACTCTTTTAATCTTACTTCCATTATTAATGTCTTTTTTATACTTTGGTTTTAAGTTTTTTAACTTCGCTATTATATACTTAAATTGAAGATGAAAAAAACATAGTTTTGAAATTATTTTAACGGGAAATTGAAGTTTTTTTTTCACATTCATTTATAATGGCTTAATTATTTATTTAATAAGTTTGATACAATTTTTTACCAATGAAGTTTCGTGTTTAAAGAATTATTGAGAATTAAAGTTATTAAACATTTTGAGGGTTATACTGCTCCCAAATGAAAAAGGAACTACTGAAACTTCTTAAGTTTTAGTTGTATAATGTTAATTGTTTTGATCAGTTACGATTATTCCGCTGTCAAAGAAACGAAGCTTTTTTCGTCCTTAGAACCAAAGAATAGTTAACATACACTGACAATATTAATCATTTTCTTACAGCGGTTCTTCGTTAGTATAACAGCAAGGTACGGGTTAGAGTTGAACTACATTGATGTTAGAAATTAAGAGAATATGCAGACTTGGTCGATTATCTCTAGAACTACTGGACCGATTTTAATGAAATTTGACATGTACATACATTGATACAATACAAAACAAATAACCCTTCAACAATTGTAATACACACCCATGATCATGCGTAACACTCGTTGGTATGAAGGTATGAAATAGCGGTTGCAGAATAAACAAAAAAAACGGGTTAATAGGGGCATGATCCCCTCTTACAGATATACAGGCCTTGAAGCGTGACTTCATACTTGAAATAAGGCAGTTTATCATTTCCTGTGGCAATTGCCTTGAATTGTCCTGTGGCAATTTCATACCTTCCGACTCCAATAAGTGTTACGCACGACCATGCATGTGTATTACAATTGTTGAATTATTATTTGTTTTGTATTGTATCAACGTATGCACAAGTCAAATTTCATTGAAATCGGTCCAGTAGTTCTAGAGATAATCGACCAAGTCAGCAAATTCTCTTAATTTCTTACATCGGTCTATTATGTCGTCTTCAGATGGTTTTGTTTCTCTATCTATTGATGCAAATGATTTTAAGATATTTTTTTTTTCGATGTCAATCCATCTAAATTATCTCTTCCCATTTTTAGGGTACTTATAAATTTTCCAGAGGTTAAATTATTAACTTGGTCAGTTTTGTGAGCCTCTGTAGAATTTAATAACTACAATCGAACTGTAGACTAGATTTCTGATTCTTAATTAAAGAATGAAAATATCATTCAAGAGATGAAATTCTCTTTATTGACGATTTCAGTAATGTTTACTGGATCTTTCAACTCTCCCAATTTAAGAGTAAACTTCCAAAAAAATATATAAGTGCATAATGAACTTAATGTTAAAATAATTCTAAAAATTAATAAACGACAGCGGTCGCCATAACAACGGATGCAATGACGTCACGTGCCCACTGTTTGCTTTTGAACTGCAATGATGCTTGGTTGCTTAAACGCTTTGAAAATGGATCAAAGTGCACTCTTAGAATTTCCATTCTGAAATAACGGTAAAATAACCGGCAGCAGTATGTCAATCCAATTGACCATGAGGTTTACTGTTATGGACGTTTCCTTACTTTCTTGAAATCGTATCGTTAAAAAACCTTGAATACCAAACAATACGGTTTTTTAATATTTACAACTAGCATAGTTTCTAACCCATAAAAAGGAAATTTAACTGGACATTGGATATAGATCATGTTAGGGTTTTCGTTATGAAATAGTCATTGGAATTAGGGTGTGTTTGATTTGCGTTTTGGCAAATGAATCGTAGGATGTGGCTTAATTAGTTTATCTGGTGGTGCCAGTTATCGTTAGGGAGGGGAAATACTAGACCTTTTTGTTTCAAGCAACTCTGTTGTGCTGCAGTCTATACGTGAATAAGAGTTTTATATGTCAATAGTCCATGGTGACCTAGTGAGGCGATCAGGATACTGGAAAATATTCGTGGGTTGAAGGAATGGAAGAAATATTGTGGTTTCAAAGCTGATATTCGAACCACCGTTCATCCGATCATGTTATTGACATATTTGCTCTCTTGGCTACAGTTTGTATCCAGCTGCAAAACATTAAGTGACATGATATTCGACCATGACATGAGATTCGAACCACCGTTCAGCCGATCATGTGATTGACAGACTAGCTCTCTTGGCTACAGTTTGTATCCAGCTGCAAAACATTAAGTGACATGATATTCGACCATGACATGAGATTCGAACCACCGTTCAGCCGATCATGTGATTGACAGACTAGCTCTCTTGGCTACAGTTTGTATCCAGCTGCAAAACATTAAGTGACATGATATTCGACCATGACATGAGATTCGAACCACCGTTCAACCGATCATGTGATTGACAGACTAGCTCTCTTGGCTACAGTTTGTATCCAGCTGCAAAACATTAAGTGACATGATATTCGACCATGACATGAGATTCGAACCACCGTTCAGCCGATCATGTGATTGACAGACTAGCTCTCTTGGCTACAGTTTGTATCCAGCTGCAAAACATTAAGTGACATGATATTCGACCATGACATGAGATTCGAACCACCGTTCAGCCGATCATGTGATTGACAGACTAGCTCTCTTGGCTACAGTTTGTATCCAGCTGCAAAACATTAAGTGACATGATATTCGAGCATGACATGAGATTCGAACCACCGTTCAGCCGATCATGTGATTGACAGACTAGCTCTCTTGGCTACAGTTTGTATCCAGCTGCAAAACAGTAAGTTGCTTCATAAGGTTAACCTAGTTGGTGAGGGTAAAATTCTGTTTGTCAGCCGTAAAAGTTGAAAACAGCCAATAAATGATTTTTTTAACGATTTTTCTGTTCTATAAAATATGGTAAAATAACAATTAAATAAATTGTTATTTAATAATTTTTAACAAATTTTGAACATTGCATTTTTCTTTTAAAATTTATTCAGTAACTGTTCACAGAGAAAAGTTTACTACAATAAAATATAAGCTTTTACTCATGATTACTACGATTACTTCCATTAAATCTATTATTTTAAACCACGTTTAAGACTTTGAATATATTTTAAAGTTTTGTTCAAAATTTTAAAATTTATTGTAAGTTCAAAAAATTTACTGATTGATTATTACTGTAAGTGACCTGATAATAATTTATGTTGAACTCAATCCCTGATAAACGTAGCTAATACTCAATTACAGTTTAAATGCCTTTACCTAAGGTTGAAATACTTGATAAAGTAACTGACATAAACTGTTAAAAATGTTTATCATTTTCTGAGAAAATGGGGGGGGCCTCCAGATCTTGATCTTCCTTAAACCCCTTCCTTTATTCTTAACCGTTTTTTTTTTCAAACGAAAATTGTGGCTCTGTTCTTTCATCAAATTTCTGTCGTCATAAATACTTATACTTACCAAAGTTTCAAGTTTTTTTCTATTTCTTTTTTGCTTGAAAATAATTATTCACTCAAATCGAAATTTTTGAATGAAATATATTTTAAGCAAAAAAAAAACTTGATTTTTTTGTGTAAAAAAGTTTACTAGTTTAGTTCCCTTAAAACATCGCTTATATAAAAAAAATAAAATGGTGAAAGGAACAATCGAAAATGCAAAACTTCAAATTTCTCAATTTTTTTGAACTCAGTAGGGTAAACTAACCAGTGAAGGAACACTTAAGCTTCGCTTGCCTTTTGAAAAATCATATTAATTTCAAAATTCGTAATTTCAGTTAAATGACAGTGTCAACATATTTGTTACTAATTGCAAACTATGCAAAAAAATTGTAGAGAACTTACATAATATTGTTTTAAAGTTTTGGAGGTTCAAATAACAAGTAGTAAGAAGACCCAGTGAAGGAACAGCTCTTACCAGTGAAGGAACGCAAAATAGCCCAGTGAAGGAACACTTAATTTTGGTTATTTTTTAATGCTCTTTATGAATTTTTTAGCCATACAAATATATAAAAACAAGACTATTTATGAAATTATAACATACAAGTACTTGTAAAATGCTAACTTTTTTCTGTAAATTATGAACTGGAAATTAAAGTGATGTTAAATACAAAATAAATAAAAAAAATCATTCTTTCTTATAATGTGACAGTCAAATCTAAATCATTGTGTCATCCGATGCTGTTTATTATCATTATTATTTTATCACCTTTTTGTTTACTCTTTTTCCTCTTATTTCTTGAAGCTTTTTTTTCTTTTTTAAGTATTTTTTCTTTCTTTTTCTTTTCCATGTTCTCTTTTTTTAACATTTTTTAGATCTTTCAGCCTCTTGAAATTTTTGCCATTTCTCTGAAGTTAGTGCAAAAGGTAATTTATTCGTTTTTCTTCTTATTTGACCTTTCTTTTTATCATCAATATTTGGCCAATGTAAATGGTTCTTCCAAACTTCTGATTTTTCAGCAACATTTCCAGAATGCTTTTCTCGAAAATAGAAGGGGAAAAGGTGTCTTGAAGTTTGAGGCAAATCCATCTCTTGTTCACTTATATATAGAGGATCTTTAGAAGTACTGATTTTACTTATAGAATCATTTCTTTTTTCAACTAAGAGAGGATCAGCATGAGGACTCATTTCAAATTCGATATCTAAGATGCATTCATTATCAATACTAGCTTCAGTTCCTAAGTTTGACTTAACCAAGTGGTTTTCTTTTAATACGTACTTCTTCAATATTGAAAAAAATACAGGCTCTTTGACATTTTCGATATTAGACTCTTCAGTCAATGCTGCGTTAAAATTTGCTACATATCTTGAGGGATTTCCCTCTCAAGTTTCTGAAGAAATTGAGTATCGTTTCTGTTTAACTCTGTTTTTTGTTGAGGAGCTTGCTTCTAAATTCTAACATTGTAAAGTAGTTTTTATAAATTATATAATCACGTTGCTATCCTATAATGATAGCTTATTAGTTCTTGGTGCAAAAGCCAGCGAAAAAAAATTTTATTCAAATTTTTATGATTATATTTAATTAGTTTTCGATTTGTAAACATAGTTTATTAACATTTTGATTTGTGCATTTGATGTAACTACACACCCCATTAATAAATGAAAATTATAATTTTTTCGTAAATTAAGCTATTAAATTAACATTTTGAACTGAAATTATTTCAGGAATTGTTCATACAATTTTTAACGAAATTTCGGTTGTCCTCTATATAACAGCATTACTTATCCTAGAGTCATGTAAAATCATATATCACACATTACTGTTCATTCACTGGAAGTATTCCCAGTGAAGGAATATGCCAGTTTCTTCATTGGTTGGAAGTTGTTTTTTGTCTTTTAAACAGAATTTTGATGTATAATATTACTAAAAGTACAAGAAAATTGAAAAATTTCTTTTATTTTCATTAACTGGGAGAAAAAACCAGTAAAGGAACACTTGTTCCTTCACTGGTTTTTCATCGTTTGGTGATCCAGTGAATAAACACCCCCTTATCTCAGTACTTGATTATGCTATGGTGCTTTAAAAAAATAAAACGTAACTTCAATAACTATATTTTGAATTCTCTTTTTCACAGTGAGAAAAATAAGACTACTACATGCAATTAATTCCACTTCAAACATATAAATACAAACACTCACCTTATAATTTTTTCAACGAAACAAGGTGTTGCAGAGATAATAACAAATTCAAAAATTTTTCCAGAGAAGTCTATTTGACCAGGTAATCCAAAATATTGCTAGATGACTTCCTATTGTTTGGCAGTAAGCTATTGTTACCAATCAATCTAAAGAAAAACTTTCAAATTCTTATTTTTAATCAATATATATGAAATGTTCCTTCACTGGGTAGTGTTCCTTTACTGGTTGGTTTACCCTACTAGATGTTAGTCAATTCTATCATCACAATATCTATGAATAAAATATTTTTTAGAATAAATTTTCTGAGCAAATTTAATATCATCGAATTTTCTATTTATTTCAACAAAACATTCCTTTGTTTCCTCGCATGCATATATTTATGCAAAACAGAAGAAAAAAATCCCGAAATCCCCAATTTTCGGGAATATCTATACCACTCAGAACATGAATATTTCGATCGAATAAAAAAAAAAATACTTCATCTTAAAATCCCCTAGAAGCCTAACCACAAAGTCAAAATGGAATAAAGAAAAATAATATCTTCTATCAAATATCGGATAGGGGGCTTAAGTTTTGCAAAAATGGATAAAGAAAAATGGATTGCAGTTCATTTTTTTTTTTGTATGACTTTCAATTCTTAGAACGGAAAAAGGAAGATAACTAAAAATGAGGAATATCTCATGTGGGATTTAGAACCATCTTTAGAAACACGAGCTTTTGAAGTTCTCGCAAATTACACTATCTAAAAAGCATCTTTGCCTTCTGGATATATTATTGAAAAGTTTAGTTTTATTCTTGTTTTATAACTCGAAAGGGGCGTCAACTTACGAGTGTTTTTCGAAGCTTGTACCTTTATATAAAACAACGTTTCTTGGAGAATAGTGCATTATTTTTATATCCTTTATGAAATTACAAGTTATTCATTCTGTTAGGTTATGTTTTGCCTTCTTTTTGCCAGCAAGGTCTAATTATGAAAATTGCACAAAATGTAAAATGAAAACCCCCAATTTCATGAGCATGCATTTTTGATCCAAGTTTATAATATTATAAAGGTTACTGCATTCTTTGGTCATTGTTTATTCTTGGTTTATTACTTGAAATTGTACTTATCATCAACTTAAGAATGTTTTTAGAAGCTTCTAGCGCTATGTAAAATAACGAATAGTGTATTATTTTCATAACTTTTTATGAGTTTGTCAGTTAGTCATCTGTTTATTATGTTTTTTGTTCTTTTAGCCAACGCTATCTGAAAACAACTTTGACCACATAGTGTTAATATGAAAAGCCCTCATTTCTGTGAACATGCATTTTTGATATAATTTTATAGTACTATTTTAAAAGTTACTCTGCTGCGTTGTATGCAAAAAAAATCATTAAATTAGTTGGTTTTATGTTTCGTCACTTGAAAGGACACCTTTTAAATTATACCAGGAGGCTTCGCCTCCTGCTCGCTGGCGCTCGCCAACCCCCGGAACTGCTTTCATTTCGGAAGTTCATTTCGGATTGCTTCGCAATCTGATGCTCGCTTTGCTCGCTCATTGGATACGTTCTTAACGTCTAGCTTTTGTATACTGTTTTGAACACTGAAGTTCCGAAGACTTTTAACTGTAGAAAATTATAAACCTGTACATTTCAATATTAATTTGAAATTGCAAACAGTTCACATATTTTTCTTGATCACACTATTCTAAATTTCAGTTGTTGAGAAAAATAACTGTTGTAAGTTTTGTTTTAAAGTCTTTCCCACCAGAGGGCTAAAGCCATGTGTTGTAAAGCCATGTGTTGTAAAGCCAATATGAAATAGTAGTCTGCCTTTTGAACGCCGAATGTAAAGCATCGGCTTCGATGAAGATAATTTTGTATTTTTAATTCTCTGAAGGGCGCCACCCTAAAAATATGGAATTTGTAAAATAAATGTATATATTTTTGTATAATATAGATCTAATAATACAACAAAACGTGGAATAGTAAAGCCTCAACTCAAAATAAAATAGCAGTAGCATAACACTTCTCATTTCTGCCAATGAAAAGGAACTATTTCAGAACTCAAAACCAACCAACCGTTTTTTTCACGGCGGCAATCGGAGATGTGGCACACCCATATTCGGTTGGAATTCGGTGAGAATCGAAGACAAATGCTATTGTGTTTATGTAATGAGTTCACAACTTCTTAATTATGTGAATAAATACGAAAAAAAGTTTAGAGATTTGTACAAAACGCCTACAATTAAAAATGGAAACTGTTGCCAACACGAATAAAAGAAATATCATCGGTTTTATTGATACATACGTATTAGCGTTTTATATAATATAGATTACGCGAATTGTGTATTATTTATATAAATTTTATGAGTTTCCAAGTTATTCATTCTGGTAGATTATGTTTTGCCTTCTTTAACCCACATATCTAATTTTGAAAATGGCATAAAATGTTAAAATGAAAAGCCACAATTTTGTAAACATGCATTTTTGATCTAATCTCACAATATTTTAAAGGTCACTTTGGTGCCTTGTTTGGTCAATGTTTACGAAAGTCATTAAATTAATTGATTTAATGTTTCGTCTTTTAAAAAGACACCTTTTAAACCATATTGTGCTTCTTTTTATTATGGTTTCCAGTTCATAAAGTTATTCTTCAGTATTAGATATAGTTTTATCAATAACTAGCTAATACTTTCCGTGCTGGTGATGAAAATAGCTCAAAATGTCTGTATGAAGAAAAACTACAGTTTCTTGAAAAGTATACGAGTTTGATTATTTTTTTTTATCATTGGAAAAGTTATTCCTGCATTGTTTGCTCATAAAACTTAATTGATATGTTAATAATTGCCGTATAAATAGAGAAATCTCGCCAAATTGGCGATATTTTTTTGAAAAATCGTTTCATATTTTTTTCTGTTTTAAAGTGCAAACAATTCTTCCCTGATTACTTCAACTAGCTTGAACTTTATTTTCTTTCTTTTTGTAATTCCTAATATTTGATTCAAATTTGCTGTGACTGTTTTTAATTTGGCAACATTAAAATAATTAATATTTGTCAAAGAACTACAGTTTTTTGTTTTTCAAATTGTGTTTGAAATCAATTATTACAAAGACAAATATTAAGATAAAATAAAATATATTAATAGTTTTTATCATTATTAAATTACAATCAGCTATTTATAGAATTTATTCTGGTTATTCCAAAAATATTGCATTTCATTTAAAATATAATGTCAGGTTCATCATTAAAAATGATAGGTTTCTAATGTTTACTGATTTTATCCTTAAAAGTGAAGTTTAAATAAAAAAAAGGAAATTTTTGTCGACTATATTCTGGGAAGTGAGTTTTACTTAACTGTGAAAAAAAGGAAAATTATGGTTTATTTCTGTTATTCTAAAGATAAAAATGTTTTCAGATTATCAAATATAAAAAAAAAACAAGAGCACGCTGTTCTGCACTTAATCCTTTCAAATTCTACCACTTATGGATCTTCCTTCGAGATATTTTTCCAAAGAAAATATAAAAAAGTCTCATTTTAAAATCCTTAATTGTAGCAAAGCTACAAATTTAAAAGATATTGACTATCTTGTCGTGAAGAATAATCTGGTCTTTAGAATGGACAAATTGCTTTTAAAAGTCCATTCAAAAAATTAAAAAAATCGCTAATTCGGAGAGAATTTCTTACACTGCAAGAGTTCCGGATAAATTATGGTATAAAGTATCAGCACTTTGGGTGCATGATCCGTAAAATCCATTTTTACCCTAAAATATTATACCATAATCTTTACATGTAATATTAAATTCGAGTAATTCAGTGATTTTACGATAATTATTACTGTAAAATTTACCGTATGAAAGATTTTTATTCCATCACGTGTTTCAATAAAAATGGATTTTACATTTAAAAAGTACCTGCAACCTGAGTACCAGTACTTTTCACCGTAATTAAACCTGGTTTTATACTGTAGTTAAAATTTATTAAAACCTTTAGATAATTCTCATTTGTATTTTCATTTGAACACATACAATGCAGCTTAGAAGTACTTTTTTCTGACATTAAAAAAAATTAGTTCACAAATGCTTTTCTTTTTCACGAAACTGCGGTTTATTTTCCGGTTGGCCTTTTGCACCATTTTTATAATTAGAATAGAATAGGACTGGCTAAATTTAGGCGCCTAACATTCATTAATAACAACAAAAAATACAAAACAGTTATAAAAATTATATATTTATTCAATAGAAAGCGTAATTTTATATAACAACAGAGTCTTAGAAAAACAGCCTGCACAGCTTTTTCCAACTTTTGCCATATACCAAAGCGGTTAAGTTTCTCTTGTCGACGTTTGCCAAAATTCGATAATGCACAGTAACACTTATACTTAATTTTTTTTTCGAGATCATATTTGACATCTGTATATAATGAGGAGAAATACTGTAAATTAAAGACCTTCTGATATTGTTTGATTTCAGCAATTATATGAGGCTTCCCTTATTATTTGTGATATGAAATTTCTTTGTCTGTAAACATTGCAATTGACATTGTCGAGTTCTCTTCCAACTATGGTTTCTATTTAAGTAGCAGGATTTCAAACTATATTTAGTATTTAAATTAAAAATGATTTGAGTGCCGTTTTCTAGATGAAAATTACAACAAAGATTTCAAATGTTTTAAAAAAATTTAAACTTTTGAATTTTCTTTTTGTTATTCTTTCAAATTGTAAAATGCGAAACATCTTCGATTAACACGTTTTATTTTTTACACGTCAATTTTAAACGTGTTGATGTACGACAAAGTGTAAGAAGCTTTTTTATACACTGAGAAAAAAAAATTATGGTAAAAACTACCAGAGTTTAAAAATTTATCGTGTTTCTGGCTCTACACCAAAAAGCTCGGTAGTTTTATTGATGCTCTTTGGTAATAATTTTGGTAAAATTACCAATAATATTATAAGTTTTATAATATATTGTAAAATTTAGTAAATGTGGTAAAATTTGCTGATTTTAACATGGCACCTTAGAGCGTGACATAAATAATATTTATTCGTGAAACCATTTAACTGGTTTTGCTTATCAGTTTTGTGATTTATACTAAATGTGTGGTAATAAGAACAATAATTTTGAAAACCAGAATTTCCGGTCAACCGTTACCATATTAATAGAAAAAATAGCAAATGAATGGCCTAAATATTGTATTTTTTTTCCTTTTTACCAAATATGTCTTTACAATTAAATGCGGTAATTTTCACAGAATTTTTTTTCACTGAGTGTATTCAATATTTTCTTCCATCTTTTATATAATTATACTTTTTAGTTAAAGTAAAATTGCATTTACGTATATTGAATAAAATTTTGTGTTTCTTGTTCTCTTCATTACTTTACGTTTTTTAAAGCTCATAGTTGCGAAAACATGCCAAATTATTTGTTTTACTGGTGTTTATTAATTACATTACTTAAAAATAAAAATATTTGTATCTTAGTAAAACCACACATTAGCCGAGCTTACCTTGATTAAGAGGTTAAAAATAGGCGAAGAACCTTAATTTCATTACGATTCTTTGTGTATAAAAGAGGAAAATGCATAAATAAAGTTTTTGGTGAAGATAATTCATTAGAGCAGCTAATAAAGCTGCATATTTTCTTCTTTTTTCCACGTTTCAAATCCAATTATTTATTCTAATTCTTTCATCTTCATTAATGCTTCCTAAACTAATAAATATTTCAGGTATCTAAATTTAACCACAAATTTTTTCGTAGAAAAATTGCAGAAGTTGATTACATTTAAAATCTAATTAAGGCGCAGATTTGAAAGATCACAGTAATTTTATTCAAAGATTTGAAAGATCGCAGTAATTTAATTCGCAGATTTGAAAGATCACAATTGCTTAATGAGATTTTATCAGACTTTGTGATAAAATTAATTAAATTTTAAGCATTCCACTTCTTTATTTTATTATTACCAAATTAATTAAAAATATAAGGGAGAAGGATTAATTAATTCAAGAAACTTTATTTAAAGGTTTCTAATTTAAGGAATTAACTTTCGATGCATTTTTTATTACTTTTTAAACTGTTACTTATTATTGTAAATAGAATGTCTTATTTTTTTTTAATAGTTTTTTCTTAATCTAATGAAATGTAAAAAGATTTTAACATACACATAAAAGTCTACTTTCTGTTAAGTTTTATTTGTTGTTTTTTTGTTTTGAAATTTATTTTCCTTAGCTATTCTAGAATTTAAAAAAAATTAAAAAATTTTTTGTTAAAATTAGATAGAATTGATTACACTGGGAACAAAGTCTTAGTTGCAATTATACAAATACTTGATCTTGCCTGATTTGGCTGTAGAGATTTCAATTCTGAAATTGGTTTTGCTCTTAAAGCTACAGATTTTTTTAAAAATGAATTTTTTTGTATTCCGTAGCAGCAGTTTTGTCTACTCTAAAAAATTCTGGATGAAATACCGGAAACCTGGGTACGTTATCTGTTAAATCCATTTTTACCTTAAAATATTATTCTGTGATTTTTAGAGTAATATTTATTTAATTATAGTGATTCAGTGACTTTTAGAGTAATATTTATTTAATTAGAGTGATTCAGTGATTTTTCGGTAGTTATTACTGTTAAAATTATGATGCATCAAATTTTTGTTCCGTAACATGTTCCGGTAAAAATGGGTTTTCTGGTAAAACGTCCCGGTACCCTGTGCGTCGGTATTTTTAACTGTAATTTGATCTGGAATTTTTGACAGTGTAAAATCCGCATCAGTGCTTTTGCTATAAACGGTGAATTTACCAAAGCAATAATATTCTCATTCAAATTAAATCAGCGTGTTTTTTTAATGAAGAATATTGCCGTATGCTAATTCTTACTCTTCAGAATTAAATTAATATAGTTGAAATTGAAGAAGTTTTACACATTTTTGACAAATTTATTTTTCTTTAAAGTAAGATAAATTTTATGCACCTGCACCAATTTTTAACATATAATGTGTATCATAACTTTATACAACTACAATTTTCAAATTATCGTGATTATAAATTTTTATAAAAATTATTTCATAAAATAGTATAAACAGGTTTAAACTCTCTTTCAACTGGTACACTTAATCAATAGTAAAGAAAGTGGGTTCTGCCTATTAAAATAAAAATTAAATTTCATTTAATACTAATAATGACAAGTACTTAATTAATTTATTGATTTATTTCTCTCTTGGCTTCATTCAACAATCAAGTCAGACAAATAAATTGATGATTATTTCAATCACACACTCGTCCTAGTTTTAAGACTGATTTTCTTTTACTTGAATAAATGTTTTTAACAGACATAAATTTTCAGACATCATTTATGATAGACGTATGAATTAAAGCCCTTTTTTAAAGTTAACATGCAACTTGCATAAGTTCTAAGAAATAAAGTGCAATAATTCTAAAACACAGATAGCTTCGTTGTTTTTCTTTGCAAATATACTATTGTGCTAATATCTATATCTATATAATTGACTATTGTGCTTATATCTCTTATTTAGACTTACTTCCAACATTCCGATTTTAATCTTTTGCCGACCTACCTACAAATCGACCCGATTCAGTGAACGTTTAGTCAATGTTAAAAAATATTTTTCAGTTTAAATATATTTTTTTATTCTACACATTTTCTTAAATACCCATAACTTTTTTAATAAGCTTGTTAACATTTAAACCTTAATTAACTTTGTTGTCAAAGACATTGTGATGATGCTATCACAATACCCTCACTTTTCACCCTTTCGGCCTGCGCCCAAATTTCTAAAATTACTTTTCTGGTGGTGCCTTGCGCCTATGACTTTTTAACGGTGACCGTTAACCTTGCTGAGCTTGAATTCCTGGATCGACGCACATTTGATGGTTGATACTGCTTGAGATACGTGAGCAGTTTCTAAAGTTTGTTTTCCTTCTCCACATGCTCAGGAAATAAAATTTATCTTCTTATATTTTAATTATTCTTTTTTATTTAGTTTTGCATTTTTGCAGTCTAAATAATTCGGATAAAGTAATTATTTTCGTGTCTAATTAGAAATAGTCTTAATGGCAGAGCTTGCGGACAGGGGAACACTTGTCTCCTTCTGAAGGCTCTTCAACCGAGGTGATATTTTTCTGAACGTTCCAGTCCCTCCTTAGAAAGGTCCCGCAGTGGACTGATCGTTAAGACGCGGTTCCCAGCAGATCACCGAAGTCAAGCATCACTGGCTGCGGTCAGTGTGCGGGTGGGTAACCTCTTGGATTAGTCTGCGTAGGGACCGAGGGTGTGCGGTATTGGTCCTCGTTAAACTGTTCTACTGTAAAGTGCTAGACTCCGCGTGCAGGTCATCGGAATACCGAAGCGGAGGTGCCATCCCCTCTACAGAGGATCAAAATTGTGATGGCATGTCTTCGGATCATCCTCAGGGATGTTTCCCAGACAGTCGCCAATAGCCCATTGTGAAGCTCTAGTGCGACTTAAATTAACGACAACAACAACCTCCTGAGAAAGATGTTGATTTAGAGACGCGTTTAAAAATTAAAGCTAGATTCATAATAGTTGTCTGCCGTTTTACTCAATTTCAAAGCACGTAGAGTTCATCTAGGCGTTCAAAAAACTACTGACCAGAAATCCTAGGGTGAAAGATATACGGCCCCTCATCTTCTTTTGGGGAGCCATTGCCCCCAAGCAGCAACAGGACAGACATTTAATTTTAAACAATTGCTTTTACTTAAATCAATTCTTTTAAATTTCCAAAATTCACAATACTTCTCAACTCCAATTAGTGTATTAGATCATAAAGTTTTATAGACTAAGTGAAACAATTTTACATTTTTAGATCCCCAAAGTAATCAGACAATAATGTTTCTTGTTTAAAATGTTTCCAAACAGCCAACATAGAAGAAAGAATTTCGCCTTAAGTCGAATTTAATTATCTAAGAACCACATTTTACGAATCATAATAGAGTCTTTGCTTTCGATCAAATTGAGTAACTTTTAAGTTAAAATGTTCGAATCTTTTATTTGGAGTCGCAAGAACTAAAAGTTCTACTTTTGAGAAAAATATCTCCACTGAGCGAGAAAGGAAATTTATTAAATTTAAAAATAAATTCAGATGTAGTTTCTGTTATCTATCACTCTAAAAGATTTTGTTAATTTGAAAATACGCAAAATGACAAAAACAAATTAAAAAATTTTAAAATATATATTTTCAACTTAAAAAATCTTAAAAAGATTTTCGTTTTCTTTTTACTTCTGAGAAAACCATTTTCACTGAGCGAAAAAAATTAAAATTATTCAATTAAAAATTTATTTTAAAATAATCTATCTTCTTATTATATAAAACGCTAATACGTACGTACGTATGTATGTATGTATCAATAAAACCGATGATATTTCTTTTCTCGCGCTGGCAACAGTTTTCATTTTTAATTGATTGGATTCGGCGCGCAAGAGCACGTAGTGAGCATCATATGGCTAATCCATGTTATATAAAACGCTAATACGTTTTAATTGATAGGCTTCGGCGCGCAAGAGCACGTAGTGTGCATCATATGTCTATCTATTTCCGATTGTCACTGAGAAAAAAACGGTTGGTTGGTTATGAGTACTGAAATAGTTCCTTTTCATTGGCAGAAATGAGAAGTGTTATGCTATTGCTATTTTATTTTGAATTGAGCGACTTACTATTCCACGTTTTGTTATATTATTAGTTATGAGTTGAATGCAGTTTTAATATTTCATATTTATTTTAAGTTAAATTTCATGAATCATAAACAAAGCCCAGGGACAAACTTTCGATAAAATTTGTTTAGATTTAACTAAACCAGTGTTTAGCCACGGTCAATTATATGTTGGACTATCTATATTATATAAAACGCTAATACGTACGTATGTATGTATCAATAAAACCGATGATATTTCTTTTCTCGCGCTGGCAACAGTTTTCATTTTTAATTGATTGGATTCGGCGCGCAAGAGCACGTAGTGAGCATCATATGGCTTATCCATGTTATATAAAACGCTAATACGTTTTAATTGATAGGCTTCGGCGCGCAAGAGCACGTAGTGTGCATCATATGTCTATCTATTTCCGATTGTCACTGAGAAAAAAACGGTTGGTTGGTTATGAGTACTGAAATAGTTCCTTTTCATTGGCAGAAATGAGAAGTGTTATGCTATTGCTATTTTATTTTGAATTGAGCGACTTACTATTCCACGTTTTGTTATATTATTAGTTATGAGTTGAATGCAGTTTTAATATTTCATATTTATTTTAAGTTAAATTTCATGAATCATAAACAAAGCCCAGGGACAAACTTTCGATAAAATTTGTTTAGATTTAACTAAACCAGTGTTTAGCCACGGTCAATTATATGTTGGACTATCTATATTATATAAAACGCTAATACGTACGTATGTATGTATCAATAAAACCGATGATATTTCTTTTCTCGCGCTGGCAACAGTTTTCATTTTTAATTGATTGGATTCGGCGCGCAAGAGCACGTAGTGAGCATCATATGGCTAATCCATGTTATATAAAACGCTAATACGTTTTAATTGATAGGCTTCGGCGCGCAAGAGAGCATCATATGTCTATCTATTTCCGATTGTCACTGAGAAAAAAAACGGTTGGTTGGTTATGAGTACTGAAATAGTTCCTTTTCATTGGCAGAAATGAGAAGTGTTATGCTATTGCTATTTTATTTTGAATTGAGCGACTTACTATTCCACGTTTTGTTATATTATTAGTTATGAGTTGAATGCAGTTTTAATATTTCATATTTATTTTAAGTTAAATTTCATGAATCATAAACAAAGCCCAGGGACAAACTTTCGATAAAATTTGTTTAGATTTAACTAAACCAGTGTTTAGCCACGGTCAATTATATGTTGGACTATCAAGGGTGAAATCCTTCAATTCTATAAGTGTTGTATCGCCAAATGCCCAAATTAACAATTGTGTTTTTAAAGAAATTCTATAAAAAGTTTTAAATAAACAACTTCTATCCAGCTACTTCTACAACTGCTTCTTGAAGAACTTGGCTCATTGATTAAAAATATTGTTTTAAATTTACAGTACTAAATTTACTTCTACTTACATTTTTGCTATGACCTTCTTTCATTACATTTAACAACTTCATGCTAAATTTGAGGACTTAATTTAACAATGGAAACAATAACTTAAACACTACTTAATTTATAACTTAATTTAACAGTTTTATTTTAACTGATAAATACTATATTATAATTTTAACTTTTTCTATGACTATACTCATTTTCTTACACTTTGTTTTTTATAAATTTTATATTTTTGTGATAAAATAAAAAACTTATAGTTGTTCTGCTTCTGAACACTCATGAAAACGCAAAACGATGGGCTTCATCAACAATCAAAAATATATACATTTATTTTACAAATTCCATATTAGTGAGGCGCCATTCAGAGAATTAAAAATACAAAATTATCTTTAGCTAAGCCGATGCTTTACATCCGGCGTTCAGTGGCAGACTACTATTTCATATTGTTTTACAACACATGGCTTTAGCCCTTTTGTGGGAAAGACTTTAAAACAAAACTTACAACAGTTACTTTTCTCAACAACTGAAATTTAGAATAGTGTGATTAGGAAAAATATGTGAACTGTTTGCAATTTCAAATTGAAATGTACAGGTTTAGAATTTTCTACAGTGAAAAGTTTTCGGAACTTCAGTGTTCAAAAAAGTATACAAAAGCTAGACGTGAAGAACGTATCCAATGAGCGAGTAAAGCGAGCATCGGATTGCTTCGCAATCCGAAATGAACTGCGAAAGCAGTTCCGGGGATTGGCGAGCACCAGCGAGCAGGGGGCGAAGCCTCCTAGTATTATATAAAACGCTAATACGTACGTATGTATGTATCTATAAAACCGATGATATTTCATTTCTCGCGCTGGCAACAGTTTTCATTTTTAATTGATTGGATTCGGCGCGCAAGAGCACGTAGTGAGCAACCAGATAACAATAACCAGAGTGAGCATTATCAGGTTGTTCAATTCAGATTCCTGCACTAAAAACATGACAATATTTAATTTAAACTCAATTAGGAATTAATTAATTAATTGAAGTGAGAATGCTTTAAAAGGCCGCTGTTGAATTGATATTTTTCTACTGGGAGCTACCTAAACGTCTAAAAAACGTTTAAGTGTTCGTATTGAATGCATTAAATTTTTTTATATTTCGCGTTTATTTATGCATTGAATTTTCACGCTTTAAAATGCAGAATATTAGTGAAGCAATATTTGATAATTTATTTTGTTAATATGTTTCTTATTTAGCTAATGTTTTGATTTTTTCACCATGTACAATCTAAATAGCTAATATACTTTTTTAAAAGCCAATAAGAACATTGGTAGAATTCTTCTACATAAGTACAATACTATGTCTTTGATGATAAAATACTATGTCTTTGATGATAATATATTATGCCTTTGTGCTAGAGCATTGTTTTCATTGGCGAGCGAGCGCAACGAGCCATGGTTCACGGCGTGAACCACATAGGATTGCGTAGCAATCCTCGGGGGTTGTCGAGCGTTAGCAAGCAGGGGGCGGAGCCTCCTAGTCTATATTATATATCTCTCTAAGAGATTTGATTGATTTTAAAATGAGTAAAGTAATAAAATTAAATTAAAAATTTTAAATTCTCTATTTTTATTTTAAAAAATCTAAAAAAATATTTTCGTGGGCTTTAACTTTTGAGAAAAACATTTTCACTCAGCTTATAAGGAATTTATAAAATTTAAAAATCAGTCAAAATCAATTAAAATTAAATAAAAAATTTTAAATCCATATTTTTCAAATCAATAAAAATTAAGAATAGCTTTATTTTTTCCAGACATAAAGCGAAAAATATATACCATATTATTTTCAAATGTAAAATAATAATAATAAACAACCAACAACAGTCTGTTAAAGGGCAAAAGATATGAAGTCCAGGGCTGCACAATCTCTTGACCAACTACTTGATTGTAGCAATAATAGGTAAGCATTGCACACCAGCTGCTTTTACTTTCCAGTCAAGCTGTTACCCATGAATCTGAAGTTAACTTGGCTTCAAATCACTTCAGTGGTTGAGCATTTGAACCCAAGTCTTTCGCAAAGAGTCCGCAGTGCTTTTACTCTGAGCCACTGCGCACTGTTAGAAATTTCTCGGAAAAAATGGTTAAATAACTATTTAGTAAATGGTTATTTTACCATATTTAATCAACACAGTCAAATAACCATAAATAAAATGGTAATCAAACAGCTAAGTTTAAGAAAAACTGTTTATTAACTGCTCTCACCTATTACGGTTAAACAACCAGAATTTTATCGCACCAACTAGAACCACCTAATGAAGCTATATAGTTCTTCGCTACTGCGTACATGTCATAGCCGAGCGGGCTTATCTGTCAATCTTATGACCATCAGAACTTGAGTTCGAGTCCTAGTGTTGACACTACAATATTTTTCTCTATTCCGTTCAACACGTGAAGAATTCCCAATGTCCGGCACTCTCCAATGACCATTAATTTACGAAAAGCCGAGCTTCTACATCCAGTTAAAAAATTATAAAGTTTTTATAAAATGCTAGTTGTAAATGGTTAAAAAACTGTATAGTTTTGCATTCATGGTCTTATAACGATATTTTTGCAAATGGTTATAATACCATAAAGGAAGAAAATTTTCTTTTCCGTAAACTTTGCAGTTAATCGGATGGACAGACAGCTGTCAGTTATATTACCGTAATTTTAGAAGGAAAATTTTAACAGTGTGATTCAATGAAACAAAAAATTTGAGGGAAATTCTTGGCAGTGATGGAAATTATTATAAATTTATAGCATTTTTTTCGTCATAAGTTTGATTTTCGTTTAGGTCTGACAAAAATAAAGCTATTTTTTCCTGTTTTTTTAAATATTAATTTGAATTTTTTTTTATTATTATTTATTTTCATGGTCATTATTTTATGTCGGAAAGTGGTCAAAATTTTGACTGACAATAAATTTTGCTTGTACAATTTAGGAAACAAATGTTGTTCAAATTAGCATAAAATCTTTTAATTCTCCCAACGAAATTTTGATTATGTTAAGTTCTTTTGGGCAATAGTGGAAACATGAGTTGTAATCAGACTGGAAGCTATGACTGAATTTTGATTGCTCTAGCTAGTCGGAAAGTGGTCAGATTTATATAATCCGTGAAAAATATTGCTGATATACGAGTTATTTTCGATTATAAACTTATTACCGTTTTTGTTCGTTTTGAAAAAAATTCACATGCTTAATATTAATAATATTTAGCATATTATAATGTTCTTTTTGCTTATTTACGATATTGAAATGTGCCTTTTAACAGATAGTATTTTAATACATAAAGTTTACTATTACTAATTATGTTTTTTATTATACATTTCAAGTATTATCATTTAAAAAGATTAATTATTCTTTATATATTTTTAAATCTAAAACAATTTCCACAACAATGAAAATTTTGTAATAGTTATTACCGCGTTTTTTTGTGAATATAAATTGAATTTATGCCTTTATTTTAATTAAATTTGAAATTAAGTTTTCCTCATATTTTATTAACTCAGACACATCCACAGAACGTTGATTGTTTTCTTAAGCACATAATAATTTCTTCTTCCATCTTAGTCGATTTTATATGAAAAAAGGGTAAATAATATTCTTTTAGAATAATACATTATTAAATGTTTTTTTTCCTTAATTATGTTAAGTTAAAACATTTTTCTATCTTATTTTTTCATAAACATCAAGTTTTTTAAAAAGGCAATCGATAATGCCTTTGAATATTATTTTTGTTAAGTGTGATGCTTATTTTTAGAAAAATAATTAAAAAAAACATCCTAAACTAATAGAGTACACAATTCACAGATGTTTTCAAATTTTCGAAAACATGAAAAAATAAAGATTCATTTTACGAAAAATGTGCTTTATCTTTTTTTTCCAAAAAAGAAATAGCGTATAAGTTGACTTAAATTTTTACTCTGGAAAATATGCTATTTTTTATTAAATAAATTATAATCTTAATATTAGAAAATAAAACATGTAATTTAATTTTACAACAAGTAAAAACTATATTTTAAAATTTTATATCTCAGACTGCATTCCAGAATTTTATAAATTTTCGACTAATTCATTCATATTAATGTTACTATTTTTTCCTATTTTAAGGAAAACTCTCCAATTTTTGCGATTCTTTCTGAACTTTTGAAAAACGAATACATTTTCCTAATTTAACAAAAAATTAAAATTTTTTTAAGAAAACGAGAACTTTATTTTCAAAAAACGACATATTAGATAAATTTTTTTTAAAATCATTTTTCAAAACAAACTTTTTTTGTGATTTCATTTTTAATTTAAAAAATAAACCAATGAGATTTGGTCAAGTTTTTACCCAAAATATGTTTACCTAAAAGGATTAATTAGCACATTAATATTATTCAATTTTTAACCATACTTAGTAAATTTATAATGTGTATTTATCATTGTGCATTTCATCTATGAATCTGAATATTCATTTACAAAAGGGAATTTTATGCTAAAACTTTATTTAGAAAAAAAAATCTTTTATGTGAGAAAGAACAGATAATTTAATATGCTTCCCTTAATTCTACAAAATAATACAGACGCATGACAGGCTAAATATATTGTCAAAACTCATTCCTATTTCATTTGAAAATTTCACTGGTGCAGCTTTTGAGCTCTATAAATCGTTATTAGCAATAAAAACTTCCTACACGGAGAAAAACATTCTGGTAAAATTGCCGCACCACTTTGTAGTATCATTTCTAAAGAACAAAACACAATTCTTATAATAGAACCAAAACATTCGATATTTAAAATATTCCATAACCGTTTATATGGTAACGGTTTACCGAAATTTCTGATTTTCAAACATATTGACTCACATTTAGTAAATAATACAAAACTGAAAAGTAAATTTAACCCAATAAATATTTTTTCATACCATGCACCAAGATGTCATGATAATATTACCGAATTCTGCGACATTTGCAAAATTTTATTACGTATTATAACACTATATTTTATTTTTAATTTTACAAATAATTACTAAAGCTCTGCGGTAAAAATTACCTAGCTTTGTTGTGTTCCCTTAGAGCCAGAAACACGATAAATTTTACCACATTCTATTAGTTTTGACCATACTTTTTTTCTCGGTGTACTTACTGTTGCGAAATGCCACTTAATTACTAATTCAAAATAAAAGAAATATATATGGTATTTCTTATTTCATCATACGTAGTAAACTTGCTAAGTTCAGAAAAGGACGAAAAAAAATAGTGCGTGGAGTCCCTCCACGCGGAAGAAGTTAAACTTCGTAACCTGCGATGTTAATTGTAGAAGAATCAGCAGTCGTAGAATGATCGCTAGTTCTATTCAACGTCTCTTTTTCCTGCTCCGCTCGCTTCCGTGCTCCGTAATAACGGTAATATTATGCATTTTTCCCTCGTGGACCTCTTGAACCAGTGGAAGTGTTTGAGGTTGCCTCATCGTCTCGCCATGGAAAATGTATTTGTATTAATAATGTATGTGAATGCGTCATAATGTAATTTCAAAAGAGAAAACCTAACAATCAATTGATATTCACAAGAGACGTGCCTTGACATAACTTTAAATCAGTCGCATTGTCCGTGGGATAGTTTTTACTCATTTTTTACAATTGTTATCCACTAAATTTGAAAATAGAAAATACTATCCTATTAATTTATATGTGTATCAAATCAAACTAAGAAAATATTTAGAGAAAAACAATACTTTCATGACTTTTATTATTTTTAAGCTAGTGAGAACCAAAACAATATGGAAATGACTGAGGGAAAACTGGATCGTACCACGTGATTTCCCGGCCAATAAAAATGTAGCGTTAAACGTTTAACGCAACCTTGTTGGAAGTCGCATAAGAAGTATAACTTCAAAAAATTTATAAGTAAAGAGAAAAAAAATTAAAATTTTAGAAATTTTTTTTGGACATTTATTGGAAGTTGAGTTATAAGAATTTCACCTACAATAAAGTTTTCAATACACTTAATCAAATACCATAAAAATAACTTTATATTACTACTCTTGTTTTCCAGCGACAAATATTTTCATCGGCAAACAATAGACCAGACATTTTTTTTCTGTTATTCTTTTCTTATAGTTAATGATTCTAGGGTAGAGAATTGTGTTTTCTCGTCCTTTCTCCAAAATCGATCGGAGTTTTTCGAACTCGTCAGCTGGGAGAAAAAGAAGAAGAAAAAAAGAGAGAGAAAGTAATAAAACTGAAAAATAAAATGGAAAAAAGAGCACATTCCTTATCCCATTTTTTACCCTTTTTCGTGAGGACGAAGTTATATAAAATTCTTCTGAATCATTACCATAGATATTAGGGGGAAAGTTTTAAGTTTTATCTTATTTTTGTGGTGTTTTATAAAAAGAAGAACTAGGTTTTTTGGAATAATCATCGAGAAAGGAAATCTGTCAGTCAAATATGCAGAGTTCTTTTATGTCATATCATAAATATCTTCCTTTTCACTTTCTACAAACTTTATTATGTGCATATATAGTATACTTGTCCTACGTAGCTCTAAAATCGTGATTATTTCGTTACTTAGGTTGGCAAATTCAATAGCAATATACTTTTATTCGTTGGATATATTGCAACCTTTTAAAAATATGTACAGTAATCAAAAAAAAAATTTAAATTAATGAACAACCGTAAATAACTTTTGATCTAATGATCGGATCTAGGAGTCATTCTTAATGATTCGAATGGATGACCTGAAATAGCTAATTAATTAGTGCAGACGATATTTTAAATAACGCATTCAAAAACAGCGAACTTTCTCTAAATAAATATAACTTTTTTTCGACTAATTTAAACTTCTGACTATCAAAATATATTGGAGGTAGTCTCAATTTGGGAGAAATTGTCCCAATAATTTGGTAAGGATCCTAAATTTGGACCACTTATTTGGACAATGTTAATATTTCCTTATTTCACCATATTTCGAGAATTTTTTATGCAAAATGAAGAAAAAATATTGCACAAAATTATAAAATCACTTATCTCAAAGATAATCTCACTCAAAAAATTATTTTAATAATTATTTATTATTTTTTTATTAACCATGAAGATCGAGTCTTACTATGTGAAAATTCGATAATTATATCATAAGTTATTCAGGTTACATGAAACTCGGATAGTTCTTTTTTTTTTTTTTTTTTTTTTGCTCTGTGCATTATGATATGATTATAATTTATTTATTGCAATGGATGATAAGTTGCAATTATCATTTATTTCATTTCTTCAATCCTTCTTCTGCAATAACCAAGATAATTATATCATAAGTTATTCAGGTTACATGAAACTCGGATAGCTCTTTTTTTTTGCTCTGTGCATTATGATATGATTATAATTTATTTATTGCAATGGATGATAAGTTGCAATTATCATTTATTTCAATTCTTCAATCCTTCTTCTGCAATAACCAAGATAATTATATCATAAGTTATTCAGGTTACATGAAACTCGGATAGTTCTTTTTTTTTTTTCCTCTGTGCATTATGATATGATTATAATTTATTTATTGCAATGGATGATAAGTTGCAATTATCATTTATTTCAATTCTTCAATCCTTCTTCTGCAATAACCAAGATAATTATATCATAAGTTATTCAGCTTACATGAAACTCGGATAGCTCTTTTTTTTTTTGCTCTGTGCATTATGATATGATTATAATTTATTTATTGCAATGGATGATAAGTTGCAATTATCATTTATTTCAATTCTTCAATCCTTCTTCTGCAATAACCAAGATAATTATATCATAAGTTATTCAGGTTACATGAAACTCGGATAGTTCTTTTTTTTTTTCCTCTGTGCATTATGATATGATTATAATTTATTTATTGCAATGGATGGGGGGATAAGTTGCAATTATCACTTATTTCAATGCTTCTTCTGCAATAACCAAAATTCAATAGGTTTCAATATATAATAATCAGTTTCCTTTCTCCAGTTTCCAATTTGTATTTATATAGATTTTTTTCTAGAGGTTTCCTTTTAAAAAAAAATGGGGGAGCATGTAACTAAAAATAAAAGGATTCGAGTGTCTACATTTTTTGCATAAAATTCTTCAAGAAGTTTAATCTACACAAAGCAATGAAAAATGTTCCTTTTGTCGCGTAACTACCACTACTATTATTAAACATCAATTCACTGGTATATAAGACATGCTAACTTGATTCAATCACGAGGTACCTTTTGATAGATGAAGGTTGGCATTGTCAATAATTCCTCCCCCCACACTTTTATAAAATTCAACTAAAAGACACAAATTTTAATAAAAGTTTTAAAATTTTATTGCAATTAATTGTACTAATTGATGCTTAGTGTCTATTGATATTTATGTAGATGAGTTTCATAAGAAATTGAATAGAACTAATTAAATCACTATAAAATAAATTTCGTGAATAAAATTGTGATGAAGATTACTACTGTTAAAGTAAACAGCATTTGTTTATTCTTAGCAAATCATTTAATTTAGGTTTTTCTAGACCTCTTACACAGCTAAAACCTAACTCAGACTATGATAAATTAGTTTTATAGTCAGAAAGTGGTCTGGAGATTGCTAATTAAACTTTTGCGCCGCATGTGCTTAGTAATTAACTGTTAATGGCAGTTAATTAAAGTCTCCCTACCGGATGGATGCATTTTTTGTGACTAATTTTCTGAGCTTTCCCTTTCTCAGAAATGATTAACTCTTAGTAATTCTAGGAGAGCCTTCAATTCAGTATTTTTATTTTTCTCTCTAATTTTCGAGCTTTTAATTATCGAATTTTCTTATGACAGTTGAAATGTATGTTTAGCATTGCGAAAATGAATTTTGAACATCATATTTTAAATACTAATGTTTGCTAATTGGTGAAATGTAATTTTGACATCAATGTATGGAGCTAAATATTTCTAATTTTCAAAATTGAACTTTCATTTCATTTCATTTAATTAATTGTTTTTTATTAATATTTCTTCAATCCACATATTAATGATCCTATTAATTTTTTTAGTTTCTACTAAAACCACTACTATTGTTTTCTTATTATTGAACTATTATACTCAATTTATTTTTCATCTTTTGAAATTGTTAACTACTATTATAATTGTTTAATTACGGTTCTTCTATCATTGAGTTACAATTGTCCTGTTAATTAAGTTACTAATCTTAAATTAAAAATAATTCCGCCTTTTCTTTCATTATATTGAGCTATTATTTTTCTGCGAATAGGCTGGCCATCTTGTATTGTTTTTCTGTTATTAAACTACTATTATTAATCCTTCTGTTATTCAACTATAATTCTGCAACTATTTAAACTAATAAATTCTATTCTCCGACTAATGAATAACTAATCTCAAATTATTGAAAATACTTTATTAACATTTTTTTACAAAATATATTTATAGAAATTTTAACGAGATCTGCAAGTTTTATTTAAGGCAAAAAATGCAAATATTTAAAAATCCAGATAAATAACTTCAAGATATTTACTTTACTATAACATTGAGTTAAAAGATGCTCAGTACTTGTTAAGTTGCTTTAGAAAATTCGCACAAAAGTTTCCTTATGTTGAGAGAAATATTCCTTTTCAATACAAAATAGTGGCCCATGCTGACCCCAAACAAAAATTAGCATCAATCTCATTAAAAAGTTTGGCATTATTAATTTCAATAATAGAGTACTTAAATGCGAAAAGATATGAAATAATTCTAGAACAAATAGTTAAGAAGTCATTATGGTTTTATGTAAGGTGCGCAAGAAGAAAACGAAGCACCATGAATAACTTTTAATCTTATGGTCGGATTTCCACGCAATAGAATTCAAGCTTAATGGTCCACAGGAGTCACCTCAAAATACCAAAAATTAATTAGTGTGTTTAAGTTTACCTCCTTGAACCATTAAGTTTGAAGAGTTCTAGTACGTGAAAATCTGAACATTCGATCAAAAGTTAGTCTTGATATTTCGTTTTCTTTCTTTTTTGCTAACTGTTTAAAAAGTACAATGTTTGTCTTGTACCCAACTCCTCTGACATTGCTATCGAAATAATTTAAGTATTGCTTCTGAAGTATTTTTTTATTTTTACATTGAATAAAATAATTTCAAATGCAAAGAGTTTTTATGAATAAAAGGTACTATTTTTGACTCATACTTACACTTTTCTTCTTAACTATTAATTTTATCGAGTAGGATTTGGTCTTATTCGATTTAGCTTTAAAAATGTATCATTTATCTATATAGGCTAGACAGATAACGATGTAAAAAGTATAAATAAGTCAGAAATAGTATATTTTACGTAAGAAAACTTCTAAACTCTTTGTTCAATCACCTCATATTTCAAGTTATTTAACTCAACGTATTTCAAAATAATAAATCATTTATCATAGGGGTACACAACCTATGGCCTGAGGGCCACATACGGCCCTCAGTATGTTGATGGGCGGCCCGCGGGAACTTCAGCTCAAAATAAAAATTTTCTTTTAATTTGGTTTTTATTTAAACATCATAATTTTTTTATTAAATATTTCATTCAAATTTATATTACTCTAAATAATTTATATTACTTTTTTGCACTTTCATTCCAAAAGCTTCTTTTTGGTTAGAATTTTTATCCCCTCCCCTCAAATATTTATGTTACATATACATAAATATTTGATAAATTAATTATTGTGAAAAATGGAAAAAGTTTTTAAGAAAATGTAGGAGTTTTTTTAGTTTTAATTAAATTCAAATAATTAAAAGTATTTAGTTTTCTGCAAATATGTTAAGTTTACTGATAAAAATATTTGGTGCTTAGAACACAAATATTTAGATAAAAAGTATCATGTTTGCCGCTACCAAGACTGAATATAAATGCGGCCCTTCGTTAATCTACGTGCAATGGCCCTTCACTCAAAAAAGTTGTGCACCCCTAATTCCCCACCAAAATTTAACGTTCAAAATCGGGATACTTTTTACCGCTCACTACAAGGAGATTACTTAAAAGTTTACCGCTAAGTAATTTTTTTTTTTTTTTTTTTTTTTTTGTGAGAGGCGAGTTTCACTATTTTTCAGTCTTCTTTACTGTGCCATTAATAAAATACAATTATTTTCGTATTTTGAATTATTAGATTTATAAAGCTGGCAGCCAAAAATGAAAATTGCAAAAACTCAGTGTTTTTAAATGTTAGTAAAAATTCAATTCTGAAATATACTGCGCTGTTTCCTTAATAATAAGATGATTTCTTCATTGCACTTTCGCAAAATAATTCATTCTTAATAATTGGAGAGTAAAAATTCAGCAAAAAGATTAAAACGTTAAGTTCCAAAATGGCAGATGTATTATAATTGAAAAATTTAATATTTTCCCAGGAGTGTATTAAATATTTAAGAATTTGGAAATTCCCCCAAACTCAATTCTATTTCTAAGATAACATTTTTTCTTCCTTAATAAAAACGACTTTCTAGTGAATGAGAAAATAAAATAAACATAAATAAAAAGCTTTTTATTCATGAAAACATTTACTTTTTCCAGACAAAAAAATATATTTTGCAATGCTTGTTTCTTGCTATATTATTTTCGATCTTTCCTAAATTTTACACCAGAGGAAAATAAAAACAAAACTGTTTGGTCGCGTTTCCAAAACTTCCTCATACGGAACTTAATGTGAAGAAGAGCACAGAATACTTGAGCGACCAGGAGAAAAAAAGAAAAATAAGGAAAACAGGAAATAAGTTGTTGCTTGTGTTTTTTCTCCCGATTTTTATTCCTTCACTCCAGATTTCCTACGCACGTCAAATGTAACAGCTTGAGACATGCGTTCAATTTCTCGCCTCAAGTTTTCCAGTTTTTTTTTTTCGAATGATTTTTTCTTCTAGGATTCGTTGTCGAGATTCTGATACAAAAATACATTTACTTTTTCTTGTCTTATTTATAATTTCTTTTATTGGAAGTCTTATGCATAAAAAAAAACTGCAGACGTTAGGATTTTTTTTCTCCCCATTCGTAGCTTCTTTGCATATTTAAGTCTTGCAGGAGATTTAAAAGAAGTGTTTTTTTTTCACGGCTTTTAGTGATTATCTCTTTTTAGTGAATAGTTTTTTTTTTTTTTTTTTAGTGTGACATACTTTAAATTTTTCCAAATGTATTTTTTATTTCACTCATCTAATCCTCAAGTGATTTGAAAAGTTTTGAATTTTTTTTTCATATTTATCAGTACTTGAGCGAGAAAAAGAAAAGTGTTTTTGGAAGCGGAAACATCAAATACTTGATGATTTTCTAAATTTGAAACTAAGTTGTAGTTGAAGTTTTATTTTTAATAGGTTTGAAATTTCAGAAATTTGTAACATCGAAGATTTAAATAGAAGACACAAAATTTTGTTTTTAAATTGGATTTTTAAGTTTCGTTTATTTTTAAATTTGGACAACTTAATACTTAAGTCAATTTAATTCATTCCCATTCAAAATTCTACCATTCAAGCCAAATATTCACAATCAAGCTTGAAATTTACATTATAACAGTAATTTCAATATCAAATTTTTGATAATTATCGACTATTATCGAATATTATATTATAGATACCTGATATATAGTGCCATATTATACTTTATATTGATGATATATCGATAGAGCACGATATTATCGATGATTATAGAATACTATATTATCGTTAGCTTCACATGCATATAAAGTTGCCGCCCTTAAAATAGAGGTGTTTAAAGCCTGATACCGAAAAATTTATGAACCAACTCACCGAATTTGCAATAGATACTATTTAGATCATGGGAATTTAATTAAAAAAAATACTTTAACTTTTCACCGCCAGAGGTTAAAACTTCGCTAGTAGGCAGTTTTTGGGGTGAAATAAGCATAGCAAGTGTAGAAAATTTACTTTCTTGTATCAGTTTAACCCATTAATTTATGAAGTGGTCGATACATGAATGTTGCATGGATAAAAAAAGTTGTAGTACATATGTTTTTCAAATGAGATATTTCCCTCTTTTACCTACCACGTTAGCTTTAATAATAACTTTGAATGAAAGACATGTACTTATATTAGTAATATATTATAGTAGGCACATTCATCTTGTTTGATCGAAATAAATCTTAATAATAAAAGCTACCGCTCTTTACCTTTTAGCAAAAAGAAAACTTACTTTTTGAAGGACGCTAGACACAAGTGGTTTAATATAATGGTTGCATTCACTAATGCATTTTACACTTACATTTTAAAATACACTTTAGCAATCATGACTCTTAGAAGTGGATATTGCTTAATTTTCACGTATAAACTAGATTAATTGAGACTAGATTAACATACCTAATATGGTGCCCCTGAAAGAGAGGCCAACAAAAATCGCCCTGTATATGCCTGAATTGACGGATGTTAACATAGGTGGGCATTGCAAAAAAAAATATATTAAAATGCATGGAAAATTTTGTTTCATAACATGTTCAGGTATAAAAAGATTTTATGCTAAAAAGTACCGTTATCGTGAGTATTGGTACATTTTATCATAATTTGAACCGGAATCTTTTACAGTGTATTGCAAACTTGATCGAGATTGTTTCAGTAGTTTTCTAGTTAGCTGACTTTAAACTCCTCTTCTTTAAATATTGCCAACCTTTACATAAATCAAGGTTTTCCCCCCTAATATTCTCAGAAAAATTTCTCCTACTGATTTGTTGTTCATGTTTTTATTTTTTTAATGCGTGTGTTCTGATACAATGCAATTTTTTACGTGTATTATGAACAAAATAAAAAAATTAATCACGTTTAATAACTTTCAATTTCCTGATCATATTTACTGCTAAGTTGTAATCCTTATAAAAATTGCAAAGAATGAATGCTTTTTTATCGACAGTACTTGCATATATATGATAACATTAATGTGTAATTCACGGGGACAACACAAACACGTTAAGAAAAAAAAATAGCATGAAATAAACCGAAAGGCAAAAGCATATCACAAAATCAATAAAAGCTAGACCAGAAGTTTCTCTCTGTCATATTCATTCACGGTCATTCTTCGCGAAGAAATATATTCAGGATAATGTCTCACTCGCATGATACAATTATTCATTTAGACTTATCGTTCGACTAAACCCTTTTATGATTTAGTTCAACGGTTATCTCACCGAAAGTGATATTAACAACCCGAAAAATCATGTGAAGGAATACTTTATTCCAGATTAAAACAAATCGTGCATTTAAATACGTTTTAAAATGAGTAATTAACCCCTTCCTTCTCGCTCCCTTGAAAATGACGCCATGAGATTTCGCCCTCTATTTCTCGCTCCCGTGAAATTTCCGGGCAGGAGTGTTCAGTAATAACGCGCCAATAAGTATAAAATAATTCATTTCTTTTGCCCGGAAAACATTTTATTTCTGATCCTTCACACCAGATGGCAGTACCAGAATATTTTTAAGGTAATTGTAGATAGTTTATTTTAAATTAGATATCAGCATTAATCAAAAACGTGTATTTGTCAAATTAGGCACTTTTATGACCGTTTTCTTGGAAATTAGCTGATCGTTAAGGGGTTAAACATAAAAACTTAAATTTAACCCAACTCTCTTGCTCTCACACCATGAAATTATTTTCACTTCCAAAAACACCAATGTTTGTGAGCTTTTTAATCTCGCCAGAAGTTTGTTTATAATCCAGATTGAGTTGGCGAGGGTTTGTTGTTGTGTTTTGCGCTGATATTCGAGAACAGAAACAAAAGTTGGCCGTTAAAATGTGTTTGTATGTTTTTAGTTACGTAATAAGGATAATTATATTTTATTTTTTAAGTCTTCGAGAACTGTATTAAATGATTTTGTAAATCACAATTGCTGGTTACTTCCGTTATATTAAGCCTTGTTCAAATTCATCTTAATTTTTCTCTCTGTGATACGCGCATGTTTGGTTTTCAAAGATTATATTTTGAGAATTAGTGTATATCTGCAGGCATATCTAAAGTACACTGTAAAAGATTTTGGTAAATAGTTACCACCATTTATGGGGTTGAGTTAAATTTAAAAAAATTTACAGTGCATTTAGTCAAATTCTTAATTTACTTTTTCATTGTTATAGTTTTATTTATTTATGTATACGTTTTCGTTTGTTTGTTCACTAAAAATAAAACATATTTTCGTGCATATTAGAATCAAGTTAATGATTTCATTATAAAAACATTTCTCTTAAAAAACAAGAACATTTTAGCAATATATTCGCAGTAATTATTTCAAACAATTGTTATTTTGTTAATTTTATATCATTTTTGGCACGATAACTACAGTTCTCTTCTTAAAAATGTATTAAGTTTACTTCAACACTAAATTTGGTGACAAACTATACAACAAAATATTTTACAATTAATGATTCCTACTTGTATCGTGAAAATAAATTTATTGACTCTTATATGTATCTTATCTTACTGTAATTATAAATTTTAGTGTTACTAAATAACAAAAAAATGGTGGAGCTACATTACACCAGGTAGTGTAAATGAACACTAGTGAAACACTAATTCCAAGACAATGTCTGGCGTTTCACTACACCACTTAGATGTAAAATAATTGCCACCATTTTTAATGCTGAAAGATACTCTAAAAATGTTTACAATGTAGACAAAGCATCCGTTTTGGTGTCTTGCTTCTTTCCTATTAGTTTCTTTCTTATGTAGAAATATTCTATTGTACCATTAAGATCACTTTTATTTCGTTAGCGCATCGTACTTCAAAAATTCATGGATTTTAATAAAAATTGAAAACATAAATTGGAAAAAATGTTTATCGAGACTAATTTTCATCTATCACTCTTTTTATAAAACCTTTTGAGGAATTCTAAGGAAGATAGGCTATATTTGGAATGATATGATCGGTTCGTTCTTTCTACAATTTTTTTCTATACATATATAGAATTGTTATGTATTTACCTGTCTTATCTACATGTTATAATTACAAATTCTAGCTGTATGGAGACTTGTATTTCCCAAAAATTGTCTAAATTATTTAAAATAATAATAATACCACTTATTTCCAATCAAAAATCTTCACTATTTGAGGTAAACTATAATCGCTTAAACATAATCTGTATGTAACTATCATACTGGATGTATAAAATAAAATTGCATATGTTGATAACAAATAGATAATTATTTTGAATGTGGTATTTATGACAGATGAATGATTGTTGATATGATTTGAAATCAAAAGCTGTTAACTTGAATTAAATAACTTTAATTCCTTTGCAATTGGGAAATATAAAAATTAAGATTTAGAACTGTTTAAAAAAAACGTCTTAGAAAGTAATTTCAATTAATTATCTCAGAAATGAAAAAACTGAAAGAAATTGGAAGTGATGGCACTCTGTAAAAAGTTAACCTTAGTTTATTAACATTATCATCAAAATAAGAAATAAATATAAATAAATAAATATAAATCAATGAATAAATATAAACAAATAAAAATGAATAAGTAAAAATATATAAATATATGTAAATAAATAAAAGTAAATAAATAAAAAATAATAAATAGATAAATAAACAAATAAAAATAAATAAGTAAAAATCAATAAATATATACATAAATTAAACTATAGCCTTTTTCTTTAAAAGAAAAAAGAAAAGAAAGAATTTATTTCTGAAACATAAACGTAAAAACGAATATTTTTAAGAATTTATTTAAAACATTTTTTAAAAAAAGAAATAGTGCTGATTTTTGAAAAAATAGACTACTATTTCAATAAATTCTACTTTAAATTTTATGAGACCAAGAAATTCAATCTAAATAAATGTCATTTATTTTTAGAGACTGCATTTCGTTTTTTTAGTTTTTATGGATATATATATTCCGAAAGAGAAAAAAAATAAGAAATATGAAACCCAAGAAATATGAAACTTCGGCAATTTCTTATATGGCCAAACATTTATTTTTCTTTCATTTTACACATATGTTTGAACTTAACCCCTATTTGCGATTCTCCTATCTACTTCTATATCATGAAATAGCTATCATGAAATAGCTATGGGTATACATTCGGATAGATATTTTATCCTTTTTAGTGTAACAGAGACTGCGCAAAAAGGTAAAACAAAATCCAGTTTGCAAGAAGTCTATCCTATGTATTTTTGAAAAATATGAAAGGACAGGACAATTTTTCTTTTAAATTTTATAAAATGGTTTTTTACCACTATATATACTTTTATACTAAGATGTAAGACTGTTTTATTGAAAGTATGCGGGCTTTTTGATTTTTCTTTCCCGCTATCGTTTATTATTTTATCTCTGCAAATTTGATGAAATTTTTATTTAGTTTGTCTGTAAAAAAAGAATACTCAAATATCACAAAACTTTCTTCGTTATTGACGAAAAGATTTCCTGGTATATGCTCCAAGTGAATTTTTCATCAACGTGACGAAATAATTATCGTCACTTCTTCGAGGAAACGAATTTCGTCAAAGTTGCTTTCGATTTTTCTTACCCGTTATCGTTTATTATTTTATCTCTGCAATTTTGATGAAATTTTTATTTGGTTACCCTGTAAAACGAAAAGAATACTCAAATATCACGAAACTTTCTTCGTTATTGACGAAACCGTTTCCTAGTATGTGCTCCAAGTGAATTTTCCATCAACGTGACGAAATAATTATCGTCACTTCTTCGAGGAAACGAATTTCGTCAAATTTGCTTTTGATTTTTCTTACCCGTTATCGTTTATTATTTTATCTCTGCAATTTTGATGAAATTTTTATTTGGTTGCCCTGTAAAAAGAAAAGAATACTCAAATATCACGAAACTTTCTTCGTTATTGACGAAACCGTTTCCTGGTATGTGCTCCAAGTGAATTTTCCATCAACGTGACGAAATAATTATCGTCACTACTTCGAGGAAACGAATTTCGTCAAAGTTGAAGAAATATATCGTAATTCTATCAAAAAAAAATTGTAGCACCCAAATTAGCTAACTTTTTTAATAACCATTTTATCGTAGGCACCATATAGGTGGATCAATGTTACCCTAATAACACAAGAATAACAAATAAAACAGCGAAATAAATTACACTCATGCCCGATGAGGGATTCGTTCATGGGATCTTCCTAGTAAGAAATCAACTCCATGACTATCATGCTAGCCAGCCAGCTAACTTAGTCACTTTATTTTTGATTTTCTAGTCTTCATTCTAATTTCGTCATTCTAGTTAACTATCTCCCACAATGCGCTACGACCAGATTTCGAGTCACAGAAACGTTTTCGTCAAACATTTTTGAGAACTAGCGTTTTGTCACACATCACGTGATTTCGTGGCGAAATTACTCTCAAAATCAACGTAGTACGGCCCAAGGATTGCTGAATCGACAAAATAAAAGAGTTTTATTTCTGCGTGTGTAAAGGAATTTTAATCGTATAAGTATTTTTTAGTTATTTATTTAATAGGTGAAGATAAGATATAGATATAGATATCGAATATTTATAGAAGATATTCTGCTTAATATTTTTTTCATTCGTGTGAAAAGAAATTCTATTTCCTTTATGTTAATCAACACATAAGAGAAATTTAATCAACTAAATTCCTTATATTTTGTGTTAAAAGCAAAAATTTCTTCTTATATTCTTCTACTTCACTTAATTTGTTTAAATGAAACCTAGTTTCATTAGTACACATTTCGAACTAAAATTTTAAAAAATGCTCAGAAGTATTAGATAATTTCTGAATAAATAAATAAACTATGTTTACATAATTCTTTATGGTTGACATGAAAGAAATAAAATATATTTTCTGTTTGAAGGAGACCATTTGCTCAAAAATTCAATCGTAGACTTTGTGAATAAAAGTATATCTGCTTTTAATCTTATCTTTTTACTCAAAACTAAAACATAGAGGAAAAAAATATGGTCAAAACAACGAGAGTATGGTAAAATGCCGTGTTTCCGGCTCTATGGGAATAACAAAAGCTCAGTAATTTTTACCGAAGCGCTTTGGTATTGATTTGAATGAAATTAACAACATAATGTAGTATGGGATAAAATTTGGAAAATGTGATAAAAGTTAGTAATTTTATCATGATACCTTAGAGTCAGGGGTCCCCAACCCTATGCCCGCGGGCACCATGGCGCCCGCTACTTGTGCCCAACAATAAAATATTTCCGTTTTCAATTTTCCCGTAAAATGTTATGTAATTTGTTTTGCTTTCTCAATATGGATGATAAACCTAACCAAAATAGAAATCGCCAGGAAAAGGATCTCCATTCCCACAGATATAAGCACAAAGCAAAATATAGCTGACCACTCGCGAATTGAATATATGAACTCTTATACTTTGTATGTTTTTCAAGCAATTTCGTAATAATTTATTTTAATCAAGGATATTAATACTAATTATATTCATATGTTAAATCAAATTTTTTGTGCACTACATGCAGTGTATATTATTTCCTATGTCTACCAACTATAAATTTATCTTGAAAAAATAAATGGTGCCCGCCACTCGACCGATATTCTGGTATTTGCTCTTAGGTACAAAAAAGTTGGGGACCTCTGCCTTAGAGCAGGGGTGTCAAACTCAAAAGCTAACTTGGGCCAAATAAACTTTAGGTGGGGCGCAAAAAAACAAAAAAAAAATCAATGTTCATAGAAACAAATATTTTTATTTTGAATAGTACATTGTAATAAACATATATAAAGTTGAATTATTGTTTGATACTTGACATCTCTTCTTTGCTACTATATCTCCTATGTCGGGAGAAATAAATCTCCTGTCCGAAACCGTATTAATAACGCTCACGTTGGGTCAATTTTGAAAGTAGTCTCGGCCAATAAAATCATAACAGAAAATAATTGCTCGCACTGATAAGTACTTCCAAACATGGAAATAATTTCATATGCGAATTTTCGAGTATTTTCAAACCTTGCCGGTAAATATTTGTAAAATTTAGGCGCACCCACTTCAATGAAGTTTGCCTTCAAATTTGAGTCGCACTGAATCTCAATCACTTCCATTTGCATATAACTGGGTACTGAGTCTATATTTATTGAGAAAATCGAAGAAAACAAACAAAATTTGTCTTCCAAAGAATTAAAATCTTTAAACCTTGTTGTCTGTTCTAAGATTTGAAATTTGTTCTGCGTATTTTAGATACGATGCAGTATCCCTGGATGGGCAGGTGCCGCAAGCCAATTAGAATGTTACATTTTCGTGTGTACAATTTAAAATGATCCGAATAGCTTATAAATAAAGTATATCATAATTTTATATGCTAGTTTCCTTTCTAATTCACATTTCTATTTTATTTTTACTTTTCGTCGAATATATTGACTGGGCCGCAAAAAATCTTCATATCGGGCCGCGAACCTGACACCCTGCCTTAGAGCATGGCATAAACAGCAATTATTCAGTTAAATTTGCTTTTTTGTTTTATTTTTTTACTAAATCTGTGATGATAAGAACTATAATTTTGTAAACGAAAATTTCCGTTAAACCATTAACATATGAACGAGAAAATTAACAAATGAATGGTTTAAATACCGTATATTTTGGTTTTATTAACCAGAATTATGTTGTTATCAGAAATGTTATTACCATACATTACGGTAATTTTACCAACATTTTTTTTCCTTGGATGTTTACAGACGCACAAAAATAATTCAAAAGTTAATATTGATTAAACAGTCACAAATATCGTTAATAAAAATCCTGATAAAATAGTTACGCTTGCATAGCCTTATTTATAGTGACTTAATGCTCGATAATAAAAATAACCACATTTATTAAGTGTATTTGATAGTAACTTAGTGCATTTTCTTGTCTTTCAAAAGCATAATATTATAGGAATATTAATGCAAAATTAATATAGGATAGTTTACCAGTAAATTATACAAAATTCTGACTAAAGAACTAGGTTCAGAAAATTATTACAAAATAAGCCTAAACTGTTTTCAAAGGGTAATTACTACTTAAAAGTAAGACTTAGTGCATTTTGCATGCTTTCCTTATTGAGAAAGAGATATGAATCTTAATGTAAAGTTAATTTAGTGTTTAATGCGTTCTTATCCATGTGAACTTAGCAATTATCTGTCAAAACTGTCACTTATTAGTTATTGTATTAACGTGTTTGTTGACAAAGCTCAGAATGACAATCAATGTTATCTACCGAAAATGATTGATGCCATCGCCGTGACTACAACGGACCGTTGATGTGTAACTGGCTGTAAAGTTCCCAATTAAAACTTTCACTAAATGATACCAGCACTTAGCTTATGCAATAACTCAGCATTAAATCAAGAGTCAACCCCCTTATTTCACTGTAAATACCTTATCTACTCCAGACGCTATTGTTGATGATGTATTTCTTTACAATGTGCCTCGTAAAGAGCTACAGATCGCCAAAAATTCCACGTAAAGTGCCACTTATCCTTAGATCGCCAAGAAAGATAAATTCTTTGAATGGCTATGGCGGGACACATAATGAAATGGCTCATGTCACCTTGGTTGAGGCTACAACAACGGGAAGGAACTCTTTAGTTGTTAATTTTTCAAGGTCCCACGACTTATGAAACTTGCATTGTTTTCAGCTTCCTGGCATAGACAATTGCCACTGTGTATCGAGTTGCTTGTTGGATAGAAATGCTTTGCGAGTTTAAAGCCTCTTTTGTTTTCTAACCCTTCATTTTATGCTGTTCATAAAAAGGAAGGGGTTGTGTTTTCTTTTACAACTGGTTTCATACACCAATTACTGACCTAAATGTTTAAACTGTTGTAGAACGTTTCCATTGACTGTATGAATTATATTGTTTTTGGATTTTTGAAAATGGTATAATTATTTATTCTGATAGCAATAAAATTCTTTTGATGGAAACGTAAGGAAGATTCCAGTTCGTGACACAGAATAGCTTTAAATAGGAACTAGTTTTAAATCGTGCATTTGTTTTCCGTTTACAAGTTTGGTTATAAATTTTTAATTTTACACACAGATATTGTCAACCAAGTAGTCTAGAGTAACATAGTTTTCTTGAAACAAAACTGTTTTTCTTGATGTTAGTCAATGAGGAGAACTCAAGAAATTGTTTGAAAGTTTACTTTCAGTAACTTGATAACTGATAAAGAATACAGGATAGAGTGATACAGGATATACAGAATCACGGGAAAAAGAGCACTGAAAAAAAGACCTTCATCTACAATTATTTCAACTTAATGTTCGATTTCATTCGGACTGTTGAACCCGAATTTATTGTCATTTAATAATTATTTAAACCAGATTAGATATTTTAAATAACTGTTATGCAAATTTAGGGGATATATCCCGAAGTATACTGTCTCGCCAACTACAATCGAAAGGGCGCAAAAAAATTTTTAAACTTACAATTAAAAGAAAAAAACATGTAGAAGTTTTCTGTGGGTGACTATGAGTTATACTATTCTTGTTGACCCTCTTTTTGTAATGGCATATAATTTTTTTTTCAGTTTCTCTTGGGTTGCTGCACGAAAGTAGCCAAGGCTTGGCGATTATTCTACCTTAGGTCACGATACAGAAATCTACCTCAAATTTAAATTGAAGGAAAAGAAGTTTTAATAATTGGAATTTAGAGCAATTTTAGAGTTGTTTAAAAGTCCTAACTATTTTCTTAAATTATATGCAGTGGGAAATAATCCTTTCTGTAAACTTAAAATGAAATTTTAATTAATATTTATTTGCTGAAAAATATCTCATTTCATTCAACGGCCCGAATTAAATCAGTTGTTTTATTCATTTAATTACTAACGATGTGTTTGTTTTTTCGAATGCTTTTTCCTGGTGCCTTTTTTGCGAAGTCTTCTTCCAGAGCTCTTTTTTTTCTGGTACTCTTTTCTTTCCTTCTACCGAAGGTGCGATTTCCTCTACAGCGTTCATCTATAAAATTAATGCACCCAAATTTTAAAAGAAAAATGGTTTCTTATTTGATTGATTGAAATAAATTGAGACATTTGTTATTTTTCTTGATGTGAAATTTTCAATATTATTAAAAATATTACATTCGCTTCCTTAAAAACGATTCAGATGGTAAAATTTTAACTAGGTATAACCTTATTGCCTGATTAGAAACTTCATTCCCTTCAAAAATATGCAAGTTGGAAATAACAGTTCACATGAACTGTTATTTCCAACAGTTCACAAGTTGGAAATAACAGTTCACAGTGCTCAAAAGTAGACGCCCACTATCAAGACTTGCCAGGCGTGACTGAGAAGAAACAAAAGGTCAAAAAAAAAAAAAAAAAAAAAAAAAAAAAAAAAAAAAAAAAACTGGTAAAACCGCAGAAGTCGTGAGAGAAAAAAATGAAAAGCAGAACAAGGAAAGCCACAGTGGCCAAGTCAGGCTAAAATGCATTTTCATGCGATATGGAGAGGTGATGAGGAACTAATGTGGTAAATGAGGGAATCAGCATTTATATGAATAAAGCACGATTCCAGGACATCAAGATGGGTTGATTTGACTTAAGTGGAAATAATTTTGGCATTCTCGAAATTGAATTTATGCCCAAGATTCCAAAAATATGCAGCAATTGATGATTTCTCGTATTCTTAATAACGAACATATCTATCGTGCTTCTTATGTTTAAATCATTTTATTTTATTAATTAATATTTATTTATCAATTTTTTTAATCATTTTTACTTAAATCATTTTTATTTAAATAATTTTTATTTAAATAATTTTATTTAATAGGTATAACCCTATTTCAAAAAACCACTATGTGCAAAAAATAAGGCCGATTTCTTTCTTAACATATTTATTTAACAATTATTTTGCAGTAAACATAACAAAAAATTATTGCATATGTACCGCCAGCCGAAGACTCCCCGTGTAGTAAATGGTGACTGATGCACGTTAAATCTGTCGGGTAGCAAAGTCCTCCATGTTCCCATAACAAATCAAACCTCTGGGGGGTACTGATCCAGAAATTTCCTTGTCTTCTGAATTGGTTCAAAATTACAAGGCTGCGGAGTTGAACATTAGTAGTCGTAAACCCAAAATTGAGTCGACTGTATCAACGACGGTTATAAAATAAAAATAAAATACAAGTATAACCAACAAGTCCTCCATGATGACAAATTTTTCCCAATACTTGATCCAATAGTTCCGTTGCATTCTGGATTGGATTCAAAATTACAAGGCTACGGAGTTGAACATTGGTAATCGTAAACACAAAAATTGGGTCGGTTGTTCAACGGTGGTTATAAAATAAAATAAAATAAAATAGAGCCAACAAAAAAAAAACTAAGCATAGCCGAATGTTGTATTCTTAATGATTCCACAAAAATCTTTTTACAGTGAAAATTCATAATGACTAACATACTTGAAATGAAACAAAAAGGCATTTTGGGAAACAGTTTGATTGGTGCAAACAATGCATCCAATAATATTTTTCCAAAAATACCTAGTTGATAGACAACATCTTGAAAAATATTTTAAAGAAGACATTATCAAGTGCTGACTACACATTTCCAAAATATTTTCACTCTTTTCAAAAACAGTATTTAAAAAAAAAAAAGAAAATTCCCTGGGAAACTGTCATCTTATCGGGTGATAAACACATGCATAAAAGGACTTTTTTCAGTGCACTTCTTGACTTTCCACTTTTCGTTTTGTATGCGAAAACTGGCGAGACAGTTTTGACGCCGGCATATTGGAAGGGGATAAATTTTTGACACCTGAAGCTATAAGAAAATGTTTTGAAAAATATTCCTGACAATTTCTATTGATAAAAGCAAGTATCTCAGCTGACAGGGACTAAAATGAAAACTAGTCATGGTTTATTATAACAGGTCTCGCTATTTCAACACTTCATACTTAACTATTCTCTACTTTGTTACTCAGCTATTGACAGGATTTAGTTTAAATATTTTTTTTTCCTAATTGTTTTGATCACTTGGGTACCTGCAAGTGACGTCACGTTTTTGGTGTCAAATTTGATTGGCTGCTGAATTGTTTGTGCCCCGTTTCAACCGCCAATCAGATTCGACGATCACGCGTGACGTCGCTTGCAGGTGTCTAATTAAATCTGATACGGAAATTGATTCCGTGTGATACTAAACCAAGCCAGTAGCTATACGTTAACACGCCGTCTTGTTTTTGCGCAACCTACTGATTTCAGGGGGCTTCTTCTTGTTAAGCTGCAGGTACCTATGTATTTAATCTCCCTTCATTCCCAGTAAGAAGTTGCTAAATAATTATCAGCACTGTCAGAAAAAGTCAGCTTCACTTAAATCATAATATCAGTACACTGAATCATAATACCTTAGACATTTTCTAACAGCTTAATTAACTCTTAAATTAAAGACAAATTTTGAAACACGTTGTGCCGTTTTATTGTTCGAATTTTCTGTGACTTTATAATATGCTCACTTAAGATATGTTATTCTGCAATATGTTTATTCTTCAGATATGTTTTTCTACTCCTTCTTGAGCTCCTTCGTGACAACTAAATAATCGTGACAATTAACCGTTTAGATTAATAATCTAAACGGTTAAATATTGGGACAATATATTTAATATTCAAATGCATGATAAAAGGTTTTCAAATTATTTTCATAAATTTCTTTTTATGTAATTTTAATCCAAAAATATTAATAAAAATGGAAATTACTTACAATTGACTGATAATTATCTAAATAGTTGATGATAAGGATGTATATTATATTTAATATCCAGAAATATGATACACTGCTGGACAATTGCTAAGGACGGATCGCAAATTGCAATGTAGCATAACATTAAGCGAGACATGAGGCCTAGTAGGATAGAACATAGTTGCCACACTGTTCAGACATTAGAATAAAGAATATTCATTGTTCTGGAAAGTACAAAAGCTATGAAACATCTGAAAGAAAAAAAATGTTCATTTAATGCTACGTACGGAAAAATGGACCATGCATCTAAATGTCAGCAGGCAACTTGAAGAAAGGTGTCAGTATGGGATATGTTTACCGTGGAGTGTGATGCAACATTCTACACGTCGTATCATACTTTGCACAACATTATACATAAGCTGTTGAGGCAATTTATCCCATTCCTCTGTCAGTGCACGGATGAGGGTGTTCTTGTTCGTCGGAGGATAGTTTTGAAAAGCAAGTTGCCTCCCCAAAGCATCCCAAACATTTTTAATGGGGTTTAGATCTGGAGAACGTGATGGCCTTACGAGGCGTTGAATACCCCCGCTGTCTAGACAATCCCGAACAGCGAGTGTTCGATGACATGTTGCGTTTTCGTTCATAAAAACAAATTTATCACCGACAGCACCACGGAAGAGACGAACATGAGGAAGTAGAACCTCATCAATGTATCGTTGGTCTGTCATAGTTCCATTCGCAACCACATGTAGGTGCGTGCGGCCATTGATCATGATGCCGGCCCACACCACGACACTGCATGTCGGATAACGGTCCCTTTCCTAGATGTTTTCTGAACGATAACCAGTACCACTCTCGCACCAGATCAGTTAGCGTCAACAATCCGATGACAGACTGAACCTACTCTTATCTGAGAATAGTACGCATGCCCAGTCCTGTTCTGTCCAATTGTGATGCTCACGACACCATTGCAAACGGGCAGTACGGTGCTGTCTGATCAATGGGACACACCCAACAGGTCTGTGGATAGTCCTCCTCCCCTCAAACGTCTGGCAACAGTTTTTCGGGAGATCTGCTTTCCTGTGGCAGCAAGAAACTGATTTGCCACCTGCTGAGCTGTGGTGCGCCTGTTCCTTTTTGCTGATAGGACGATGTATCTGTCTTCTGCAGGTGTCGTACTTCTAACACTACCTACCCCGTGCAGCCTACTACACATTCCAGTAGTTTTAAATGATTTCCACGCCGTGAAACATTGCTGCGAGCGATGTCGAACTCCCTGGCAACATCTGTTATTTTTCGCTCTTCTTAGATCTTTCCAATAATTCGGCCACGCTTAAAATCATCTAAGCGATATCGGGAAGACATGCCGAAAATTTCAAGTTCGTCAACGAAATCTTTCCTGTAAAACTTTGACCTGAAACAACAACTCTCCACACGCGTCAGAACCTTTAAAGCTGTTATCAGCGCTTTCACAAAATGAGCAGACGTGGAAAAAAAATTAGCATACGCATACCTCTTCTTACTTTATCCCGCACTTATTCTAATTTTCCACATTTTGCTTCCTTTCATTTTGTGGTTGCTATGGATGATAGTGTTATCCGTCCTTAGCAATTGTCCAGCAGTGTATAAGGTTTTCAAATTACTAATACTTTTTTATACTATTTTAATCCACAAATATTAATAAAAATATATGATTTTTTATACCAATATTTTAATTTATATATAAGTCAGGAATAAAAATTAATCTTCAAAAATTTTGAAATTCAGGCATAATGAATAAATTTAGCAACATTTCTTGCTCTTGCATTCATTAATATTTCAAAATGAGTACTTCGTTTAATTCGCTAAAGCTTCAACTCCATTAATGGATAAGTACTCTCTCTTCTAACTAACTGAAACTTTTAATCTGGTAGGTCATAAAATAGCTAACTGTAACTGCTTGAATGGGGTAGTAGATCCTTAGAGATAAGACATTTTAACCTGGCTTCATATAATAGGTAATTAATGAGTAAATGCTTTGGATTTTCCTGATAAATGAAGTAATTTTTCGCTTCACTCTCCGCAATGGAGCCCAAATAGTTCCCTGCCTTCAGTATGAAGGGAAAGTAATTTAAAATTTGATGAGACACTCTGTTCTTATTTTTTCCATCAAAACTCTTGGGAGAAAGTGCCAATTAAAAAGAAAATGTCGCTAAATAGAACGTTCTGATAAAATAGTCATAGTTTTCTGTGGCTTAAGTACCAAGAATTATCATTTTAAAAGATGTGTTAAATATTTTGTTATGAGTAATTCAAAAAAAAAAAAAAAAAAAAGCGAAGGCAATTTTTAAAAGCATTAGAAGCATTTAATAGCGAAGGCAATTTTTAAAAATGTAAGAAAATTTGAATTTTCGAGTCAAGAAATGAAGCAATTCTCCGTGGCACAATTAGTTTATCAAAACTTCTGTAGTATTAAAAGCTATTTTGTATTTTATCAACTATATTATGTAATTTTAGCTATTACTTCAGCTATTTTGCATTAACCACATCGTTTACAAACCTCATGTAAAATGATTTTCTAATTATGATTCATCTATTACTACTTTCAAAGTTCTATATCAGTATACGATAAAAATTCCTGATCAAATTACGGTAAAAAGAGTCGGCACTCCTGCCGGTACTTTTACCGAAAAAATGGACTCATAGTCCTAGTCCATTTTTTCCGGAACATGTTACAGAACAAAAATCCGACATACCGTAAATTTTTAGTGTAATAATTACCGTAAATAATTCACTGAATCCTTCTAATTAAATAAATATTACTGCAAAAATTACGGTATAATATTTTACGGTAAAATTGATTTTTTGGATGATGCACCTAAAGTGACCGTAATTTACACCGTAATTTGATCAGAAATTTTTTACAGTTTAGAAATATTTAATTGTACTATTAAGATCACTTTTATTTTGTTTACGCATGTTTTGTTATTTCGTTTATTCATGAATTTTTAAAAAAATTAAAATCCATTTTTTCCGGAACATGTTACGGAACAAACATTTTTATATACAGTACTTTTTACAGTAATAATTACTACAAAATCACTGAATCATTTTAATTGAAATTTTAATTCTTCTGAAGCATTCTAATTATCTCTGAAAAAATTATGTTTTAATATTTTACGATAAAATGGATTTTACGAATGATGCGTCCAAATGCCATACTTTATACCGTGATTTGGTTCGTAGTTTTTTAAGTGCACAGTGTATTATTCTGTCGTTAAGTTTTTCAAGGTATAAAAAATGAATAAATAAAAATAAACAATTAGTTCTGACTGTTAGAAATTTTAGAGTGTTTTGTAGCATCATTATTTTGTTATAAATTTGTAGCATCATTAATATGGTACTAAGTTAAACAATATTTTTTGAACTTGACTGAACAATTTTCTAATTCAACTTTAATGAAAACATGACAACGTTTTATTAAGGTTTAAAAAAATTGGGGTTCAAAGTACATATATTATGGTTTAATATTGAACCTAGTTTTCTAAGGATGTAGGGTTCAAAAACTAGACCAATTACGATTATTTCAGTTGATATAATTCTTTTCGTCGTTGATTTAATTCTTTTACTATCATCAAAAAGAATTCTTACTCTATAGGGTATTTGAGGCAATACCTTCTATCTACTTAGTTTTGTTATTTTGATACCAACACAGAAACAGAGTTTAATATTAGAACTAATGTTGCGACTGCGTAGTAGTGACCTATTTCAACTAAAGGAAGAAATTAACAAACTAATTACTATAGAAGATGCTTTTTATCGTGATGAAATGTGCACTTTTTTTTCTCTTTGTTAAATTGCTCACTTCTTTCTCCCTTTGAACTAGATCCACACTGCGCAAGCGTGACGTAATTATGGACCCGTTGGAAACTGCGCAGTAGTGATCTATTTCAATGAAACGAAGAAGTTAACAAACCACCTACTACAGAAGATACTTTTTTTGCGATGAAGTGTGCACTTTTTTTTCTGTTTATTATTTATTAATTTTCTCTTTATCAAACCACATACTTTATTATTTATTATCTTATTATTTTAAAATTGTTAGCTTCTTTCTTTCGCTGAACTAGATCCACACTGCGCAAGCGTGACGTAATTATGGACTTGTTGGAGACTGCGTAGTAGTGATCTATTTCAACGAAACGAAGAAGTTAACAAACCACCTACTACAGAAGATACTTTTTTTTGCGATGAAGTATGCACTTTTTTTTCTTCTGTTTATTATTTATTCATTTTCTCTTTATCAAATCACCTACTTTATTATTTATTCTCTTATTATTTTTGAATTATTAGCTTCTTTCTCCCGCTGAACTAGATCCACACAGCGCAAGCGTGACGTAATTATGGACCCGTTGGAGACTGCGTGGTAATGATCTATTTCAGCGAAAGGAAGAAGCTAACAAACCACCTACTACAGAAGATATTTTTGATCAGAACTAATACGAAGCTGGGGCTTATTTCAAGAAATCATAATTAGATTTCAAACCCATGTTGTTTGCGTCAAAATTGATAATGATTATCTCACTTATACCAATCCCATTATTGAAGCTATTAAAAATGCATCTGCAATAATTTATTAGCAAAATATACTGATTAAACGAAAAAAAAAGATTTTTTTTAAAAATATTCTTTAATATTTATTTTGCGTGTGTGAATACATTTGTAAATACATTAATTCTTTCTTAATTATCTCCGTCATTAAGTCATAATTATCACTGCCACTTAATAATTTAAATCAGTGGTGCGCAAACTTTTTTCGACTGCGACCCCTTTTGCAGAGAGAAAATTTTTGGCGACCCCTAGAGATAAATGTTCACAAATACGATGCATATTTTGAGCATTTCTCTCGTTTCATCGAATGAAAACATCATCATATTTGACTCATATTAATTTTATTTATAATTTTAAGAAAATACTTTTTGTATAACACAAAAATCAGTAATTGCCCTTTAATGAAATGTATGTGGCTGCAAGTTTCTAATTATCTCATCGATGTTTGGATGTATGTTGCTAATTGCAATTCGCATATCATCTTCAGGGTTTAAGCGCGAGCGGTATTTAGTTTTTATTGAAACTAGTTTGCTAAATCCAGTTTCACATAAATACGTTGATGCAAATTGTATTAACACTCTGATGGCATTCTTGCATAAAACGGGATATTGTTTTTCCACGGATAGCCAGATAGAGAATACATTACGCATTACGGTCAAAGAAAGAGTGGACAGCATGAAATTGCAATTAAACAGTGAGTGACGGCGCTTCACTCTTTATATGTACACTGTATAGTATGCAGCATGCAGGGATAATGCATTTCATAAAAATTTGGCGACCTCCAAAAAACTTCTGGTGACCCCCACAGGGGTCGCGACCCCTAGTTTGCGCACCACTGATTTAAATAATGGAAACAACGAGTAATTGCATTACTGAACGCGTTTTTTTCTTTCTTAGTACTAAAATCAGTGTAAGCCTTCGTTTCTAGCTTGTTCGTTATAGCACATGTATGCATTTTATCTATAACAACTATTAATTACAAACAAAATTTTAGTGTATGGCATAAATTTTGACGCAGTAGCTTTGTGTTTATAAATTATTGAAAAATTGGGCAGATTAATTAAACATACAACTGTAAAAACAAAAATATAATTTTTATTTTCATCTGATTTAATAAATGCGTTGTTTTTATATGTGCTTTGTTTCTTTTTTACGATTCCAAGAAAAATTTCCTAAAATTAAAACGCGGAACAAATCATAAATTCTTTTTTTTTTTTTTTTTTTTTTTTTTTTTAACCTCAGTGAAGGTGAAACACGGAATCTTTTATGGCATGTTTACGTGATCTCCTTTCAAGTCAGTCAATGTCAAGGGCACAGCTGAGTAAATAACTGAAAAATAAAAGAACACATTCTTAGATTTATCACCGAATGGAAATAAAAAAAATAAATAAAAATAAATAAATAAAAAAAAACAAGACCATCAATCAATAACGTTAAAAATCTACAGAATCGCTCTTTTTTGATAACTGCATGATAGTTATGAAATCAAATTTTTACTGTTCACCATGTCTTTTTGCCTGAAATATCGTAAATATCTTTTAATATCGATGGTTGTCTTAAATATTATTTCATGTCAAAAAACAGAATTTTTTGAAATGAGTAGGTATAATTTTAGTGTTTGATGCTACAAGTGCAAAAAAATTATTCCCTCACTTATACAATGTAAGGAAATTAAACAATGCTATAAACTATGTCTGAAGATAAAAATTTAATAAAAAAAGAAACAGAAAAAATAAATAGATGATTAAGATGCTTCAAGACATGTGCTCATAGTTGAGTTTAGTAAAATGTAGATTTCGATAACACTCGTGTCGGAACTGGTTTTACTGATTCATATGTTGTTGTTATTAAAGGTTTTTTGAGATTCTATAGTTTGTCTAAAATAAGAACTCCCTCAGACATTAGTCTGGACCTGTGGCGGTGACTATGGTAACGAGGTATGACTATTTAAAGTAGGGATGCGGGGTCACTGTTTTGGAGTGGTTTCAGCCGGGTCGGTGAGAGAAAGGGAATCTCTTTCTTCGGTCTATTGTGATCAGTCCTACCCTCCCTAAAATGCGCCATTCTTGTTTCCATAGCACCAGATTGCCTCAGACTTAGTGGCGAGAGGAGTTCTTAGCTTAGACAAACTATAGGAATGGGTGATATCTCGACATTTGGCACGAAGCGCCACTGACCGATTCATCGAAACTTTCATGTCATAGATTGAGAAATCATGAATTTTTAAAAAATTAAGTTGTGATCAGAAAAAGAAGTGGAGAAGATCTCCATTGTCAAGTAAGGAGGTCATAGCACAGACTATGTATCAATGCATAAAACTGTTTGCACATTAGGATAAACATATGATCGTAATAAAACAAAGTATTAGTGATCTTAAAATCACATCGTTATTAATTATAAAACTATATACAAGGAAAATAATAAAATGGTGATAAAATCAAATCAATTATATACAATACACAAATATATATAAGAGTAAATCATAAGAAAATAAACAAATTAAAGTGTGCCCCTCTTAATATAGTACCCGGCCGTCCCAGTAGTACCGCTCTTGCCGGGTTAGATTTATGGGGTGAAAAGAGAGAAAGAAAGGAGGAAAGTTTTCCTGGAAACCCCAACCTGTGATTGATTCGAAAGGGCAAAGCATCTGAAAAGGAAATTTCGTTGATTATTTGTTCTTTTGTCCACGTTTTTACTAAATAACTGCAATTCTGTGTTTTAAGATTTTTCGTTTCGTGATTCAGCTTTGAAGCAGTTTTTTCTCATAGTATACTGTATTGTGTACTGGAAATGTTTATTTGTCTCATTTTTTACTTATTAGTCTTACTTTTTATTATTATTAGTCTTAGTATCTGACGCTCGAATTGAAAGCAAAAATAAATTTTGGTATTTTTTAATTATAAAATATAGTTAAAAAGTTTCTAAAAGAAATCTGTTAGATTATTAAAATTATATTAATACTAAAATATAAAATCCAAAAAAGCAGTTGGAATTTTTTTATCATTCATACTCAAAAATTTATAAATAATTGATTTTGTAAATTGATGAAGTTTCAGTAATTAAAAACTGTTTCTCTTAGACCTAAATAACTACAAATGAGTGTAAAAAAAATAAATAAATATTGTTTTGAAGTGATCCTTGTTTGGTAGATTTAACCTTTTAAGCTCAAAAAGACACCGGTGTTTATGCTGTATTTCCTAATCATAAATTATTAAATGTTAAATATAATATTTTTTATCTTATTTTGACCTAAATTAATACAAAATAATGAAGGAAATATGAAAAGAATGTTTAATAGAAGTTCTGCAGCGAATTTTTATTGTATAATGTTTTAAGGCATCGTGTTTTAAAAAGAAAAATAAATTTTAAATTGTAGTACATTTATGGCAAGGATCTGATTCAAACGAATTGGATTTTTTTTAAAATTTCTATTATCAATAATATTCTAATAGCCGAGAAATTACCGATTATTTTCCTTCCATTCCATTTTTGAAAAATGTACTTAAAAAGGTTTTAAATTAAAAAAGTTTTAGGTTTTTTTAAAATAAATATAATGAAATTTCAATGATAGTTATTGATTTTTCTTAGATCTCAAAACTTATAATCTGCTTAAAAATTAGGTAAAACTGTGGTTTCCTCACTTTTTGATTTTATTAAAATATCATTATGGACCAAACTAGAATTATTAACTTTTAATGTGCTAATGCATTAATAAAATTATTCCTATCCGTTACAATAAGAAATGATTTTTGAACTTTGAACATTTTGTTTTTAAAGTTCTCTTTAAAAATCAAACTTTATTTTTCTTTTTCGAGACATAATAGACTCTTCAACTAAGCCAATTCCCCCCCAAAAAAAGAAAAAAAAGATATCAGTTTGTAGATAATAGCTCAAAGGTTTTGCTTTAAGAATAAATTAACGCGTTTAAATTATCACATTAATTTACCATTTGATTTATCATGTCATAAAAATGCAGATACAGGGTAAATTTGTAGCACGTATAGAGATGTTAAAATGTTTTCATAAACAAGCACAATTGTGAAAAGTGAATAATAAAATCAGGAATAAAAAAAAGTTACTTTACAATTGCCGTTCTGAAAACATTTAACGTTAAAATGCCTTAATTATTATTAGCTCCTTCCTCGAAAACTTTTTTTTGAGGTTTTTAGTTTATACAAATAGAAAAATGTTTTTTTTTCTTTTTAAATTTTTGGAATACATATTTCAAAAAAAGAAGAAAAATAAAGTGGAAAATCCTTTCAAAAGAAAATATCTAGAGTGAAATGGAATTTTTTCTTAATATCCCTTCAAAAAAAAAGAAGATTCAAATAAGAACTTTCAAATGCTTTTTATCCTTCACAATTATTTATTTCGCCAAATACGCAACTATGCATATAAATTAAGAGCTCAAGATTTAATTCTCGCATATTTTTATCCCCGTCTCAGCGTGAAATAATGGATGGAGCAATTTTCCCATTCGCCTGTGAAAAATTTAGTCTGAGATAGGTATCGTTTTACTTTTCTGGCATTTTATCCATCTTATCATTTATTGTTTTTTTATCACCCGTTAGGTGGAGTGGAATTCCCAAGCCTAAGAAACCCGACCACCCCTGTTGGCTTTTATCTAATACGTCAACGAATGGGCTAGCGATGATTTAGCGTGGTCGTTAAAACTTCTTGCAGCTCTTCAAAAGAAAGCTTTTCTTCTCTCCCAGGAAAAGTAATTTTGTGAGAGTATCTTGTTTGTTACATACGAGAGAGAAGGATGAAAGAATTTTCCATATTGACAGCCTAATCAGCATAAACAAAAAATCTTTTAATATTAAAAGCAGCTCAAGAAGATAATTTTGTTGTGCATACCAAACTCTAGTAGTTATTGATCGGGCAGGACGTGACATATTTTGGAAGATCACACTGGAAAAAGGATTTTAAAGCAGGGGGAAAATGTAAATATAGAGGACAGTGCATGCAATGCAAATAATAGGTAGAGTATAAGGAAAACATACGTAGTGCATAGTACAGTACAGTTTCAATTATCAGGATTAATTAAAGCCAGATCGCGACTAAGGAATAAGGCTTTAAGCCTGTTGTACACTGAGAAAAATGTATTCGTCAAAATTACCAGAATATGGTCAAATTTACCGTGTATTTTTATGCCGCGGATGCTCCCATAGAGCCAATTTAGGCTCTATGGGAGCATCAAAAACCACGGTAAATTTTACCGACACGCTTTGGTGTTTACATAAAGCCTGAAACACGGTAAGCTTTTCCATATTCTAGTAGTTTTGACCATACTTTTTTTCTCACTGTATTTATTGATAGAATAGTTTGTTCAACATATACTCTATGAGCCGTTGTGGTTTAGGGGATAGAGCGCTCGCCTCCCAATTAGTTGACCCGGGTTCGAGTCTCAGCCATGGCTGGTCAATATGAATTCCGCACCCGACTCTCACTGACCGTAGTACTGATGTAAAATATCCTAAGTGGTAGACTGATCATGGCTTAGAATCCACTTGCAGTCAGGCTAACCTTGGGAGGTTTTGCTCTCCATGTAACGCAAATGCGCGTGAGTTCCATCAAAAAAGTCCTACATAAGGCTAAAGCTCTCTCAATAATTGATCCAGAGCCGCGTTGGCTCAGAGGATAGAGCGCTCGCCTTCCAATGAGGTGAACCGTGTTCCGGCGATGGCTGGTCGAAACGTATTCCGCGTCCGGCTTGCACCAACCGCAGTGCTGATGCGAAATATCCTCAGTGTTAGACGGATCATGGGTTAGTCCCCATGCTGTCAGGCTAACCGTGGGAGGTTCTCGCGGTCTTCCTCTCCATGTAGCGCAAATGCGGGTTAGTTCTATCAAAAAGTCCACTAAGGCAAACGTCTAACAATACTTGATCCAGGAGTTTCCTTGTCTTCTGGATTGGGTTCAAAATTAGAGGGCTAAGGAGTTGAACATTAGTAGTCGTAAACCCATAAATTGGGTTGACTGTTCAGCAACTGTTATAAAATAAAATAAAATAAAGTACTTGATCCAGGAGTTCTATTGTCCTATAGATTGGGATCAAAACTACAAGGCTACTGAATTGAACACTGTAAGTCGTAAACTCAGAATGCAATCGACTGTCAAACAACCGTTATAAAATAAAATAAAACCTATATCTTAAACATGAAAGCATTTTTTTCCAACCAAAAAATTATAGAATATGACAGCATCTATAAATTCACTTTTAAAATGTTGAGTTAAGTATTTTAAAATTTTACTCAAAACAAGTTTATTTTATTTTATTTACATTATATAAGACATTTCTAGTCAAAGAAATCACAATTCTAAATATTAAACCAAAGTATACGGTGTTTTAACTACTCATATGGTAATTTTGACGTTCGCTGTAGTTACTGTTTGCCGGAAATTCTGATTTTCCAAAATTATAGTTCTTATTACAATACAATTCATAACAAATAGGAATCTGAAAAGTAAATGTAACCAAATAAATGGTTTTTATGCCATGCTCTAAAATATAATGGTAAATAGCCAAAATTATCTCCAGAACTATCAATCATTTTACCATTCATTTGGTAATTATTAACTTTTGATGTACCTAATAGAAAGGTAATAATCTGTTTACTCTTCTACGGTTTATTTAAAATGAATGTTTATTTAAATGGTTGATAGGAGTTAGATGATGGTTAATATTTCTTATTCTAATATATTAATTTTGTTCTTTTTCAACGATATCATTCAAGACTGACCGTTATGAAACATCCGAGATTTATTGCTTGGGTTAAAAAAAAAGCTATTAATAGACAAAAGACCCATATTAACTTGTTAAACTCTGAAAAATTAAGCCGAACATCGCATTGGGAAATCTATTTCAAATTTCATTAAATGTTTGCATAAATTGCAACAAATTTCAATTGTTTGCAGCAAATTCCATTAGTTGTAGAAAATATTTACATTAGTTAATAAAAAAATTTTTGGATCACCATGCAATTTTCGCTTAATTTTTAACTTCTTAGCGATAATGTTTTATTTATATGCTCGCATGATTTCTGTTCTTGACCTCGCTGTAAATTGGATAAAAGCAATTTTCATTGCTGGTTTTTTATTTTGATTGAAAATATTTGTTATTTAGTTTTACAATAATTTAAAAGACAATTTTTATATGGAATAGATGATCCTAAGTATGCATGCAAAACAAAAAGGTTTTTTAGTGTTATATTTACATATGAAGATTTGTTTGCACATTACAAAACACCTCTTATAAGCTATATTCAAATTTAAGGGAAGATTACTCAAATTAGAGTTGTTGTTGTTGTTCATCGTGTTGTTGTCACACTAGAGCTGCATAATGGGCTATTGGCGACTGTCTGGGAAGCAACCCAGAGCTTGATCCGAAGACATGCCATCACGATTTTGATCCTCTGCAGAGAAGGTGGCAACCCCGCCTCGACAGCCTGATGACCTGAGCGTGAAGTGAAGCACTTTATGATAGAGTAGAACAGTTTAACGAGGACCAATACTGCACACACTGACCGCAGCCAATGATACTTGACTTCGGTGTTCTGCTCTAAACTGTGTCTGTCTCAACGATCAGTCCACTGCGGGACGCTCAAATTAGAGAAAAACATTACGTCTTTGGAAACGTGGAGGTAGCTGGTTCATATCCCATCATGTCTCAGTTCGTATGTGTGTGCTGCCTTCCTCTCTCTTGTGCTATTTGTATATCGATTTGACAAGGGTACACAAGCTGTGCTTTGTAATAATCGTCCCGCAGTGTACTAATCTTTAAGACACGGTTCTCAACAGATCACCGAAGTCAAGCATCACTGGCTGCGGTCAGTGTGCGGGTGGGTGACTACTTGGATCAGTCTGCGTAGGGACCGAGGGTGTGCGGTATTGGTCCTCGTTAAACTGTTCTACCGTAAAGTGCTCGACTTTGCTTGCAGGTCGTCGGGCTGCCGAAGCGGAGGTGCCATCCCCTCTGCAGAGGATCAAAATTGTGATGGCATGTCTTCGGATCATCCTCAGGGATGTTTCCCAGACCGTCGCCAACAGCCCATTGTGCAGCTCTAGTGCGATGTAAATGAACTACAACAACAACAGCTTTGTAATAAGCACACAAGCTTGCATATGTATGCGTAACAATAAATAAATAGATGAATCCAGCGTTACGGTGAGATTTGAACCCGCTACCTCTACGCTTCCATTTTAGGATGTTGCGACAGCCCAGATGTCGTTATTTTATTTACTACTAATGTAGTATTTCTTTAGTATTAGTTCAGCCTTGTCTAGGCGGTAATTAAAACCATATTTTATAATTAGTTTTACCAAAAAGTCATTATTAAAGCTCTGCGGTGAAACTTACCTTTATTTTTGGTGTTGCCATAGAGCCAGAAAAACGGTTAATTTGGCAATATTCTGGTTGTTTCTCAGTATGATATCAAATTATTTCGACTGATATTAATGGTTAAATCGTATTACTCCTATGATCAACTGTGCATTTCTATCGAACTCATTCCATTAAATTATATATTATAGGTAATGACGTTGCTTTCAATTTAATGAACTGTAGTTTGATAGCAGGTTTCAAATTTCCGAAGTAATGAGCGCCAATCCTCGAGCAATACTGCATTTAAGTTTTGAGTTACTGTTAGGGTTATTTTCGAACTAGTCATCCTAGTTTAATTCATTGCTGGTTCTTTTTTGTTCAAAATGTTCCAATTATTTTATATTAAACGTAGATGTATGTGATAATGTAATGCGGATAATTAATTTATAAAATTACTAGGAGGCTTCGCCCCCTGCTCGCTGGCGCTCGCCAACCCCCGGAACTGCTTTCGCAGTTCATTTCGGATTGCTTCGCAATCCGATGCTCGCTTTGCTCGCTCATTGGATACGTTCTTAACGTCTAGCTTTGTATACTTTTTTGAACACTGAAGTTCCGAAAACTTTTCATTGTAGAAATTTCTAAACCTGTGCATTTCAATATTAATTTGAAATTACAAACAGTTCGCATATTTTTCTTAATCACACTATTCTAAATTTCAGTTGTTGAGAAAAGTAACTGTTGTAAGTTTTGTTTTAAAGTCTTTCCCACCAGAAGGCTAAAACCATGTGTTGTAAAACAATATGAAATAGTACTGAACGCCGGATGTAAAGCATCGGCTTCGATGAAGATAGTTTTGTGAATTTTTTTTTTGATAATTCGGTGAGAATTCACCCGATTAGACATATGATGCTCACTAAGTGCTCTTGCGCGCCGAAGCCTATCAATTAAAACGTATTAGCGTTTCATATAATATGGATTAGCCATATGATGCTCACTACGTGCTCTTGCACGCCGAATCCTATCAATTTAAAATGAAAACTGTTGCCAACGCGAGAAAAGAAATCGGTTTTATTGATACATACGTATTAGCGTTTTATATAATATAGATTTTTACTGCTATCGTATTATACAAGATATTATTGATATTTATATAAAACACTAATTTGCAGATCGTCGAAAAAAATTAAGATTTTTTTTTAACATTTGCAATGAAAGGTTTTTGCAAACTATGATTTATTGCTTACATCACCAAAATAATTATTAATTTCTGGAAAAAAATTAATAATTCTCTTGACCACCAAACTGAGGATAGATTAAACAGAAATGAGAAGTTTAAAGCAAACTAAACAAACAAACTGTTCATTTTTAAATGATTTTTAATCGTTAGTGCTGGAGGAAGAGGTGTTTAAATGAAATTGTGAGCGCTGCGGGTAAGATTTAGCCCTCCCCCCTAGTTATATGTTTAAAAAACAAACTTGTACTTGACAAACTTTGTACTTGAAAATAATACTTAAATAATATAATAAAATAAAAGATCATAAGGATATTATCTACTTAAAAAATTCGAAAAAGAAAGACAATCAAAATAACACCATATTTGTGAGTTATATATGCCTATTTATTTACGTATGGAATACATCTAGAGGAAAATGTATATTTAGAAAAATTTTTTTTATCCTTCCCTTATGTATGATGGGATAAAAAAGGTTTTAACAAAATATTTCGTACAGTTTTATTACTACTGGTATTATAACATACTAAATCGCAGATTAGTTGCCTAATATATCACTCTGTTAGATCACTCTATATATTATTAGTCAGAGTTATCTAAATTATACTGAAGTTATACAGATGGAAAACGATTGAAAAAAAAATCTTACATTAACTTATGTGACAGTCCATAAACTTTTTCTCCCTGAATTCTAGGTATTAGTCATGAAGTTTTCCGATAGCTGGCGCTGCAAATCTATTGAACTGCAAGTTTATTTTATTTTCACTTTAACCGTTTTGTTACCGTGAACTTCTGAAAACTGTCAGTCTAATTTAGAAATACATTAATTTAAGTGAGAGATAATATAAGAGACAATATAAAAGATAATACAAGACGATGTTAGGGAATAAAATAACTGCATTAATTTCAAAATAAACTGCAGCTTTCAAAATTTTTACTGCTTATTTAGGTTGTTTTTTCTAATATTCATTTTTTAAAAATATTATCTGACTAGTCTATATTTTAAAATAACACATAATTCTTATCAAATAAAAAAAATATTAATTAATTCTCTTACTTAATTCAATCTTTTAAACATCAACGAAAATTCAATTTTTGTAAACATTCAATTAAGGTGTAGCTCAAGTTTTTATTGTAAAGAAAAAACTAAACAAATAACTTTCGAATTTTGATTATGAATAAAAAAATTGTTAATGCATTTTTTTATATAATTAAACGTGTTCGTGCTTTAAACAATAGGGACATTTACTTTATTTTTATCAATATCTTCTCCTTTTTTTTTACTTTCAAACCAATTAATTTTCTTCATAGTTGTAAAAAAAAAAGACTTTTTTCAGAAGCTTTTTTGAACATGTGATAAAATTTAATTGGGCTAGTTTTTATTAAATCTCTCTTTTAATTAAAATTTTGATTAAAGTAGCTTCAAAAATTGATTTGGAGTTAAAATTAAAGAACTCGATGCATTCGCAGAATGGAACAGTCATTTATTCATTAGGCTTCGAATTTACGACTTCAAATATATTAATACGTTCAAAATAGAATGAAATTAAGCAACGATTTATCTACTTTTCTATGTACACTCCTTAAAATGTTCTACTCTTTTATATTTAAATTAATCATAACTTATTCCAGTATATATCCTAAATTATCATAAAAAATATTTTAGAAGGGAATGTGTAATTATGTAAAAAAAAACTTGGGAAAAGATATAGTTATAAAATACACACTGTAAGAAATGGATACTCGAAAATTTCTTCGTTTTTGACAAAACCGATTCCTGGTATATGTTCGGAACAAATATTTCATCAAAGTGACGAAATAACATCGACACTACTAAAGAAACGAATTTCGTCAAAATTAAACAAAATATTTCGTTATACTTATTTTTTCAAAAAAAAAAATAATAATAATAATAATAATAATAATAATGTAATTGTTTTTCTTTTTTAATTTCGGAAAATATTTAATTACGTATGATTTTAAGTACGGACTTAGCACTAAAGAAATGAAATTACAATATACAACCTCCTTTACATTATTTTTGAGCGGTATTTTCAATATTTCAAAATAATGTAATTTTGAGGCAAAAAAAATTTATTTCCAAAAAACAAATTTTTTTAAAAAATTTTAAATTTTTAAACATTTAAAGTATTTAGATTTAAAATGTGCAATGCATTTGCATATATTTAAACCTAATCAAACATTTTGAAACGACTAGGGATTTACCTTTACCTTGTTTAGGCACATTTGTTATTCTAAAAATATGTTTTCAAATTGGACAGAAGCGATTGAATGCTATATAAAATCATTAAATATGTATATGTATGGACGCACTATCCCAGAGCCACAGCGGCTATATAAGCTAATAGTATGCTTAAAATTCATTTATTTTCTGTTTACAATATAGAGGGGGAATGAAAAAAAGTATTCTTATGTTATTTTTGAGTGGTTTCAAACAAAAATATTTAAAATTCTTTTAACGTCAAATTCTTAATATTCATTTATTAAAAATTTTCTCTTAATTTGAAAAGATATATGTAACTTTTAGAGCCGATATGAATGATATCTGAGCTGTCTATAAAATAATGATCTCTTATATGCAATCTAGACTTAAAGTTTTTAACAAAATTCATAAAAGTATAAAAATAGACGTAGTTTAATGCCATATGATTGATTATATTTTCTACTATTTATTCATCTATCTTAAATTAATATTAAACATTTTCCGCCACTTATCTATTTGAATAAAAATACCCCTGATGAATTTATTTTAAATTAAGTAATGTAGTACTTAATTCAGGGTATTTGCTCTGAATAATGGCAATTCCATACTCCTTCGAAACATCTTAAATCTTTTCAATGTAATAATTCCCCAGATGCATAAGACAATTGTTATTGTTTAATAATGCATCCTCATAAAACATGCAAATCTAGCATGAATAATAGAAATTTCGTCTAGAAAAATCTTCGATATATATTTTATTTCTCAGTTTATGTTGCTGCAATTGATGATGTGATTTACGATATACGGAAATACATTCATCATTCTAGGCAAACATGGAAGGAAGGGATAAAAGGAGGATCATTATAAATGATCTTTTTCAACATTTTTTAAGAATAATCTTTTAAAAATAAGCCTGTTTATTTTTCAGTTTTCAGTGACGGGTGATGCAATCGATTTATCTTTTGATTAATGGTTGTGCGAACTGATATCTTCAGCTGCAATTGGGGTGTTTACATGTGAATTACTATTATGAATACACTTTTTTTGGTCTAGTTTTAAATTGTTTTTAGCGAAATGAAAAAAAAACTGAATTTCAAGGTATAATACTCATTTAGTTTTAGTATCTATATATATATTTCTCTTACACGGCGACAAAAAAAGCCTCATTACAACTCCCCGAATGGCAACGCTGGAAAATAGACTAATGATTGCCGCTAAAAATGTCACATGCCAAATCTAGATGAGGTGGCTCAACATATAGCGCTTTTAAAAACGGAAACTGAAATAACCAGAGAGAGCATTCTTACCAAATGTGATCTCTTCCGAAATTCACCCTATCAGCTGCGGCAATATCATACTATTAAGCTGGGCAGAAGTGAGTAGTCTTTGTAGTTAGATCTCTAATTTAGTATCTTGTTGAAAAGCTTTTTTTTAAGATGTAATTTTTTAAAAAAAAGAAAGTTGTGATATTGATTTGAATGATTGTTTTGAATTCTTAGAATTTTGTGCATTTGCAATGTACCTAAATTAGTAGCGAGCGTAGTGAGCTTGGTTATATAAGATTGCGTAGCAATTTTCGGGGGTTAGCGAGCAGGGGGCGCAGCCCACTATTTTTTTTATATTTTCACTTTTTATCAAGCCGCAAATACATTATTTAAGTATCGAATTTACAGGGGAAGGAAACTGACTACATCTATTTTGGTTTAAGTTGTAGGGAATTTATAGGGTAAAAATGATTTTAAATTTAATTGATACAAGTAATGCTCAGTAGATTATGCAATTCTTTGCATAACTATTAGCATTACTTATTTATTTAACATTGCGTTAATTTAACAATAAACGAGATGTATCAATTTGATTGTTGGCAAAAGATTGATTAAAACGTGGAAAACTTAAATTAAACATTAATGAATTGACCAGTGATAAAGAGATTACTTTATTTTCAATCAATAAGAGCAGTATACATTTCTCAGATAATACTGATATGCATAGATAGTTCGTATACAGAATTTTTACTTTAATAAAAATCATTGACATCTATATTTTTATACGATCTTTTTTATTTTTTTTATTTTACTGAACGATAAAGCGAGTCAGTCACGCACAGTGTAATTAATGTGATGACAATTGTTGTTAGAAATTATTGTTGATGGAAAACACTAATAAAGAACGCAATTATTCTTATGAAATCTTGTTCAATGTAGGTTTTTCTAACACAGAATTTCTTAAATTGTTGGCCCCGTCCCCAATTGTGGTCATGGTACCTGCAACAGGCGTCGCCAAACATTTTAGCAATTTTGATATTTCATTCACATATTATAAACATTTTGTAATTGTCTGATTTCTGAAATATTTATAAGGTTCCCAAAATTTTTCCTGAATATTAAGGCGTCCTCACACTAAAATGTTTATGAAATCCTGTTCTAAAACAGTAAAATTTCAGGAGAGCCTTCTCGAAAATTTGCCGTAGATTTATCTCCTCTTTGATGACCTCTCAATTAAACGAGCTTTTAGATGAAAAATTTATTTAATAATACTTGGAAAGCATTCACCACTCAATACAGAGAAAAATCTATTTTTTTTGATAATTTATTAAAACTCAGACCAATTACTATAAAAAAGGATTGCCGAATTTGAAATTTGTAGAAGTTATACATTATGATAAACCTATAACGGTTATAAATCCGGATGTTTATATTAATGAGTTAGAAGGAATATTTATAGAACTTGATTTCCTCTACAAGTAATAAAAAGAAAAATTAAAAATCATGTAAAAAACAGCTAAAAACTTCAATTTCAAATTAAAGTTGTGCAATGCAGCAGATATTCCACAAAAAAATTGAAACGAATAGCAATTTTTAAAGAAGAAAACAATGAAAAATATGAAAAAAATGAAAAATATAATAAGGACAAATATAATAATGACAATGATAACGAATATAATAATGACGACTTCGAATGACGAATAATAATGACGAATGTCCGCTTCGGCTGTCATTATTATATTTTTCCTTTTTTCATAACTTTTATTGTTTTCTTCTTTACAATTTGTATTGGTGTCCTCTACAAGTGTATTCTGAAAAATATAAAAGATTTAATTGATTTAAAAAATTGGAAGATTAAATATTAATTTAAGATGAAGATTAAATATTAATGAACATTAAATATTAATTTAAGATGAACACTAAATATTAATGAACATTAAATATTAATAAAGGTTAAATATTGAGTTAAGCATTAAATATTAAAGATGAACATTAAACTTTAATGAAGATTAAATATTAAGTTAAGATGAACGTTAAATATTATTGAAGATTAAATATTAATTCAAGATGAAGATTAAATATTAATGAACATTAAATATTAATAATGAACATTAAATATTAATTTAAGATGAACATTAAATATTAATTTAAGATGAACATTAAATATTAATGAAGATTAAATATTAAGTTGAACATTAAATATTAAAGATGAACATTAAATTTTAATGAAGATTAAATATTAATTTAAGATGAACTTTAAGTATTAATCAAGATTAAATATTAATTTTAAAAATACCCGATTCTTTTTTTTCGGAACTTCTTAGTATATTTAGCAGTATAAAATATTTTTGTTGACGAAACTGTTTTTCAGAGCTAGGTTTTTCCTAATCAGAAACGTATTAATACCGTCAGTTGAAATCTAAGCTTTTGCCACGTAGTTTTGTGTTCCAAATTACAACTTTACCTTTTCCCCAATCATTTTACTATTATTTTCTATACTTGCTCTAACTTTTTAGCAATTACTTTGTGGTTTTGAATATCGTATTAATAAAACTGGGAATTCCATTTTATTGTCAAATATTTTTTTTGAAGCGAAATTCTCTTTTATCACTATTTTTTTCTAATAAAACATTTCAGACGGAGTGGCTCAGAGGACAAAGCGTGAACCTAATGCATTTTCGAATCCCAGCGATGACTGGTCGATTCAAATAAAAGAATTTATACAACCTTTTATTTCAGGTTTTACATAAATTTTATGCTTCCTGATAAAAGTGTAAATAATATTTTTATTTCAGGGCAAAATGAATGGTTACAATGATAAAAAAATATGCAAACTAAGAACAAATATATTTTTGATGGCTAAAAGTCTAATTTATCATTAGTTACACAACAATAATACATAATGAATTTTACATTTGTATTTAAGATTATAATTATGAGCAATTTGATCATTAATTCTCGTATTTTTTCTTTTTCTAGGTAAGTCTTTGAATAGTGTTTACGAAGTAGAAGTTATGATCTTGGTCTGTATTATGCTTAAATTATCTATATACATATTTGCCAAAATCACTAGTATTTCTTTATCCTAGTTGGCAACAGTTGATTCATC